>NC_041392.1:725617883-725632861 GCF_002162155.2 Triticum dicoccoides
GGCACGAGTGTGGAGGGCATGCCCAGGGGGTAGGCACGCCCCCTGCCTCGTGGCCTCCTCCGTTGTTTCTAGATGCCCACTCCAAGTCTCCTGGATCACGTTTGTTGAGAAAATCATGTTCCCGAAGGTTTCATTCCATTTGAACTCCGTTTGATATTCCTTTTCTTCGAAACCCTAAAATAGGCAAAAAAACAGCAATTTGGGCTGGGCTTCAGTTAGTAGGTTAGTCCCAAAAATGATATAAAAGTGTAAAATAAAGCCATTGACATCCAAAATAGATAATATAATAGCATGGAGCAATAAAAATTATAGATACATTGGAGACGTATCAATGACCCACATTTAAATGAAGAACAATTATTTATTGAAATTCGATGGTCCAAGTGGCTGGTTATTATCATATAGTAGCAGCACCTGAAAGCATCATATAGTAGTAGCAACTCATAGCAACTCATTATATAGTAGCAGCAGTGTGCAATCCATCATATACCAGCAGCAGCGCATAGCAATTCATCATATAGCAGCAGTAGGAGCAGCTCATAGCAATTCATCATATAGCAGCAGCAGGAGCAGCTTATAGAAACTCATCATATAGCAACAACAGCTCATTGCAATTCATCATATAGTAGCAGCAGCTCATAGAAATTCATCATATAGAAGCAGCATGAGCAGCTCATAGCAATGCATCATATAGCAGCAACAGAAGCAGCTCATAGCAATTCATCGTATAGTGGATCAGAATGAAAATTTGTCAAAAAATCAGAGGACATCCTCACCTTGTTGGATGAGCTCATCCTTCAACAGCACCTCAAGGCCACGGCCTAGGAGGAGGGGAGGGGGAATAAGGTGCCTTCTGCCGTAGTGTGGCATCAGCCGTAGTTGTGCGGCTCCCGCCGGAGTAGTGTGTTGGATGGACCACAGTGGAGCAGCTGCTGGAGACCATGAGAATGAGGGGCGGCGCCAGAGGGAGGAGCGGCCGGGGAGATTTGGCCCTACCCGCCGTCCATGTAGCCTAGCTGGACAGAGCATCATCGAGGAACAGGCCATATGGGACCAGTGGCGACGTCTCGCTGGAGGAACCCTAGCGCTGCAAGCAGGGAATCAAGGTAGAGGAAAAGGGGAGAGGAGATGCAAGCGGGCAGTGCAATGAACGCTTGCGTGTTTTTTTACTCGAGGGTCAGGTGTGACGCGGGCATGAGCAGTTGCATTTTGAGTGTAATATAGGCAGACAACAGAATCATTTCACTATTCCCTTCCCTTCAATTTTTAGTGAGCTTCTACCCGAAACACCCCCCTCCAAAGCGAAATAAGTTAAGCCCAAGCCCATAACTCAAAAATGACTTCTTTACATCTTTTATGGCTTATTTTGACAATAAGCTCTGAAAAGGCAGAATAGCACTGGCCCTTAACCTTCAATTCAATTGTGCGTGCAATGATGAATCACTCCTGCCTGCTATAGTGTACATTTAGGCATCATCATACATGGCATAACCTAATGCATGTGCATTCCATTGTAGAATCTGGAATATGCAATGTTTATGTTAGTTCATACGTTGCACATGATGTTTAAATGCCCCTTAAATCTGGTCAGTCAAGTGATGGTCTTTAAGCCTCCTTCTTTGCTTCTTTTCTTGATATGTAAGATTTGCTCACACATCTTTTCAATTGCTTGTTTGCATCAGCCATCCATACTCGGACTGTTTGCTTTGACTACTTGTTGTTCTTGACCTAACACTCAAACAGAGCTTGTCAATGATTTAAACACTAAGGGATGTTGTAGTGGGGGCTTGCCTAACTCATAGGTGACATAAATGTTTGGCTGTACACTAAAGTAGGCTCTCCAAGAGTACCTAGCGATCCAGTTCGAAGGTATGCCTAGTTTTTACATATTGCACACATAGTAAATGATCATGTCATTGTGTGCAAGTGCAAGAGATGTGGCATGTTTCATTATGTGGTGTTGTTTTGTTATAATTTCATCCTTTTGTGTTGTTGACAGACCGTAAAGTATGCATATTTATCTTCTAAGGAGACGAGTAACTAGTTTGTGTCACCTTGCAGAGGGGGTGCAATGAAGATAAGATTGAGGATTTCCATGTACAAGATGTTAGGAAGGAGCCTTGTAAGAGAAGTAGGAGCAGCGCTGAGCCTGTTCAACCAGTTAAGGTAAGTCACTATATCCAACTCAACAATTCAATTCCTTGGTTGTTTCAGGCATAGTTAATTTGCTCTTTTCAATTGTTTTATTTGTCCTCAGTTAATGAGATGCCCAAACAATGATGACTGATGTTGTGTACTTGTATAACTATTAGTTGACATAACTAAAGGCCTTACCATTTCATTACACTGGCGAAGTGTGCCTGGAGCTTTGAAGTCTATTAACCAACTATTACTATATGAGGCTCACAATCTAGTTTATACTAGGCTAATGATTGCATAGTTTTGCTTGTTGTAGTAGGTTTGTATGAATCCCTCTGATGTTCATTATGCTCCCTAAGTCTTTAAGTGAGCTACAGAATGGCCAACTGCTTGCTTACTTATACGCAACGTGCTACATGATTTTGTAACTTGTATGTGTTTTGGATTTGGTCCCAACATCATGCTCCTCTGGTGAGCTAAGAGAGATTTCTATATGCGGGTTGCACAGACTACCATTTTTATAATTTTTTAAATATCACCTGCTTATGGTTCATGACGTGTAACATTATTGTTAGTCCTGTTTTGCCATGTACAAATAGTCTGTCTTACTCGCTTCACTATTGTAACTATATTTTTGCCCTAGTCATGTGTACTTACAGAAACATTTCAGGATGAAGTGACATCAACCCAAAGATCTACGCGTAGTGCAACATGGCCGTTACCAAATGATTATAGATTGGAATTGGAATGTGTTGATGTTCTTGAGCATCAACTAGAGGTGGCATGACAACGTGTACATGATTCTCAACGTACAATCAACAAGTTGAGACTGGACTTGCAGACATTAGATGTAGGAGTCAAAAAAATGAAACAATACACTGAGGTAACCACGAAGGAATTGGAGATTTTGTAGACTGAAATTTGTGATATCTGAATCGGGCCAATCCTATTTTCTGAAGAGAGTATAGTTCAAATGGTAAGTTCTGTTGATGCGTGTCCATGATGTATGAGCTTTATTTGTCCAGTGTATGTAATTTGTTGTTTGTGTATGCTTTATTATCACTGGTGCCGAACAATAATGCCCAATGGGTATATTCGGCTGTAATTTCTTTATTGTATAGTGTAGGATTATTCTAGGTTTCTATGCCTTAGTATTTTTATTGTACAATGTATGTTTTTTAGAGGCGATAGTATAGAGTAGGATAATTCTTGAATATGCTATATCGTTGAAATGGGGGCCAACATGCCCAAACATTTCCTGGACGCCATACAAACGAACAAACATGAGTAGTCAAAGTGGGCCTTAATTGGGCTAGTCAAAATAATATTAAATGGATCCCAAATGATGTGGCCCACAGTAACAACGGCTCCTAGCAGGCCGTTAAGAGGCCAACAACTCGATAGGGCCGTATAAATGGAAATGTCCTGCGGGCCTCTAGCCGGCCAAAATACATGTCAATTTTGTCTCGGCCCTTTTACTTTACAAGCGAGTAAGAGGCTAAAAGTGTTATGGGCCAGAGGAGGCCCAATTTGCAAACTAGGCTTTTAACAGGCCGAAAGTCGCGTTGGGCTGAAATGATGCCCTATGGAACGTGGGCCCCTAATGGACCTAAAGTCAAAGGCCCAACTATTGTGCGGGCCGTTAACAGGCCGAGAGCAAAATGGGCTAGGAGTTGGCCCATTTACCGAATGGACCGAGGAGAGGCCTAAAGTCACAACGGGCTAGAATTGGCCCAACTGCAGAATGGGCCGAGAAAAGGCCGAAAGACGTTCTGGGTCGTTAATGGGCTGGAATTGATGATGGGCTGCTAACAGGCCGAAAGAAGCTCGGGCCATAATTGGGCCCAAAGACGTAGCGGGCCGTTAACGGGCTTAAACTAACGATGGGCTGGAAATTGTCAAATCTAGAATGGTCCTTTGATGAGCCGATTCTGTGTAACTTGTATGGGCCTGACTCAAGTAGGCCACTAATGGTCTGGCCTGCTTATTTTGACAGGCCCGACCTTTTAACCTGAATGGGCCAGTGTTGGGCAGAGACACGTGTCGACGTATCATAGGCATGTTCCGTCCATTCGTTGGTTGACAACTGTCCGAACGCCGGGCCGACACATGGATCTGCCGGCCAATGAGAATTTTACATGTGGAAAATCCCCATTGGTCCGCGCTGTTAATGGGCTATCGGATCCAAACCGGAACCCGATAGCTTAACAGCAACCCGTTGCGGTGGATGTCACGTGTCGGTCACCCTTGACGAAAGCACTTCTATGACGTGTGATTTATCGTCATGGAAGTGGAAACTTCCGTGATGATAATTTTGGTAATGTCATGGAACACTTCTATGACATCACAGGTATGACTATCTTGATTCTATCATAAAATCGTCATGGATGTACATGCATGATAGAAAATGTGACGTACTGCGGCAAACACGTATCATCACGGAAGTGTATTTTTTTGTAGTGTCTCCCTCTCCTTCCCTCGTTCCCCTCCATGAGAAGGAAAAAAGGGGGGCGAATCCTACTAGGACTGGAGTCCTAGTAAGACTCCCCCCTCTTGGCACGCCCCCCTGGTGGTCGGCCTCCTCCTCTCCCTCCTTTATATACGTGGGCAGGGCACCCCTTGGAGACACACCAATTGTTCCAAGCCGTGTGCAGCATCTCTCTCCACGATTTACTCCTCCAGTCATATTCACATAGTGCCTAGGCGAAGCCCTGTGCGAATCACATCACCATCACCGTCACCACACCGTCGTGCTAACGAAGCTCTCCCTCGACCCTCTGCTAGATTAAGAGTTCGAGGGATGTCATCGAGCTGAACGTGTGCTGAACTCAGAGGTGCCATACGTTCGGCACTTGATCGGTTGGATCGTGAAGACGTTCGACTACATCAATCGCGTTAACCTAACACTTCTGCTTTTGGTCTATGAGGGTACGTGGACACACTCTCCCCTCTCGTTGATATGCATCTCCTAGATAGATCTTGCGTGATCGTAGGAAATTTTTGAAAATGCATGCTACGTTCCCCAACAGTGGCATCCGAGCCAGGTCTATGCGTAGATGATATGCACGAGTAGAACACAAAGAGTTGTGGGCGATAATAGTCATACTGCTTACCACCAACGTCTTATTTTGATTCGGCGGTATTGTTGGATGAAGCCGCCCGGACCAACCTTACATGACCACATTCATGAGAAAGGTTCCACCGACAGACATGCAACTTGTTTTGCATAAAGGTAGCTGGCGGGTGTCTGTTTCTCCAACTTTAGTTGAATCGAATTTGACAACGGCCGGTCCTTGTTGAAGGTTAAAACAGCACACTTGACGAAAAAATCATTGTGGTTTTGATGCGTAGGTAAGAACGATTCTTGCTAGAAGCCCGTAGAAGCCAGGTAAAACTTTCAACAACAAAGTAGAGGACGTCTAACTTGTTTTTGCAGGGCATGTTGTGATGTGATATGGTCAAGACATGATGTGATATACGTTGTTATATGAGATGATCATGTTTTGTAGAAGTTATCGGCAACTGGCAGGAGCCGTATGGTTGTCGCTTCATTGCATGAAATGCAATCGCCATGTAATTGCTTTACTTTATCACTATGCGGTAGTGATAGTCGTAGAAGCAATAGTTGGCGAAATGACAATGATGCTACGATGGAGATCAAGGTGTTAAGCCGGTCACGATGGAGATCATAACGGTGCTCTGGAGATGGGGATCAAACGCACAAGATGATGATGGCCATATCATGTCACATATTTTGATTGCATGTGATGTTTATCTTTTATGCATCTTATTTTGCTTAGTACGGCGGTAGCATTATAAGATGATCCCTCACTAAATTTCAAGGTATAAGTGTTCTCCCTGAGTATGCATTGTTGCTACAGTTCGTCATGCCAAAACACCACGTGATGATCGGGTGTGATAAGCTCTACGTTCACATACAATGGGTGTAAGACAGTTTTGCATGTGCAGAATACTCAGGTTAAACTTGATGAGCCTAGCATATACAGATATGGCCTCGGAACACTAAGACCAAAAGGTCGAACGTGAATCATATAGTAGATATGATCAACATAGAGATGTTCACCATTGAAAACTACTCCATCTCACGTGATGATCGGACATGGTTTAGTTGATATGGATCACATGATCATTTAGATGACTAGAGGGATGTCTATCTAAGTGGGAGTTCTTTATTAATATGATTAATTGAACTTAAATTTATCATGAACTTAGTCCTAATAGTTTTTGCATATCTATGTTGTTGTAGATCAATGGCCCGTGCTACCGTTCCTTTGAATTTTAATGCGTTCCTAGAGAAATCTAAGTTGAAAGATGATGGTAGAAACTACACAGACTGAGTCCGTAACTTGAGGATTATCCTCATTGCTGCATAGAAGAATTACGTCCTGGAAGCACCGCTAGGTGCAAGGCCTGCTGCAGGAGCAACTCTAGATGTTATGAACATCTGCCAAGCTAAATCTAATGACTACTCGATAGTTCAGTGTGCCATGCTTTACGGCTTAGAATCAAGACTTCAAAGATGTTTTGAATGTTATGGAGCATATGAGATGTTCCAAGAGTTGAAGTTAATATTTCAAGCAAATGCCCAAGTTGAGAGATATGAAGTCTCTAACAAGTTCTATAGATGCAAAATGGAGGAGAATAGTTCTGTCAGTGAACACATACTCAGAATGTCTGGGTACCATAACCACTTGACTCAGCTGGGAGTTAATCTCCCGGATGATAGTGTCATTGACAGAGTTCTTCAATCACTGCTACGAAGCTATAAAGGCTTCGTGATGAACTATAATATGCAAGGGATGGAAGAGACAATTCCCGAGCTCTTCGGGATGCTTAAGGTTGCGGAAGTAGAAATCAAGAAGGAGCATCAAGTGTTGATGCTTAACAAAACCACTAGTTTCAAGAAAAAGGGCAAAGGTAAGAAGGGGAACGTCAACAAGAATCGCAAGCAAGTTGCTGCTCCCGGGAAGAAGCCCAAGTCTGGACCTAAGCCTGAAACTGAGTGCTTCTACTACAAAGGGACTTGTCACTAGAAGCGGAACTGCCCCATGTATTTGGCGGATAAGAAGGATGGCAAAGTCAAAGGTATATTTGATATACATGTTATTCATCTGTACCTTACTAATGCTCCTAGTAGTGCCTGGGTATTTGATACTGGTTCTGTTGCTCATATTTGCAACTCGAAATAGCGGCTACAGATTAAACGAGGATTGGCTAAGGACGAGGTGACGATGCGCATCGGAAATGGTTCCAAGGTCGATGTGATCACCGTCGGCACGCAACATCTACATCTAACTTCAGGATTAGTTTTAGACCTGAATAATTGTTATTTGGTGCTAGCGTTGAGCATGAACATTATATTGGATCTTGTTTGATGTGAGACTATTATTCATTTAAATCAAAGAATAATGGTTGCTACATTTATATGAATAATATCTTTTATGGTCATGCACCCTTGATGAGTGGTCTATTTTTGTTGAATCTCGATCGTAGTGATACACATATTCTTAATATTGAAGCCAAAAGATGCAAAGTTAATAATGACATTGCACCTTATTTGTGGCACTACCGTTTAGATCATATTGGTGTAAAGCGCATGAAGAAACTCCATGCTGATGGGCTTTTGGAATCACTTGATTATGAATCACTTGATGCTTGTGAACCATGCCTCCTGGGCAAGATGACTAAGACTCTACTCTCCGGAACAATGGAGCGAGCCGCTGACTTATTGGAAATAATACATACTGATGTATGCGGTCCGATAAGTGTTGAAGCTCACAGCGGGTTCGTTATTTTCTGACCTACACAGATGATTTGAGAAGATATGGGTATATCTACTTAATGAAACATAACTCTGAAACATTTGAAAAGTTCAAAGAAATTCAGAGTGAAGTGGAAAATCATGGTAACAAGAAAATATTGTTTCTACTATCTGATCGTGGAGGTGAATATTTGAGTTACGAGTTTGGTCTTCATTTGAAACAATGTGGAATAGTTTCGCAACTCACGCCACCTCGAACACCATAGCGTAATGGTGTGTGCGAACATCGTAACCGTACTTTATTAGATATGGTGCAATCTATGATGTCTCTTATTGATTTACCACTATCGTTTTGGGTTTATGCTTTAGAGACGGTTGCATTCACGTTAAATAGGGCACCATCTAAATCCGTTGATACGACACCATATGAACTGTGGTTTAGCAAGAAACCTAAATTGTCGTTTATTAAAGTTTGGGGCTGTGGTGCTTGTGTGAAAAAGCTTAATCGGAGAAGTGCGTCTTCATAGGATACCCAAAAGAAACTGTTGGGTACACCTTCTATCACAGATCCGATAGGCAAGATATTTTTTGCTAAGAATGGATCCTTTCTAGAGAAGGAGTTTCTCCCGAAAGAAGTGAGTGGGAGGAAAGTAGAACTTGATGAGGTAATTGTACCTTCTCTTGAATTGGAAAGTTGTTCATCACAGAAATCAGGTCCAGTGATGCCTACACCAATTAGTGAGGAAGATAATGATGATGATCATGAAACTTCATATCAAGTTACTGCCAAACCTCGTAGGTCAACCAGAGTACGTTCCACACTACAATGGTACAGTAATCCTGTTCTAGAAGTCATATTACTAGAGCATGACGAACCTACAAACTATGAGGAAGTGATGATGAGCCCAGATTCCGCAAAATGGCTTGAGGCCACGAAATCTGAGATGGGATCCATGTATGAGAACAAAGTATGGACTTTGGTTGACTTTCCCGATGATCGGCAAGCCATAGATAATAAATAGATCATCAAGAAGAAGACTGACGCTGATGGTAATATTACTGTCTACAAAGCTCGACTTGTTGTGAAAGGTTTTCGACAAGTTCAAGGAGTTGACTACGATGAGACCTTCTCACCCGTAGCGATGCTTAAGTATGTCTGAATCATGTTAGCAATTGCCACATTTTATGATTATGAAATTTAGAAAATGGATGCCAAAACTGCATTCCTTAATGGTTTTCTTAAAGAAGAGTTGTATATGATGCAACCAGAAGGTTTTGTCGATCGTAAAGGTGCTAAGAAAGTGTGTAAGCTCCAGCGATCCATTTATGGACCGGTGCAAGCCTCTCGGAGTTGGAATATATGCTTTGATAGTGTGATCAAAGCATCTGGTTTTATACAAACTTTTGGAGAAGACTGTATTTACAAGAAAGTGAGTGGGAGCTCTGTAGTATTTCTAATATTATATGTGTATGGCATATTGTTGATTGGAAATGATATAGAATTTCTGGATAGCATAAAAGGATATTTGAATAAGAATTTTTCAATGAAAGACCTCAGTGAAGCTACTTATATATTAAGCATCAAGATCTATAGAGATAGAGCAATACGCTTAATTGGACTTTCACAAAGCACATACGTGGATAAAGTTTTGAAGAAGTTCAAAATGGATCAGTCAAAGAAAGGGTTCTTGCCTGTGTTAAAAGGTGTGAAGTTGAGTCAGACTCAATTTCCGACCACTGCAGAAGACAGAGACAAAATGAAAGTCATTCCCTATGCCTCAGCCATAGGTTCTATCATGTATGCAATGATGTGTACCAGACCTGATGTGTGCCTTGCTATAAGTTTAGCAGGGAGGTACCAAAGTAATCCGGGAGCGGATCACTGGACAGCGGTCAAGAACATCCTGAAATACCTAAAAATGACTAAGGATATGTTTCTCGTCTATGGAGGTGACAAAGAGCTTGTCGTAAATGGTTATGTCGATGCTAGCTTTGACACTAATCCGGATGACCCTAAGTCACAAACCGGATACGTATTTATATTGAATGGTGGAGCTGTCAGTTGGTGCAGTTCCAAGCAGAGCATCATGGCGGGATCTACGTGTGAAGCGGATTACATAGCTGCTTCGGAAGCAGCAAACAAAGGAGTCTGGATGAAGGAGTTCATATCCGATCTAGGTGTAATACCTAGTGCATCGGGTCCAATGAAAATCTTTTGTGACAATACCGGAGCAATTGCCTTAGCGAAGGAATCCAGATTTCACAAGAGAACCAAACACATCAAGAGACGCTTCAACTCCATCCGCAATCAAGTCACGGAGGGAGCATAGAGATTTGCAAAATACATACGGATCTGAATGTTTGTCACAGCCCTAGAGTACCTGAGTGAAATAGTTGCATCTACACTCATGCATCATGTCTAAAATTTCTGAAAGTTGAATTGAGGTTTGTTGAAACCCTCAGAAATCACTTCAGAAATAATAAACATTAAAAATCTTTTCAAATGAGTCCAAGGAAATGTTCCTATTATTCTGTAAAAATATTGGCAAGAGGTAAAATTCAAACCAATATTTTTGGAGTTTCAGAAATATTTATTTTGGGCATTTGAAATTAATTCAATAACTATTTGAATTGGATCTATATTTATTATATAATAAATATATGTTCAATAATTCTGAAAATTGTTGTGTAGCTTTGGAGAAGTCCATTTAGTTCACACAATTATTTTCATGAATTTTGAAAATGGTTTGGTCTTTGAACTAAATCAAAACAAAATAACAAGAATAGAAAACAAAAACAGAAAGAAAGAGAGGGCACTATACCTGGCGCTCACCTGGCCTGGCCCAGCACGGCCCAGCCCTGCTGGCCGATGCCAGTCATCTCCCTCCTCTCGCCAGAAGGACGAGGGCGTGTGCTCGCCACGCGCGCGCCACCTCCACCCTGCTCTGGCCACCTCCTGCTTCCCCGACCCATTCTAGCGACACCACGGAGATGACCCGAAGCCCCTGTCCCCTCTCCCTCACTCGCCGCTCTCTCTCCCCTCCCCTGGCTCTCTCCCTCTAGCTCAACCGAGCGAAACCGTCGCCGTCGACCAGCGCTCGCGCGGCCACAGCCACCCCCTTGCTCCCCTGGCGCGTCCGAGAGGTCCGCCTCGTTCCCCTCATCCTCCTCACCGAGCCACATGGTGCCTGAAGCCCCTGGATTCCGCCAACACCGCCGTTCCCCTCGTCGGTCGCCGTGGATCCTCGTCGTCGATTCGGGAGCTACCGGGCGTCCCCGACCTCGCTCTCGCGCTCCCTGCACTCGCTGTGAGCCAATACGCCGAACCCCTCTCTTCCCGTGATCTATTTCCCTCTCTAGCCGCCGTTCCCATCGAGCCCGAGAGCTCAGCTCCGCCGGCAATGTCGCCACCACGGCCTGAGCTTGACCCAGTCGTGACCTTGCACCGCATCATGCTCCTCGCGCCTCCAGGAGGCTGCCTAGCCACTCCGTTGGCTCGCCCGAGCACTGCAGCCCAGCGCCCGCGCTACCCCGTACCCCGGCCGCCACAGCCGAGCTCGTCGGCGTCAGCTCCGGCCATCCCAGCTACCGCTGCTTGCTGGAATGGATGCGGGCGTGTGCTAGCAATCCGTAGCCGCAAACGGCGCGCCAAACCGTCGACCGTGGGCAAATCCCGAGCCCTCCGCCGTCTCGAGCTTCGCCGGCGACGAGCCGAGCGTCAACTCCGGCGAGTTGACCCGAGGGTTTGACCCCGTCTGACCTGGGTTTGACCACCCTGGGTCACTGACGCGTGGGGCTAGCCCTGCTAATTAACCTGGGTTAGTGTTAATTTATTTAGTTAGTTTAATTAGCCTCTGACATGTGTGCTCAAGCCCCTAATTAGTTAACTCGAGATTAATTAGAGCTAACTAATTTAGTTAACTAAACTAGACACTGACATGCGGGCCCCGCCCTGCTAACAGCCTGGTTAGGGTTAGTTTAACACTAACTAACTCAGATAGTGGACTGAGTCACTGACCAGTGGGTCCCACTGGTCAGGTTTGACCCGGACCAGCCCTTGTTGACCTGCTGACATCATTCTGACGTCAGGCTGACGCAGTAATGCTTTCTGGATTTTAAATAAATTAGAAATGATTTATTTAATTCAGAAAATGTCCAAAACTTCCAAAAATCATAGAAATTCAATTATAACTCCAAATGAAATAAATTATATATGAAAAATTATCAGAAAAATTCAAGGAATCTGTTTATGGCATTTTCATGCATGTTAGAGCAACTTATGGCTGCTGTTTAGGCCAATTCACATAAATGGAATTTAAACTCTCACTTATGGAGTTTGAATTTGAACCTAGGGTTCAAACAAACTTCATTTAATATGGTTGCTAGTTGCATTAGCTCAATCAACAGCATATTGCCATGACATTATCATGCATCATAATTGTTGCATTGCATTGATTGTGTTCCTCTTTGTTTGCCGGTATTTGTCCCCTCTCGATAGACGTGGTTCCGACGACGAGCTCGATGACACCGATGAAGAACTATACTATCTTCAGAAGTGCCAGGCAAGCAAAAACCCCTTGTTCATTCCGATACAATCCCACTCTCCCGCTCTTGCTCTCTTTTACTGCATTAGGACAACACGTTTCCTCTATTACTTGCTGCGGTAGTTGAACCCCTTTCCTCTGCATGACCTGTCATTGCCACAGTAAATAGATGAAACCCACTAGCATGAGTAGGAGTTGTTTGAGCCCTGATGTGCCTACTCATTCATGCTTGTTTGTCATGCCTGCTACTGCTTAGAGTTGAGTCAGGTCTGATTCATCGGGGATGAATCGGAGGTGTGTAAACATGTCCTACTGTTGAGAGCTAAGTGTGAGAACACGATTTGCTAAAGGTAGCGGTGAGAGGCCATGTAGGAGTACATGGTGGGTTGTCTCATTGAAGCCGTCCTTAGGAATTGAGTTCTGTGTTTGTGATCCATGAAACAGTTACTACCACGCATTGGGCCCGAAACCAATGGACCCTCTCGGCTTCTTGATCACCCTTCTCCTCTGTCCAGGAGTTGCAACTAGTTTCTGGTGTTTATAGGATATGTGTTGGCGGCCGTGCATAGCACTGACCCTAGGTGTGGGCTACGATGCAGTAGATACACCGTGGCATGGTGTACCGGGCGCCCGTTTGGTGTCTCGGGAACCCTGTTCACATCACTCGGGGCCGTATGTGGAAACCTCGGCCGGACTCCCTGCGGATGGAACCTGGATAGGCGATAAACCTGGACTAAAGACTTGAGTGTTTAGGTAGGTCGTGGCCGACACCCTCGTTGGGCTTCCGCTTGAAGGTTGCCGAGTACATGTCGTGTAAACGGCGGTAAGTGGTGAGAGCATGTGTGAAGAAGTACACCCCTGCAGGGTTAACATCATCTATTCGAATAGCCGTGTCCGCGGTAAAGGACTTCCGGGTCGCCTATAACAGTTCATAGACAAGTGAAAGTGGATACTCTAAAACTCGCAAGATAAGTGTTAGTGCTATGGATGGCCTTCTCGTAGGGAGACGGGAGCGGATCCATAGTGGTGTATTGATTGGTGAATATGTGGACTCGTGTGCGCCACCTCAAGAGCTGCTTGCAGTCGTAGTTCAGGTTAGCCACTATGTCACATCCCTAGCTTCTGGTAATGCACTAGGCTAGACCTCTTGCTGCATCATGTTTAAATTCAAATGAAATTTGAATTGAGGAATTTTCAAAGCCTCAGAAACCTCTAAAAATAACCAACAATTAAATCTTCTCAAATGTGTCCAAGAAAATGTTCCTGTTATTCCATGAAAATATTGGTAAGAGGTAAAATTTAAACCAATATTTTTGAAGTCACAGAGATAATTATTTTGGCCATTTGAATTAATCCAATAACTATTTGCTTTGGATTTATATTTAATATATATTAAATATGACTCCAATAATTCTGGAAGTTTGTGAGTGGCTTTGTATATATTTTAGCAAGCCACATAAAATTCTACAGAATTTATTTAAATGATTTAGTTGCTAAACTAAATCAAAACAAACAGAACAAAAAAATAGAAAACAGTAAATAAAAGCAGAGAGAGAGTTTTACCTCAGCTTACCTCGCAGCCCACATGGCCCAACTCCAGTGGCCCAGCCGGCCCAGCCCACCTCCTCCCCCTTGTCCTCTTCCTCCTCTGCCAGGAGGACGAACAGAGGCGAGGCGTGGCGCGCGCCGACGCTGCCGCGGCCACCTCCTGCTTTCCCCTGGCCACCTCTTGCTTCCTCTCGTCGTCCTGGACCCCGTCCGCGACGCCACGCACCCCCCCAGGCCTCTCACTCTCTCCCCGAGCTCCTCTCCTCCTCTGGCTCTCTCGCGCGCAGCCACCGAACACACCCGCCGCCGCCGACGAGCTTCCCCGTGGCCACCGGCCACCCCTAGCCTCGCCGATGCGCCCAGGAGCTCCCCCTCGACCCCTCCTTCCTCCCCACCGACCCACGGCCCTACGGACGCGCCACAACGCCGCCGGCATCGCCGTTTCCATCGCCGGCCGCCGAGGATCTTCACCGTCAATTCGCCACCATCGTCGCTTCCCCGAGCTCGCTGACCCTCCCTGCACGATCCCCGTGAGTCCCTGCTTCGTTTCCCCCTAACCCCAAGCCCGATTTCGAGCTCTAGCCGCCCCCTCTACCGGAGCCGAGACGCTCCGCCGCACGGACTCGTCGCCGGTGAAGCCCCGGTGACCAAATGGCCCCGCGCGTGCGTCCGTTGCACTCGCAACGACCCGTGGAGCAACGCTAGCGTGGCAGCTAGCTTGTTTGCAAGCCGCAGCGCTAACCCCGCACCCACCCGAGCTCCGGCCGCCGCCTCGGGCTCCATTCCGGCGAACCCCGGCCACCCCCGCACCTCCCATTGGCCCCCCTAGATGCGCACGGGCACGGGCTACCCTCTGGTGCCCTTGGCTTGGCCCAAAACCCCTCGCAGCGCCACTCCGGCGAGCTCCCGCCGCAGTTTTGCTCGTCGCCGGCCGAACTCCGGTGACTGCCGACGTGGCACGCCTA
>NC_041392.1:725632871-725676842 GCF_002162155.2 Triticum dicoccoides
CCACAGCCACTGATAGTGGGCCCCGTAGTGGGTCAAAGCCCGGGTCAACGCGGGATTAGCCCCTGTGTCACTGACGTGTGGACCCCACACGTCAGGTTTGACCCGAGCCGGCCCTGTTGACTTGCTGACGTCATGCCAACGTCATGCTGACGCAGTAATGCTTTCTGGATTTAATTTAATTCTGAAATTCCAGAAAAATGCCTAAAACTTCCAAAAATCATAGAAATTCAACCGTAACTCCCAATTAAATAATTTATATATGAAAAATTATCAGAGAAATCCAAGGAATCCATCTGTACCATTTTCATGCATGTTAGAACAAATTATAGCTGCTTTTTAGCACAAATGAAGTGAATGACATTTAAATAACCCCATATGGAGTTTAAATTTGAATTTTATATTCAAACCAACTTCATTTAATCTGTTGCTAGTTGCATTAGCTCAAAACACATTCATATTGCCATGTCATGAGCATGCATCATATTGTGCATTGCATTGATTGTGTTCCTTTCTGTGTTGCCGGTATTTGTCCCCTCTCGATAGACGTGATACCGATGATGTGATCGTTGACACTGATGAAGACTCAATGTTATCTTCAGAAGTGCCAGGCAAGCAAAACCCCCTTGTTCATTGCGATACAATCCTACTCTCTCGCTCCTGCTCTCTTTTACTGCATTAGGACAACATCGATTCATCTGTTACTTGCTGCGGTAGCTGAACCCCTTTATCCTCTGCATGACCTGTCATTGCCACAGTAAATAGATGAAACCCACTAGCATGAGTAGGAGTTGTTTGAGCCCTGTTGTGCCTACTCATTCATGCTTGTTTGTCACGCCTGCTACTGCTTAGAGTTGAGTCAGGTCTGATTCATCCGGGATGAATCAGAGGCGGTGAACATGTCCTACTGTGTGTGAGCTAAGTGTGTGAACACGATTTGGTAAAAGGTGTCGGTGAGAGGCCATGTAGGAGTACATGGTGGGTTGTCTCATTGAAGCCGTCCTCAGGAACTGAGTTCTGTGTTTGTGATCCATGATTCAGCTACTACCATACATTGGGCCCTGAAATATGACCCCGCTTGACTTCTTATTCACCCTTGTCCTCTGTCCAGGAGTTGCAAGTAGTTTCTGGTGTTTGTAGTATGCTGGAGGCCGTGGACAGCGCTGACCGTAGGGGTGGGCTGTGATGCGGTAGGCACGTGGCACGGTGTACCGGGCGCCCGTTTGGTGTCTCGGGAACCCTGTTCACATCGTTTGGGGCTGTGAGCGAAACTCCGGCCGGATCTCCTCATGGATGGAACCCGAATAGGCGATAAACCTGGACTAGAGACTTGAGTGTTTAGGTAGGTCGTGGTCTACACCCACGTCGGCTTTCGCTTGAAGTCTGCCGAGCACATGTCGTGTGCAGACGCTAAGTGGTGGAAATATGTATGAAGAAGTACACCCCTGCAGGGTTATCATCATCTATTCGAATAGCCGTGTCCGCGGAAAAGGACTTCTGGGTTGCTTATATCAGTTCATAGACAAGTGAAAGTGGATAATCTAAAATACGCAAGATAAGCGTGAGTGCTATGGATGGCGTTCTCGTAGGGAGACGGGAGCGGATCCATAGTGGTGTATTGATATGGTGAATATGTGGACTCGTGTGCGCCACCTCAAAAGAGTTACTTGCAGTCGTAGTTCAGGATAGCCACCGAGTCAAAGCTGGCTTGCTGCAGTTAAACCCCACCATCCCCTTTGTTGAAAATGATGCATATGTAGATAGATCTGATGTAAGTCTTGCTGGGTACATTTGTACTCACGTTTGCCTATTTTATGTTTTTGCAGAGAGACTTCAGTCTCACTAGTAGTTCCACGTGGACTTCGACGTTTAGCTTGTTACCTCAGCTACGATCTTGTGCCTCGGCAGGATCTGGTAGATAGTCAGGCTTCTCAGCCTTTTTCATTTATAGATGTCTGTACTCAGACATGATAGCTTCCGCTTGTGCTTTGATTTGTATGCTCTGATTGTTGGGTAATGAGACCCATGTTTGTAATATCTCGCTCCTCGGAGCCTATTGATAAATTACTTGAGTCGTAGAGTCATGTTGTGATGCCATGTTGTATTTGCACATATCAAGCATATTGTGTGTATGTTATTGAAATGCTTGGTATGTGTGGGATCTGACCATCTAGTTGTTTATCTTTAGTAGCCTCTCTTACAGGGAAATGTCTCCTAGTGTTTCCACCGAGCCATGGTAGCTTGCTACTGCTCCGGAACACTTAGGCTGGCCGGCATGTGTCCTTCTTCGTTCCTGTGTCTGTCCCTTCGGGGAAATGTCCCGCGATGAATACCGGAGTCCTGTTAGCCCGCTACAGCCCGGTTCACCGGAGTCCTGCTAGCCCAGTGCTACAGCCTGGATTCACTCGCTGATGACCGACACGTTCGATGCTGGGTCATGGATGCCTGTCCCTGTAAGTCTGTGCCACTTTGGGTTTACGACTAGCCATGTCAGCCCGGGCTCCTTATCATATGGATGCTAGCGACACTGTCATATACGTGTGCCAAAAGGCGCAAACGGTCCCGGGCAAAGGTAAGGCGACACCCGTGGGAATACCGTGCGTGAGGCCGCAAAGTGATATGAGGTGTTACATGCTAGATCGATGTGGCATTGAGTCGGGGTCCTGACAGCGTTTGTATCAGAGCTTGACTGCCTGTAGGATTACCAAGCCAAACTGGTCGAAGTTGAGTCTAGAAATTCTTTAGTTATATAAGGGAATTGATTGTGGGATGGAACGTAAGGCTCTTTTTACTCCTTATACCTTATGCCTTCTGATCTGAGTCATCTTATCTTTCCTGCGGGGATTAAGAACTAGGTCTTCTCATCTATCTATCAGGATCACGTGTTACTAATCTGCAGACTTGTAGGATTGATGGTTCTAAGCTTGAATTCAGTTTCTACTTCCGTATGTTAATTGTTGATCTCGAAACCTTGATATTGTGCTTCTGAGTGGTTATGCCACCATTTTTGTGAATGTCTCAAGTCTTTTCTGAGCATTTACAGCCGTTATGCTGTCCGAGTCATTCCAGGTTTCTAAATAGTCTGAGGCATTTGCAAAATCCTTTCCCTCTGGTTTCGATGTTCCTTTATGCCAGCTCAATCACACTAATTGTTGAGTTGAGGTACTTTATTGCCTTGACATATATGTTGGAGCTAGTATTATGACCCTAGGTGTCTTAGGGGATCATCTAGTAATTTAGCCATGATTTGTGTTCCCAGTGTGATGATTCTGGCCATCATTCTCGAAAGCATCCCGTGATGCTACTTAGTAGTAGGTATTCTATTCCTGGGCTCTTGAACCCGAGATTCACTCTACTTACTTCATGTTGATAGTAATTGCTAGCGCCTTTAGGATATTAGTAACCCTTGCAGTAGTTCTCGAGGTCCGTGGTATATCCTTCTTCCAAATACCATGAACCACTTACGGCAAAAGTTTGTTGGATCAAAAGATCACAACAGGAGTGCTCTCGATGGGTTCTCCATTCATAATTGTGACTCTGCCAGTCCTACCTCTCTGCATGGGTTATCTGGAAGAAATGTTGATCTCGCTCGACATACTAATCTATGCATCCACAACTCAGAAAATTATATGTTCCTTTGAGTTGTCCCTCTTTAGTTGTCTACTGACCTTCGTCTATCAATTGATATCAAGGGTATGCATCCATTCGTTTATCGATGCCTATTACTCTTGTGGTCCGTCAAGCCATTCTGTCCTGAATGACTTGGAGAAACAAACTCCAGTACCTCTTCCATATCCAGGATTGGGTCAAAGAAGTTGTGCTCCGCAGATCAAATTGCTAATCCAGCTTTTGTTCTGTTCTACCTTGGAGTATTACCATCTTTATATCGGGATTGTTATAGGAATTGCACACCATCCCATGAACTCTTGGTACAGTGATACTTCTTGCCATCACTGTTCATTCCTCGGCCCTCGTGTTGATGCAACCGGAATACCGACAAATGAATTGTGATGTGTGAAATCAATACTCCCAGCAACCTCGTTGCTTGGTAGTTAAAGGATAATAATTTCATTCTTAGCATGTTGGTTTTTGAATCATCCTTCTAAGACTTATCGTGCTACCTAGTTCTTATTTCGGTGCACCCTTCGATTGATGAGTTAGGATCTTGTCAAGTCCTCACTCATTTGATTATATCGTCTTGCCCTCAAAAGCGAGATTGTTCTCGAGCTTAGTAACATACCGGTGGTTCGTGATTTTCTGAATGTCTTCTCGGAAGTATCACCAGGTCGTCACCTGACCGTTATGTTGAGCCCGTGATCAAGTTGGTTTCTTATGAACAACCTTCTTTCCAAGAATCGGTGTTAGATATCCCTGAGCTAGTTGGTTAAGCTGGACAACAACTTGGAGAGTTGGAAGATAAAAGCTTGTCTGACTTAGTTCGTTCCAAAGGGATATTCCTGTGTAGTGTGTGTTGAAGAAAGATGATATCTTCATCGATTGGTCCCTGTGATCAGTTGTTGGACCTATTGTCCTATCAATCCTTTGATTTGAGTGTGGGCCATCGTCAAATCAACTCAGTACCAACGATGCTCGTAATGTTGTCTTATTCGTGGTTGATCCCTCGAGCATACGCCATTACATCTTTGGTCTGACCAATGCTATCACTTGTTCACTTAACTATGGAATTCCTTTTAAAAGGAAACCCGGATGAATTGTGGTTGAGCCCATTGACAACATCCTTATCTCCTCCATGATTTTGTTGAGCATTAAGCTAGTGTTGGAAATTTTTGAAAGCATTTGTTCATGCTAGCTCATGAAGCATATGTTTGGATGAAGGTAGTGACTTCCTTTAAATCATGTGCATCTGATGCAAGTTGCCGCCGTGGATTCGAGGAAGTCAATGTTGCTTTCCTTGGAATCATTCCAAATCAGTCATGCACACGTGCGAAGAATGCTGTGGCTTGAAGACTTGCAACCTTCAATCTATATGTATCCCTAGCACACCAAGCCACTGATTGATTTGTTCAAGGAGAAGGAGTATCTTCATAAGAGCTAATCCGGACTTATGAAAGAACTTCGATATCCTCGTTGATGGTTCCCCCTCCTGAACTCGGTAGTGTTTTATTATAAGACTACTATGTGGTCATGCTTGTCTGGGACAACGTGTTCACATGTTAGTAGCAGAACCAGCTCATGTTTTGGAGCTTGCTATCGTAGTTCATCTCCCGAGAATCCCGCAACGTCATCTCGTCGATTTGTGTTGCAAACTTCCGTTTTTCTTCCTAGACTCGATGAGTCTGGAATATCCTGACACCAACCAGATCTGAATCTCAGGCAGATATGATGGTTGGAACATTTCCCAAGAACTATAATATCGGTCCCTCGGAAACCGGTAATGTGGATGTCGTGGTCAACACACCCAGCCGGAAGACCTGTTATTATAATATCTTGATTGAGGAAGTTGGCCACCTCCCCATAGGGATTTCGTAGGATTTACTCCCTAGTTGCCCCTATGGATTTTTGTGTTCCCGAAGTCCGACCTTTTACTTGATGTTTTAGATATCAAACCATATCTATGAATGGGTTATACTAGCACATCAAGGAGAACATTAGAAGCGGAGTGCTAAATGTCTCTCGGTCGATCATCCAGATTTTATTTGCTTGGCCTCGCTAAGGTGAAATCTGAGAAAGTGTTATCCTCCTTCGCATCTGCATCGTCCATCGCTATTCATCATGGTAGTATGTTGTGTTGTCAGCACCCTTGACGCGGTTGTTGATAAAACCTTGATGATTGTGGAAATGCTCAAGTTCTTGAGAGCACGCACAAGCGCTGCGTCTTATCATCGGCACTAGCTGGGATTGCCCCAGATTTCCTCGGTTATGCTATAACCACTCCAACAGTGAATTCACTCTCTATTGTTGGGTTCTTCCCTAGTTACCAGAATCATTCCCAGCATTTGCATTTTGTTCCTAGCTTGCACCGCCAATGTGCCATTCTACCATGGGTCTCTTCCATTTCCGGTGATAAGCAAATTCATTCATTACGTTGTCTTCAACAAGGTAATCCACATCATCCAAGTCCGAGTATGCCATCCTATCGACCCCCTCCAAATGATCGCTTGTGATTGCCTTAGGCTGATATAGAGAGTCTCAATGATCTCTATATCAAAGGTAATTCTTTTTGCCACTTAAGGGGATATTTCTACGAGTCACCTTCCTTAAGATGCCTCGTTGTGGTATCATGGCAACTCAACTCCTCGCTACGTTGGCAATCGATTACCACCTTCTTAAGCGTGAAATTGTTGTCCACCTAGTGAACCCTCGTCATCCGTTCTCTCCACCCCTCTTGATGTGTATCTCGTGTCTCAACCCGAGAGATGTTGCTATGTCTCATTCCGTGAGTTAATCCTGAGTTGTTCGACCTTCGAGAAGAACCATTCTTTTAGGATCTTTCCTTTCCTCTCGTTGTCATGTTAGTTGGAGTTCTCAGAGCAAGACATCAGGACAATGATGGTGAATGAATCAACGTTCAACTGAAGTGCACCCTGGATCGTGAAGATTATACTAGTTGCGTTTCCCCTTCACCTTACCCTACGCTTGAATCTCGAGACGAGATTCTTGTTTAGTGGGGGTGAGTTGTCACATCCCTAGCTTCTGGTAATGCACTAGGCTAGACCTCTTGCTGCATCATGTTTAAATTCAAATGAAATTTGAATTGAGGAATTTTCAAAGCCTCAGAAACCTCTAAAAATAACCAACAATTAAATCTTCTCAAATGTGTCCAAGAAAATGTTCCTGTTATTCCATGAAAATATTGGTAAGAGGTAAAATTTAAACCAATATTTTTGAAGTCACAGAGATAATTATTTTGGCCATTTGAATTAATCCAATAACTATTTGCTTTGGATTTATATTTAATATATATTAAATATGACTCCAATAATTCTGGAAGTTTGTGAGTGGCTTTGTATATATTTTAGCAAGCCACATAAAATTCTACAGAATTTATTTAAATGATTTAGTTGCTAAACTAAATCAAAACAAACAGAACAAAAAAATAGAAAACAGTAAATAAAAGCAGAGAGAGAGTTTTACCTCAGCTTACCTCGCAGCCCACCTGGCCCAACTCCAGTGGCCCAGCCGGCCCAGCCCACCTCCTCCCCCTTGTCCTCTTCCTCCTCTGCCAGGAGGACGAACAGAGGCGAGGCGTGGCGCGCGCCGACGCTGCCGCGGCCACCTCCTGCTTTCCCCTGGCCACCTCTTGCTTCCTCTCGTCGCCCTGGACCCCGTCCGCGACACCACGCACCCCCCCCAGGCCTCTCACTCTCTCCCCGAGCTCCTCTCCTCCTCTGGCTCTCTCGCGCGCAGCCACCGAACACACCCGCCGCCGCCGACGAGCTTCCCCGTGGCCACCGGCCACCCCTAGCCTCGCCGATGCGCCCAGGAGCTCCCCCTCGACCCCTCCTTCCTCCCCACCGACCCACGGCCCTACGGACGCGCCACAACGCCGCCGGCATCGCCGTTTCCATCGCCGGCCGCCGAGGATCTTCACCGTCAATTCGCCACCATCGTCGCTTCCCCGAGCTCGCTGACCCTCCCTGCACGATCCCCGTGAGTCCCTGCTTCGTTTCCCCCTAACCCCAAGCCCGATTTCAAGCTCTAGCCGCCCCCTCTACCGGAGCCGAGACGCTCCGCCGCACGGACTCGTCGCCGGCGAAGCCCCGGTGACCAAATGGCCCCGCGCGTGCGTCCGTTGCACTCGCAACGACCCGTGGAGCAACGCTAGCGTGGCAGCTAGCTTGTTTGCAAGCCGCAGCGCTAACCCCGCACCCACCCGAGCTCCGGCCGCCGCCTCGGGCTCCATTCCGGCGAACCCCGGCCACCCCCGCACCTCCCGTTGGCCCCCCTAGATGCGCACGGGCACGGGCTACCCTCTGGTGCCCTTGGCTTGGCCCAAAACCCCTCGCAGCGCCACTCCGGCGAGCTCCCGCCGCAGTTTTGGTCGTCGCCGGCCGAACTCCGGCGACTGCCGACGTGGCACGCCTAATTAACACTAATGACGCCTAAACACCCCCCCACAGCCACTGACAGTGGGCCCCGTAGTGGGTCAAAGCCCGGGTCAACGCGGGATTAGCCCCTGTGTCACTGACGTGTGGACCCCACACGTCAGGTTTGACCCGAGCCGGCCCTGTTGACTTGCTGACGTCATGCTGACGCAGTAATGCTTTCTGGATTTAATTTAATTCTGAAATTCCAGAAAAATGCCTAAAACTTCCAAAAATCATAGAAATTCAACCGTAACTCCAAATTAAATAATTTATATATGAAAAATTATCAGAAAAATCCAAGGAATCCATCTGTACCATTTTCATGCATGTTAGAACAACTTATAGCTGCTGTTTAGCACAAATGAAGTGAATGACATTTAAATAACCCCATATGGAGTTTAAATTTGAATTTTATATTCAAACCAACTTCATTTAATCTGTTGCTAGTTGCATTAGCTCAAAACACATTCATATTGCCATGTCATGAGCATGCATCATATTGTGCATTGCATTGATTGTGTTCCTTTTCGTGTTGCCGGTATTTGTCCCCTCTCGATAGACGTGATACCGATGATGTGATCGTTGACACTGATGAAGACTCAATGTTATCTTCAGAAGTGCCAGGCAAGCAAAACCCCCTTGTTCATTCCGATACAATCCTACTCTCTCGCTCCTGATGCGGTAGGCACGTGGCACGGTGTACCGGGCGCCCGTTTGGTGTCTCGGGAACCCTGTTCACATCGTTTGGGGCTGTGAGCGAAACTCCGGCCGGATCTCCTCATGGATGGAACCCGAATAGGCGATAAACCTGGACTATAGACTTGAGTGTTTAGGTAGGTCGTGGTCTACACCCACGTCGGCTTTCGCTTGAAGTCTGCCGAGCACATGTCGTGTGCAGACGCTAAGTGGTGGAAATATGTATGAAGAAGTACACCCCTGCAGGGTTATCATCATCTATTCGAATAGCCGTGTCCGCGGAAAAGGACTTCTGGGTTGCTTATATCAGTTCATAGACAAGTGAAAGTGGATAATCTAAAATACGCAAGATAAGCGTGAGTGCTATGGATGGCGTTCTCGTAGGGAGACGGGAGCGGATCCATAGTGGTGTATTGATATGGTGAATATGTGGACTCGTGTGCGCCACCTCAAAAGAGTTACTTGCAGTCGTAGTTCAGGATAGCCACCGAGTCAAAGCTGGCTTGCTGCAGTTAAACCCCACCATCCCCTTTGTTGAAAATGATGCATATGTAGATAGATCTGATGTAAGTCTTGCTGGGTACATTTGTACTCACGTTTGCCTATTTTATGTTTTTGCAGAGAGACTTCAGTCTCACTAGTAGTTCCACGTGGACTTCAATGTTTAGCTTGTTACCTCAGCTACGATCTTGTGCCTCGGCAGGATCTGGTAGATAGTCAGGCTTCTCAGCCTTTTTCATTTATAGATGTCTGTACTCAGACATGATAGCTTCCGCTTGTGCTTTGATTTGTATGCTCTGATTGTTGGGTCATGAGACCCATGTTTGTAATATCTCGCTCCTCGGAGCCTATTGATAAATTACTTGAGTCGTAGAGTCATGTTGTGATGCCATGTTGTATTTGCACATATCAAGCATATTGTGTGTATGTTATTGAAATGCTTGGTATGTGTGGGATCTGACCATCTAGTTGTTTATCTTTAGTAGCCTCTCTTACAGGGAAATGTCTCCTAGTGTTTCCACCGAGCCATGGTAGCTTGCTACTGCTCCGGAACACTTAGGCTGGCCGGCATGTGTCCTTCTTCGTTCCTGTGTCTGTCCCTTCGGGGAAATGTCCCGCGATGAATACCGGAGTCCTGTTAGCCCGCTACAGCCCGGTTCACCGGAGTCCTGCTAGCCCAGTGCTACAGCCTGGATTCACTCGCTGATGACCGACACGTTCGATGCTGGGTCATGGATGCCTGTCCCTGTAAGTCTGTGCCACTTTGGGTTTACGACTAGCCATGTCAGCCCGGGCTCCTTATCATATGGATGCTAGCGACACTGTCATATACGTGTGCCAAAAGGCGCAAACGGTCCCGGGCAAAGGTAAGGCGACACCCGTGGGAATACCGTGCGTGAGGCCGCAAAGTGATATGAGGTGTTACATGCTAGATCGATGTGGCATTGAGTCGGGGTCCTGACACACTAAGTCAAAGCTGGCTTGCTACAGTTAAACTCCACCACCCCCTTTGTTGATACCGATGCATATGTAGTTAGTTCTGATGTAAGTCTTGCTGAGTACCTTTGTACTCATGTTTGCTTAATTTGTGTTTTGCAGAGAGAGACTTCAGTCTTGCTAGTAGTTCCGCATGGACTTCGACGTTAGCTTGATACCTCAGCTACGATCTTGTGCCCTTGGCAGGATCTGGTAGATAGTCAGGCTTCTCATCCTTCTTCATTTGTAGTTGTCTGTCCTCAGACAAGTTAAGCTTCCGCATGTGCTTGTTGCTTGTATGCTCTGTATGTTGTGTCATAAGACCCATGTTTGTAATATCTCGCTCCTCGGAGCCTAATGAATAAATACTTTGAGTCGTAGAGTTATGTTGTGATGCCCTGTTGTATTTACACATATCGAGCATATTGTGTGTATGATTGAAATGCTTGGTATGTGTGGGATCCGACAATCTAGTTGTTTATCCTTGGCAGCCTCTCTTATGGGGAAATGTAGTCCAGTGCTTCCTTGAGCCATAGTAGTCCGCTACAGCCCGGTTCACCGGAGTCCTGCTAGCCCAGCACTACTGCTCAGATCACTTGACTGGCCGGCATGTGTTTCACTTCATTCCTGTGTCTGTCCCTTTGGGGAAATGTCACGCGGTGACATCCGGAGTCCTATTAGCCCAGCGCTACAGCCCGAATTCACACGCTGCTGACCGACATGCTCGATGTGATTCATGTATGCCTGTCCCCATAGGTTAGTGCCGCTTTGGGTTCACAACTAGCCATGTCGGCCCGGGTTCTCTATCATATGGATGCTAGCGACATATCATATACGTGAGCCAAAAGGTGCAAACGGTCCCGGGCCATGGTAAGGCGACACCCGTGGGAATACCGTGCGTGAGGCCGCAAAGTGATATGAGGTGTTACCGGCTAGATCGATGTGACATGGAATCGGGGTCCTGACAGCGTTGGTATTAGAGCCTGACTGCCTGTAGGATTACCAAGCCAAACTGGTCGATGTCGAGTCTAGAAATGCTTTAGCTATGTAAGGGAATTGATTGTGGAAGGGAACGTAAGGCTCGTTTTACTCCTTTACCTTATGCCCTCTGATCTGAGTCATTCTCTTCTCATTCTACGTGGGTTAAGAAACTAGGCCTTCTCATCTATCTATCAGGATGACGTGTTACTAAACCGTAGTTGCCTAGGATTATTGGATTCATGCCGCAGTTCAGTTTCCAGTACTTCTGTGTGTTCATAATTGGTCTCAGAACCTTGATATTGTGATTCTGAGTGGCTATGCCACCATTTTTGTAGCATGTCTCCAATCTTTTTGAGCATTTACAGCCGTTATGCTGTCCGAGTCATTCCAGGTTTCTAAATAGTCTAATGCATTTGCAAACCCCTTCCTCCTGTTCCTGATGTCCATTTGGGCCAGATTAATCACACTAACCGGTCAGTTGAGGTACTCTATTGCCTCGACATATATGCTGGAGCTATTACTATGACCCTAGGTGTTTTAGGGAGTCACCTAGTGATCTAGCCATGTTTTGTATCCCCGGTGTGTGATTCTGGCCATTATTCTGAAAAGCATCCCGTGATGCCATTTAGTTAGTAGGTATTCTACTACTGGGTTTTGAACCCGAGATTCACCCTACTTACCTCATGTTGATAGTGTTGCTAGTTCCTTTAGGATATTAGTAACCTTTGCATTAGTCCTCGAGGTCCGTGGTTTATCCTTCTTCCAAATACTATGAACCGCCTATGGCAGAAGTTCTGTGAACCATAAGATCACAACCAGAGTGCTCTTGATGAGTTCTCCATCCTTCATTGTGAATCTGCCAGTCCTACCATTCTGCATGGGTTGTCCGGAAGAAATGTTGAGCTATGCTCGACATACTAATCTATGCATCCACAACTCAGAAAATTATATGTTCCTCGAGTTGTTCCTCTTCAGTTGTATTCCGACCATCTTCTATCAGTTGATAGCCAAGAGTATGTGTGCATTTGTGTTCATCGATTCCTATAATTCTTGTGGTCCGTCAAGCCATTCTATTCCAGAATGACTAGGAGAAACAAACTCCAGTACCTCGTCCACTTCTAGGATTGGGTCAAAGTTGTTGTATTCCACAGATCAAATGCCAATTTAGTTTTTGTTCTATTCTACCTTGGGGTATTACCATCCTTATATCAGGAATGTCATGGGAATTGCACCACCTTTTATAAATTCTTGACGCAGTAATATTTCTTGCCATCATTGTTCGTTCCTCAGCTCCGTGTTATTATAACCGGAATGCCGACAAGTGAACCGTGATGTGTGAAAGCAATATTCCTAGTAACTCCGTTGCTTGGTAGTTAATGGACAATACTCTCATTCTTAGCGTGCTGGTAATTAAATCATCATTCTAAGATTGACGTGCTACCTAGTCCATATTTCCGGGTGCACTCATCGACCAATGAGTTAGGACTGTGATGATCCCTCGCTCCTTGATCATATCGTCTTGCCCTGAAAAGCAAGATTCTTCTCAAGCTTAATAACATATCGGTGGTTCGTGATTTTCCGAATATCTTCTCGGAGGTATCACCAGGTTGTCACCTGATCGCTATGTTGAGCTCGTGATCAAGTTGGTTTCTTGTAGCCACCCTCTTCTCCAGGAATCTATGTTGGATACCCTGAGCTAGTTGGTTAAGCTAGACAACAACTTGGAGAGTTGGAAAATGAAAACTTGTCCAACTTAGTTCATCACTAAGGGATATCCTTGTGTGTGTGTGTGTGTGTGTGTTGAAGAAAGATGATATCTTCATCGACTGATCCCCGTGATCAGTTGTTGAATCTATTATCTTGTCCAAACCTTGATTTGAGTGTGGGCTATCGTCAAATCAAATCAGAACCAACAATGTTCGTAATGTTGTCTTACTTGCGGTTGTCCCTCGAGCATACACCATTATATCTTTGGTCTGACCAATACTATCACATTGTTCACATAGTGGTGGAAGTCCAGTGATATGGAGATTCCGATGAGTTAATGTTAAGACCATCAGCAGCATTTTGTCTCCCCCATGATTCACGTTGAACATTACACTAGTGTTGGAAACTTTATAAGCATTGCCCTCATGTTCCGATCATGAAGCATATGTCCGGTTGAAAGATGTGACTTCCTCTAATTCATGTGCATCTGATGTAAGTTGCCGCCGTGAATTCGAGAAAGTTTGTTTTTGCTTCCTCTAGAATCATCCCAAGTCAGTCATGCATGTGCGAAGTATTCTATGGTCTGATAGACTGATGATCTACATTCTATACGTATCCCTAGCACACCAAGCCACTGATTGATTTGTTCAAGGAGAAGAAGTTTCTTCTTAAGAGTTAGACTACGCAAGGACTTCGATATCCTCGTTGATGGTTCCCCCTGAACTCGGTAGTGTTTCATTTTAAGACTACCAGGTGACCATGCTTGTCTAGGACAACGTGTTCACATGCTTGTAGCAGAACCGGCTCATGTTTTGGAGCTTACTACCGTAGTTCATTCCCCCGAGAATCTCGCAACGTCGTCTCATCGATTTGTGTTGCAAACCTTCATTTTCCTTTCTAGACTCGATGAGTCTGGAATATCCTGACACCAACCAGATCTGAATCTCAGGCAGATATGATGGTTGGAGCATTTTCCAAGAACTATAATATTGGTCTCTTGATAACCGGTAAAGTGGATGTCGTAGCCAACACATCCAGCCGGAAGACCTATTATTGTAGTATCTCGATTGAAGAAAGTTGGCCACCTTCCCATAAGGATTTCGCAGGATTTACCTCCGTAGTTAATCCTTACGGATTTTTGTGCTCCCGAAGTCCGACCTTTCACTTGATGTCCTAGATACCAAACCATATCAATAAATGAGTTATCCTAGCACATCAAGGAGAAAATTAGAAGCGGAGTGCTAAATGTCTCTCGGTCCATTATCCATATTTTGTTTCCTTGGCCTCGCTAAGGTGAAATCTGAGAAAGTGTTATCTTCCTTTGCATCGGCATCATCCTCACCATTCATCATGGTGGTATGTTGTGTTGCCAGGATCCTTGACACGGATATTGGTAAAACCTTGACTAATATGGAGATACTCAAGTTCTTGAGAGCACGCGCAAGCACCAGGTTTTACCGTTGGCGTTAACTGGGATTTGCCTCCAGTTTCCTCGGTTAGGTTATAACCTTTTCAAAGAGTGGACTCACTCTCGACTGTTGAGCTCTTCCCTAGTTACCAGAATCATTCCCAACATTTGAATTTTGTTCCCAGCTTGCATCTCAGTAGTTGTTGTTCAGGATCATCTTCAAAAGTGGACTTACCATGGGTCCCTTCCATTTCAGGTGATCAGCAAAAGTCATCCATTACGTTGTCTTCAACAAGGTAGTCCACATCATCTATTCTAGTCAGGGTATGCCATTTCTTCCAGCTCTTTCAAGCGATCGATTGTGATTACCTCAGGCTGGTATAAAGAGTTCCTATGATCTTTGCATCAAAAGTAATTCTTTTTGCCACTTAAGGGAAAATCCCACGGGTCATCTCCCCTAAGGTGCCCCATTATGGAATCATGGCAATTATTTCATCGCTATCTTGAAATCATGCACCATCCTTTTCAGTCTGGAATTTTGCCTATCCACTAGAACCTTGTCATCTACCTCCTTTCCATCATCCCTGATCTATGTTTCATGTCTCAGCTCAAAAGATGTTTCAACGTCTCACTCCATGAGTTGATCTTGAGTTGCTCGATCTTGAGAAGATCATTCCCTGTAGAGTTCCCTTCCATCGTCATCGTGTTGGATGAAGATCTCGAAGACAGAGACGTCAAGAGCAATGAGATGCAGTATATCGGTATCTTCGAGAAGGGCAGTTGGATCGAGAAGACTATGATAGTTTTGTGACCCCTCTGTCTTCTCGCTCCACTTCATGAATCTTGGGACGAGATTCTTGTTTAGTAGAGGTGAGTTGTCACAGCCCTAGAGTACCTGAGTGAAATAGTTGCATCTGCACTCATGCATCATGTATAAAATTTCTGAAAGTTGAATTGAGGATTGTTGAAACCCTCAGAAATCACTTCAGAAATAATCAACATTAAAAATCTTTTCAAATGAGTCTAAGGAAATGTTCTTGTTATTCTATAAAAATATTGGCAAGAGGTAAAATTCAAACCAATATTTTTGGAGTTTCAGAAATATTTATTTTAGGCATTTGAAATTAATTCAATAACTACTTGAATTGGATCTATATTTATTATATAATAAATATATGTTCAATAATTCTGAAAATTGTTGTGTAGCTTTGGAGAGGTCCATTTAGTTCACACAATTATTTTCATGAATTTTGAAAATGGTTTGGTCTTTGAACTAAATCAAAACAAAATAACAAGAATAGAAAACAAAAACAGAAACAAAGAGAGGGCACTGTACCTGGCGCTCACCTGGCCTGGCCCAGCACGGCCCAGCCCAGCTGGCCGATGCCAGTCATCTCCCACCTCTCGCGAGAAGGACGAGGGCGTGTGCTCGCCACGCGCGCGCCACCTCCACTCTGCTCTGGCCACCTCCTGCTTCCCCGACCCCTTCTAGCGACGCCACGGAGATGGCCCGAAGCCCCTGTCCCCTCTCCCTCAGTCGCCGTTCTCTCTCCCCTCCCCTGGCTCTCTCCCTCTAGCTCAACCGAGCGAAACCGTCGCCGTCGACCAACGCTCGCACGGCCACAGCCACCCCCTTGCTCCCCTGGCGCGTCCGAGAGCTCCGCCTCGTTCCCCTCTTCCTCCTCACCGAGCCACATGGTGCCTGAAGCCCCTGGACACCGCCAACACCGCCGTTCCCCTCGTCGGTCGCCGTGGATCCTCGCCGTCGATATGGGAGCTACCGGGCATCCCCGACCTCGCTCTCGCGCTCCCTGCACTCGCTGTGAGCCAATACGCCGAACCCCTCTCTTCCCGTGATCTATTTCCCTCTCTAGCCGCCGTTCGCATCGAGCCCGAGAGCTCACCTCCACCGGCGATGTCGCCACCACGGCCTGAGCTCGACCCAGCCGTGACCTTGCACCGCATCATGCTCCTGGCGCCTCCAGGAGGCTGCCTAGCCACTCCGTTGGCTCGCCCGAGCACTGCAGCCCAGTGCCCGCGCTACCCCGTACTCCGGCCGCCGCAGCCGAGTTCGTCAGCGTCAGCTCCGGCCATCCTAGCTACCGCTGCTTGCTGGAATAGATGCGCGCGTGTGCCAGCAATCCGTAGCCGCAACCGGCGCGCCAAACCGTCGACCGTGGGCAAATCCCGAGCCCTCCGCCGTCTCGAGCTTCGCCGGCGACGAGCCGCGGGTCAACTCCGACGAGTTGACCCGGGGGTTTGACCCCGTCTGACTAGGGTTTGACCACCCCGGGTCACTGACGCGTGGGGCCACCCTGCTAATTAACCCGGGTTAGTGTTAATTTATTTAGTTAGTTTAATTAACCTCTGACATGTGGGCCCAAGCCCCTAATTAGTTAACTCGAGATTAATTAGAGCTAACTAATTTAGTTAACTAAACTAGACACTGACATGCGGGCCCCGCCCTGCTAACAGCCTGGTTAGGGTTAGTTTAACACTAACTAACTCAGTTAGTGGACTGAGTCACTGACCAGTGGGTCCCACTGGTCAGGTTTGACCCGGACCAGCCCCTGTTGACCTGCTGACATCATTCTGACGTCAGGCTGACGCAGTAATGCTTTCTGGATTTTAAATAAATTAGAAATGATTTATTTAATTCAGAAAATTTCCAAAACTTCCAAAAATCATAGAAATTCAACCGTAACTCCAAATAAAATAAATTATATATGAAAAATTATCAGAAAAGTTCAAGGAATCTGTTTATGGAATTTTCATGCATGTTAGAGCAACTTATGGCTGCTGTTTAGGCCAATTCACATAAATGGAATTTAAACTCTCACTTATGGAGTTTGAATTTGAACCTAGGGTTCAAACAAACTTCATTTAATATGGTTGCTAGTTGCATTAGCTCAATCAACAGCATATTGCCATGACATTATCATGCATCATAATTGTTGCATTGCATTGATTGTGTTCCTCTTTGTTTGCCGGTATTTGTCCCCTCTCGATAGACGTGGTTCCAACGACGAGCTCGATGACACCGATGAAGAACTATACTATCTTCAGAAGTGCCAGGCAAGCAAAAACCCCTTGTTCATTCCGATACAATCCCACTCTCCCGCTCCTGCTCTCTTTTACTGCATTAGGACAACACGATTCCTCTATTACTTGCTGCGGTAGTTGAACCCCTTTCCTCTGCATGACCTGTCATTGCCACAGTAAATAGATGAAACCCACTAGCATGAGTAGGAGTTGTTTGAGCCCTGATGTGCCTACTCATTCATGCTTGTTTGTCATGCCTGCTACTGCTTAGAGTTGAGTCAGGTCTGATTCATCAGGGATGAATCAGAGGTGTGTAAACATGTCCTACTGTTGAGAGCTAAGTGTGAGAACACGATTTGGTAAAGGTAGCGGTGAGAGGCCATGTAGGAGTACATGGTGGGTTGTCTCATTGAAGCCGTCTTTAGGAATTGAGTTCTGTGTTTGTGATCCATGAAACAGTTACTACCACGCATTGGGCCCGAAACCAATGGACCCTCTCGGCTTCTTGATCACCCTTGTCCTCTGTCCAGGAGTTGCAACTAGTTTCTGGTGTTTATAGGATATGTGTTGGTGGCCGTGCGTAGCACTGACCCTAGGGGTGGGCTACGATGCAGTAGATACACCGTGGCATGGTGTACCGGGCGCCCGTTTGGTGTCTCGGGAACCCTGTTCACATCGTTCGGGGCCGTATGTGGAAACCTCGGCTGGACTCCCTGCGGATGGAACCTGGATAGGCGATAAACCTGGACTAAATACTTGAGTGTTTAGGTAGGTCGTGGCCGACACCCTCGTTGGGCTTCCGCTTGAAGGTTGCCGAGTACATGTCGTGTAAACGGCGGTAAGTGGTGAGAGCGTGTGTGAAGAAGTACACCCCTGCAGGGTTAACATCATCTATTCGAATAGCCGTGTCCGCGGTAAAGGACTTCCGGGTCGCCTATAACAGTTCATAGACAAGTGAAAGTGGATACTCTAAAACTCGCAAGATAAGTGTGAGTGCTATGGATGGCCTTCTCGTAGGGAGACGGGAGCGGAACCATAGTGGTGTATTGATTGGTGAATATGTGGACTCGTGTGCGCCACCTCAAGAGCTGCTTGCAGTCGTAGTTCAGGTTAGCCACTAAGTCAAAGCTGGCTTGCTGCAGTTAAACTCCACCACCCCCTTTGTTGATACCGATGCATATGTAGTTAGTTCTGATGTAAGTCTTGCTGAGTACCTTTGTACTCACGTTTGCTTAATTTGTGTTTCACAAAGAGAGACTTCAGTCTCGCTAGTACTTCCACGTGGACTTTGACGTTAGCTTGATACCTCAGCTACGATCTTATGCCCTTGGCAGGATCTGGTAGATAGTCAGGCTTCTCAGCCTTCTTCATTTGTAGTTGTCTGTACTCAGACAAGTTAAGCTTCCGCATGTGCTTGTTGCTGTATGGTCTGTATGTTGGGTCATGAGACCCATGTTTGTAATATGTCGCTCCTCGGAGCCTAATGAATAAATACTTTGAGTCTTGTTCCTGACCATAGACATGTCTTATCATTTGATGAACGGGATCACATCATTAGGAGAATGATGTGAGGGACAAGACCCATCTGTTAGTTTAGCATAATGATCATTAAGTTTTATTGCTATTGCTTTCTTCATGACTTATACATATTCCTCTAACTATGAGATTATGCAACTCTTGAATACTGGAGGAATACCTTGTGTGCTATCAAACGTCACAACGTAACTAGATGATCATAAAGATGCTCTACAGGTGTCCCCCAAGGTGTTTTTTGGGTTGGCATAGATCAAGATTAGGATTTGTCACTCCGAGTATCGGAGAGGTATCTCTAGGCCCTCTCGGTAATGCAAATCACTATAAGCCTTGCAAGCAATGTAACTAATGAGTTAGTTACTGGATGATGCATTATGGAATGAGTAAAGAGACTTGCCGGTAACGAGATTGATCTTGGTATGAGGATATCGATGATCGAATCTTGGGAAAGTAACATACCGATGACAAAGGGAATGACGTATGTTGTTATTGCGGTTTGACCGATAAATATCTTCATAGAATATGTAGGATCCAATATGAGCATCCAGGTTCCGCTGTTGGTTATTGACCGGAGATGAGTCTCGGCCATGTCTACATAGTTCTCGAACCCGTACGGTCCGCACGCTTAACATTCGATGACGATTTGTGTTATGAGTTATGTGTTTTGGTGACCGAAGATTGTTCGGAGTCTCGGATGAGATCACGGACATGACGAGGAGTCTCGAAATGGTCGAGAGGTAAAGAATTATATATTGGACGATAGTATTTGGACACCGGAATGGTTTCGGAACATTTCGGATATTTATCGGAGTACCGAGGGGTTACCAGAACCCCCCGGGGAAGTAATGGGCCAACATGGACCATAGGGGGGAGAGAGGGGAGCCCACAAGGGGTGGCACCCCCCCCATGGGTTGTCCGAATTGGACAAGTGGAAGGGGTGCGGCCCCCTTTATTTTCCTCCTCTCCCTCTCCTTCCCTCTTTCCCCCTCCATGCGAACGAAAAAAGGGGGCGAATCCTCCTAGGACTGGAGTCCTAGCAGGACTCCTCCCTCTTAGCACGCCCCCCGGTGGCCGGCCTGCTCCTCTCCCCCCTTTATATACGTGGGTAAGGCACCCCTTGGAGATACACCAATTGTTCCAAGTCGTGTGCGGCGTCTCTCTCCATGGTATACTCCTCCAGGTCATATTCACGTAGTGCTTAGGCGAAGCCCTGCGCAGATCCCATCACCATCACCATCACCACGCCGTCGTGATGATGAAACTCTCCCTCGACCCTCTGCTGGATCAAGAGTTCAAGGGACGTCATCGAGCTGAATGTGTGATGAACTCGGAGGTGCCATACGTTTGGTACTTGATCGGTTGGATTGTGAAGACGTTCGACTACATCAACCACGTTAACCTAACGCTTTCGCTTTCAGTCTACGAGGGTATGTGGACACACTCTCCCCTCTCGTTTCTATCCATCTCCTAGATAGATCTTGCGTGATCGTAGAAATTTTTGAAATTGCATGCTACATTCCCCAACATTGTTTGTGTGCCAAATTTATGTGGATGATATCATATTTGGTTCTACTAACCCTCATTTTAGTGAAAAGTTTGGAAGGTTAATGTCGGAGAAGTTTGAGATGTCTATGTTGAGTGAACTCAAAATTTTCCCTTTGTTTGAAAATCAAGCAAACTAAGGAAGGTACCTTTGTCTCACAAACAAAGTATACCAAGGATCTTTTCAAGAAGTTCAATATGCAAGAAAGCAAAGGTATGAAAATGCCCATGCCTACTAGTGGACATCTTAACTTGACTAAGGATGGCAACCCAGTTGACCAAAATGTTTACCAATCTATGATTGGTTCATTATTATATCTTTGTGCCTCCCGTCCCGATATTATGCTAAGTGTGTGCATGTGTGCACGATATCAAGCTGCTCCTAAATAATGTCATCTTAAGGTCGTGAAAAGGATAGTGATATATTTGATTCATACACCAAAATTTGGCATTTGGTACCCTAAGAGGTCATCTTTTGATCTTGTTGGCTATTCCGAGTCGGACTATGCCGGTGACAAGGTTGATAGAAAGTCAACTTAGGGTAGATGTCAATTTCTTGGTAGATCCCTTATCCTTGGTCTTCCAAGAAACAAAACTCAGTATACTTATCCACCGCATAAGCGGAATACATTGCCGTCGGATCATGTTGTGCTCAATTACTTTGGATGACCCAAACTCTTAAAGATTATGGGATAAATGTGAGACATGTTCCATTGCTTTGCGACAATGAGAGTGCTATTAAGATTGCACACAATCTCGTGCAACATTGTCGAACGAAAGATATTGAAGTTCATCATCATTTCATTCGTGATCATGTTGCTAAAGGAGATATCAATCTTAAGCATGTTTGTACCGACAAGAAATTGGAGGATATCTTCACTAAACCGCTTGATGAAAAGATATTTTTCATTTGAGGTGTGAGTTGAACATCATTGATGCCTCAAATTTGGAATAGAAATTCCATTTGGATACATGCAAGGCATGAGCCTGTATGACTAAACCTTGATATTTCTCTAATGATGACTATCATTTATCTTGGATACATTTGCACCCTTGTATGGTATCTAATCCTTGTAGGTACTTGGATGAGCCTCAATCAATGAGATTGCAAATCTATCACATCTTGAGCAATTTCTACATCACCAAGTATCTATGCTTTGGTTGTTGAAATCAAGGAAGCATGAACACACTCAACATATCCTTTGACAATATCAATATGATGAATTTCACTCTTGTCATTTTGGATACACAAGTGCTATTCCTTGCAAGACTAACCCATGTAGGAAGATGAGCATCAAATTCCTAAGGATGCTCCCAACTCTTGATGGACCACATCAACATTGAGCATCCACCACAAGTTCAACTACATGATCAAGTTCAACACCACAACCCAAGGTATGTCTTTCAATCTTAGAGAAGCTTTGCTCCAAGTCATGAGCCAAAGTAACTCAACAAGACGAGAATACATCAAGATGCTTAAATGCAAATGGCATCCCTATCTTGACCTTAACGGTGAGTATGACCTATCATCAACTAATCTCACTTGACTCCTAAGTCAATATACTCTAACATAGGTGACTACTCACCGACCACCCCTAGATGAAGTTCTCTAGTGTTCTTTTTTTCATTGCATTTCATGTTGCTATTGTGTTTCCCTCAAGAAAAAAACCTTCATCTAGTGTAGCGACCAGACCTCAAACAGTCTGATCTCTGTGCATTATTGTCATCCCTGGATCGGTAATGCTGACACGCACAGTACTTGAGGATTTGTAACAGAGTAGCAATCACACACTGATTACATCGAATGTCTCAAAAGAGAACTTATTACAATAAATATGGCTTACCGCCATCTAATACGATAACAGCGGAAGGCTCCGAAGATAAAGTGAGTCCATCAACTCCAATGGCATCACTGAGTGAAAGACCACGACCTAAGGCTCCTTACTCATCATCTGAAAAGTCTGCAACATGATACGTTGCAGCCCGAAACGGGTCAGCACATGGAATATGCTGGCAGTGTAACACAAGAGAGTAATTAAGGGAGTCCTGGATTAGGGTGTCTCAGGACAGCCGGTCTATATCCTTTGGCCGGACTGCTAGACTGTGAAGATACGAGATTGAAGACTTCGTCCCGTGTCCGGATGGGACTCTGCTTGCACTACAAAAAAATACACTTCCGTGATGATACGTGTTTGTCACAGTAGGTCACTTTTTTGTCATGCATGTACATCCATGACAAATTTATGACAGAATCAAGATAGTCATACCTATGCTGTCGTAGAAGTGTTCCATGACATTACCAAAATTATCATCACAGAAGTGTCCACTTCCATGATGATAAATCGTGCGTCACAGAAGTGCTTTCGTCAAGGGTGACCGACATGTGGCATCCACCGTAACGGAACGCCGTTAAGCTATCGGGTCAGGTTTTGGATCCGATAACCCATTAACAGCCCCGACCAATGGGGATTTGAAAGCACAAGTGCTCCCTAGGTGGTTTTGATAATTGATGACAACATATCTCTTGTTGGACTAACACTTCTATCTAGCATGTTTCAGATAAGTTCAACAATGGAGTGGCATGGACTAAAGGTGTGGGAACTCCTTAGATGCTAAGGACAAAGGATTGGCTAAAGCTTCAAGCTCAAGACTCTTCATTTTACATTTTAGTGATCCAAGATCACATTGAGTCCATAGGAAAAGCCAATACTATCAAGGAGGGATGAGGTGTTGCTTAATGAGCCTCTTGCTTCATGTGCTTAATGATATGCTCCAAAATCCTCAACCACTTTCCCATGTCCACATTTGACCTAAACCCTAAGCCAAACTCGGTCCCCTCGATTCTTCCCATCCGGCGCCACCGAGTTTCACTTGTCATTAGCCACTGCCAAACCCTAGCAATTCGGTTCTCCCGATAAGTATCTCGGTCTCACCAAGATGGGCTTGCAAACTCTCTGTTACCCATGGCAATATTCTCGGTCCCACCGAGATATGCAATCGGTCCAACCGAGATTGCAATGTAAACTCAGTGTTTCCCCTTTGTAACTTTTCGGTCTCACCGAGTTCCACTCGGTCTCACCGAAAGAGCAAATCGGTCCCACCGAGTTTGCCTGACCAACTCTCTGGTTAGCTAATTACCAAATTCGGTCTCACCGAGTTTGTGTAATCGGTCTCACGGAGATTGTGTAATCGGTCTCACCGAGATTACGTTATGCCCAAACCCTAACCGAATCGGTCCTACCGAGTTGCATGTCAGTCCCACCGAAATTCCTAACGGTCACTAGGTTTACTACTTCGGTCAGACCGAGTTTTCTGATTCAGTCCCACCGAGATTGGTAAATTGTGTGTAACGGTTGGATTTTGTGTGGAGGCTATATATACCCCTCCACCTCCTTCTCATTCTATGAGAGAGCCATCAGAACACACACACCATTCCTACTCATATGTTCTGAGAGAAAACCACCTACTCATGTGTTGAGATCAAGACATTCCATTCCTACCATATGAATCTTGATCTCTAGCCTTCGCAAGTTGCTTTACACTCAAATCTTCTTTCCACCAAATCCAAATCCTATGAGAGAGAGTTGAGTGTTGGGGAGACTATCATTTGAAGCACAAGAGCAAGGAGTTCATTACCTACACACCATTTGTTACTTCTTGGAGAGTGGTGTCTCCTAGATTGGCTAGGTGTCACTTGGGAGCCTCCGACAAGATTGTGGAGTTGAACCAAGGAGTTTGTAAGGGCAAGGAGATCGCCTACTTCGTGAAGATCTACCGCTAGTGAGGCAAGTCCTTCGTGGGCGATGGCCATGGTGGGATAGACACGGTTGCTTCTTCATGGACCCTTTGTGGGTGGTCGCTTCTTTGTGGACCCTTCGTGGGTGGAGCCCTTCGTGGACTCGCGCAACCGTTGCCCTTGGGTGGAGCCCTGTGTGGACTCGCGCAACCGTTACCCTTCGTGGGTTGAAGTCTCCATCAACGTGGATGTAGGATAGCACCACCTATCCGAACCACGGGAAAAACATCCGTGTCTCCAATTGCGTTTGATCTCTCCAAATCCTTTCCTTTACATTCTTGCAAGTTTCATGCTTTACATTCCTCTGCTCATATACTCTTTGCATGCTTGCTTGATATGTATTGTGTGTATTGAAATTGTGCCTAAACTCCACTTGAACCGAAAAGGATTAAAAATTGCAACTTTAGCACGAAGTGTCTAATCCCCCCTTTTAGACACATCTACTTCTAGATCCTACAAGTGGTATCAGAGCTTTGGTTTCCATTGCCTTGGTTTAATCACCATTGGAGGAAGATGGATGTGTCTACTCTAGGGAGTCTTAGACATAGAGTGCCTATTCTTGATGGAAAGTATTTTCATGAGTGGAAAAATGAGATGCTTGTAATCTTCAATCAATATCATTTGAACAAGTATATTGCTAGCCCTTGTGCACCCCATATTGATCCCTTGCATCCTACCCTATATGAAGATATTGACATGATTCGCAATCTTAGAACTATTGAGCTCATCATTAGAGGATTGCCCAAAAATCTGATTGCTAGTTTGCCTACTCAAAATTGTGCCTATACTATATGGAAATTTCTTGAGGAACGATTTCCCAATCATTCCTTGAAAACTTTGGATGAAATTCTCCATAAATCCATTGCCTTGAGTAAGATGAACTCTAGTGATCCTAGTTTTGGTAAATGTCTTCTTGAACTTGCCAATCTTAAGCATGCTAAAGGAGATGTTGGAATCATTAATGATATCATAAGAATTCATAAAAGTGACCACTTTGATGATCATTTGTCTGATGAATTACCCTCTCTAGGAAATGATGAATCACAAGATCATGATGAACATGAATATTATGATGATGATGATGATGATAGTGACTTCGATCTCGACGATGCAATGAGACATTTTGGTCTTATGGCAAATCTTCGGGGATATGAATCAGGAGGAAATGAATGGGTTCTTGATAGTGGATGTACTGATCATATGACCGGAGATGAAGAGATGTTTCGTGAGCTTGCTGAAAACAACGGCCCTCGAAAATATGTCACCTTTGGTGATAATTCAAAGGGTAAAGTGGTTGGCCTTGGTAAGGTGGCCATCTCACATGATAGTTCCATTCAAAATGTCATGCTCGTTGAATCTCTTGGCTACAACTTACTTTCAGTATCTAGACTTTCTGATTTCGGTTTGCATGTCCTATTTACTGAGGTAGATTGCCAATTATTTCGTCGAGAAAATCATAAAATGGTCTTTACTGGTATGCGTAGAGGTGATCTTTACATTGTCGATTTCTCTAAAAAGGCACAACCTAAAACTTGCTTTGTTGCTAAATCCTCAAAAGGTTGGTTGTGGCATAGACGACTAGGTCACGTTGGCATGAGAAACCTTGACAAGCTTATTAAAGGAAATCATATCCTTGGAATTAATGAATTCATATTTGATAAGGATAGACTTTGCAGTGCTTGTCAAGCAGGTAAACAGGTTGGAGGAAGACATCCCGTGAAGAACATCATGACCACAAGAAGGCCACTCGAGCTACTTCACATGGATCTTTTTGGTCCCAACGCCTACAAGAGTCTCGGTGGAAATTCTTTTGGTCTAGCTATAGTTGATGATTTTTCAAGATTTACGTGGGTGTTCTTTCTTAATGACAAGTCGCAGGTCCAGAAGATCTTCAGAAACTTCGCTAGGAAGGCCCAAAATCAGTTTGATGTGAAGATCAAGAAGGTTCGGAGTGACAACGGTATGGAGTTCAAGAACGCAAATGTGGACACCTTTCTTGACGAAGAAGGGATTTCACACGAGTTCTCGGCCACGTACACACCTCAACAAAATGGAGTTGTTGAGAGGAAGAACCGGACGCTCATCGAAATGGCAAGAACGATGCTTGATGAATACAAGATGCCAAAGCACTTTTGGGCAGAAGCGGTCGAGACAGCTTGTCACGCAACAAATTGCTTATATCTTCACAAGCTACTTGGCAAGACGGCATACGAGCTTCTCACCGGTAACAAACCCCAAGTTGGATACTTTTGAGTATTCGGCTCAAAGTGCTACATTCTTGATAAGCATCGTCATTCAAAGTTTGCTCCTAAATCTCATGAAGGTTTTCTACTTGGTTATGGATCAAACTCTCACACTTACCGTGTCTACAACAATTTCACCCGAAAGGTTGAAGAGACGGTAGATGTGAAGTTTGATGAATCTAATGGCTCGCAAGTAGAGCAATTGCCAATTGATGTAGGAGACAAAGATCCTTCAGAAGTAATTCGAGACTTGTCCATTGGCAAAATTCATCCAAGGGAGGTGAAGGAGAGTAATTCATCCGTCCAAGTGGAAGCTTCTACTTCACGTCAAGGTGAACCAAGAATCGACACGGAAGCATCCACAAGTGGGACACATCAAGATGAAGAAAACGAGGAAATACGTCAAGACGAACATCAACAACCTCCTTCTCCACCACGACAAGAGAACGACGACGTCAACAATGAAGAAGGCCAAGAAGAAGAACAAGATGAAGAAGATGTTCAATGAAGACCCAAGCAAAAGCTCTCATGAGTTCGGGCAAGAATTGCCAAAGATCATCCCGTCGAGCAAATCCTCAATGATATACAAACCGGGAGAATCACTCGCTCAAAAACTCGTTTAGCTAACTTTTGTGAAAACTATTCATTCATCTCTAGCATTGAACCAATGAAGGTTGAAGAAGCATTGGAAGATCCGGATTGGATAAACGCTATGCATGAAGAGCTACATAATTTTGAGAGAAACCAAGTTTGGACATTGGTTGAGAAGCCCGACAACAACCACAACATCATTGGTACCAAATGGGTGTTTCGCAACAAGCAAGATGAAGATGGACAAGTGGTCCGCAACAAAGCATGTCTCATCGCCCAAGGATACACACAAGTCGAAGGTATGGACTACGGTGAGACGTATGCTCCCGTTGCTAGACTTGAGTCCATTCGTATCTTACTTGCCTATGCTAATCACCATAATATCACCTTATACCAAATGGACATTAAGAGTGCTTTTCTAAATGGAGAAATAGAGGACGAGGTTTATGTCAAACAACCTCCCGGCTTTGTCAATCCTAAGAAACCAAATCATGTTTACAAACTTCACAAAGCTCTTTATGGTCTTAAACAAGCTCCTAGAGCATGGTATAAATGCTTGACCAAGTTCCTTACTACAAGTGGTTTTGAAATTGGTAAAATTGACTCTACTCTTTTTACTAAAAGGGTTAATGGAGAACTATTTGTATGCCAAATTTATGTTGATGACATCATATTTGGTTCAACTAACCCTCTCTTTAGTGAAAAGTTTGGAAAGCTAATGTCAGAGAAGTTTGAGATGTCTATGATGAGTGAACTCAAATTCTTCCTTGGATTGCAAATCAAGCAAACTAAGGAAGGTACATTTGTCTCTCAAACAAAGTACACCAAGGACTTATTCAAGAAGTTCAATATGCAAGAATGCAAAGGTATGTCTACACGCATGCCTACTAGTGGACATAATGATTTGACCAAAGATGGTGAACCTGTTGATCAAAAGGTTTATCGCTCTATGATTGGTTCATTGTTATACCTATGTGCTTCATGTCCCGATATTATGCTAAGTGTGTGCATGTGTGCACACATCAAGCTGCTCCTAAAGATTGTCATCTTAAGGCTGTGAAAAGGATAGTGAGATATTTAATCCATACACCAAATTTTGGCATTTGGTATCCTAAGAGGTCTTCTTTTGATCTTGTTGGCTATTCCGACTCAGATTATGCCGGAGACAAGGTTGATAGAAAGTCCACTTCGGGTACTTGTCAATTTCTTGGTAGATCTCTTGTGTCTTGGTCTTCCAAGAAACAAAACTCGGTATCATTATCCACTGCCGAAGCAGAATACATTGCCGCTGGCTCATGTTGTGCTCAATTACTTTGGATGACCCAAACTCTTAAAGATTATGGGATTTATGTGAAACATGTTCCACTGCTTTGTGACTATGAAAGTGCTATCAAAATTGGTCATAATTCTATACAACATTCTCGAACTAAGCATATTGAAGTTCGTCATCATTTCATACGAGATCATGTTGCTAAGGGTGACATCAATCTTAAGCATGTTCGCACCGATAAGCAGTTGGCGGATATATTCACTAAACCGCTTGATGAGAAAGTGTTTTTCAGGTTGAGAGGAGAATTGAACATCATTGATGCTTCGAATTTGGAGTAGGAACTCCATTGGATACATGCAAGACATGAGCTTATGACTAATCCATGATGTATCTCTTATGATAACTATCTTATGTCTTGGATATACTTGCACCTTGCATGTTGTCTAACCCATGTAGGTACTTGGTTGAATCTAATTCCATGATATTGCGACTCACTCACATCTTGAGCAATCTCTACATCACCAAGACTCTACACAATGGTGGTTGAAGACAAGGAAGCACAAAACCATTAAAACATATCCTTTGACAAATTCTATGTTGAGCTTCATGATTGTCATTTTTGGATACACAAGTGCTCTTCCTTGCAAGAACTAACCCACTAACCCATGTAGGCAGATGAACTCAAACTCCAAGTGGTGCTCCCAACTCTTGATGAGCTACATCAACCTTGAGAACCCACACAAGTTCAACTACATGAGCAAGAACCGCACCACCACCCAAGGTATGTTGTTCCATCTTAGAGAAGCTTTACTCCAAGACATGAGTCAAAGCAACTCAACAAAGATGTGAATACATCAAGATGCTTAAACGAAAAATGGTAACCCCATTTTGAGCTTAAACGATGAGTATGACCTATGATCAAGTGTCCTCACTTGACTCCTAAGTCAATATACTCTAACATAGGTGACTATGTCACCGCCCAATTCTAGATGAAGTTCTCTTATGTTCCTTTTTTTGTTATTGCATTTTTTCCTTGCATATTTATTTCCCTCTCTCTCACACACACAAGAAAAACTTCATCTAGAAACTTTCACTCTTTTCCTTTTGCTCTTGTTCTGCATATTTCTACATCAAAGTTCTTGCAAATCCTTCAGCTAATTCATTGCAAATCTTTGTGAGATCTTACTTGTCTAGTGAGCTGAGGTGACAAGTGTTTTTCTCTGTGTAAACTCGGTTTCACCGACTTGCAAATTTCGGTCCAACCGAATCTTTTCGGTACCACCGAAATATGCCACTCGGTGCCACCGACTTTACAATCAGAAAAACAGTTTGCCACTGGTTCTACATTTCTTCGGATCCGGCTCCACTCAATGAATCTTGTCCTCCACAAGCATCACAATTTTGTCCTCTGCTTTGTGCTAAATCTCAAGGACCAAACCTATTTGGCGGATTCCAGGAAAAACCTTCTTGGAAATTGATGTCAAAGGGGGAGAGAGAGATCACATCAAAGCTTGTAGGAGAGAGAGAGATCACATCAAGGGAGAGAAACAGTCTCAAGGACCAAACCTACAAGAGAGAAAGTATTAAGGGGGAGAGAGAGACCTCAAGGGGGAGAGAAAGTCTTGAGGATCCCAGATGCTTGATGTTCAAGAGGAGAGATGCCACATGTCTTTTCTTTGGGGGGAAAGACATGTTCATATAAACTCATTTGAATTAAGTTCTATTCATATCCTTCAGCTCTGATTTTCGGTTTCCTATCTTCTCCCAATATCCCATGTAAGATTCAGGGGGAGCAAGACACCTAAGGAAAAGAAATCAGTCAAATTCATTGCATATCTTTATTCTTGGGGGCATGTTGAATTCATATGGTACCTTGTACTCAGTCTCTACATGTCATCCCAATCTTGGTATTCTTGTGGTTTCTTTTGTTTGCTCTGGCTAGTGGATGTACCTGTGTTATCTAACCTTGTTTGTGCAGGTTCATTCCATCATAAGCCAACTTGAGACCACAAGGTAAGTATGTGCAACAAAATCATGAGTATGAGGAGCTCTTGCTTATGTACATACTGTTTGCAAGAAGGACCCATGAGCATGAAGGTATTTTTCTTGATAATATTTTGCTCTGATGCATATGGCCAAGATACATGTAACACATTGCCTACTCTGTCATGTTTATGCTCTCACATGCCTCTATATTTCATATTTACATGAGTGCATACATGTAGGGGGAGCCTATGCTTGCTACATGTTCTTCCAAAGCTTTACTTGCTATTCTTTATATCTTTATCTAAAGCTTTGATGTATGTTGCCATCAATTACCAAAAAGGGGGAGATTGAAAGCACAAGTGCTCCCTAGGTGGTTTTGATAATTGATGACAACATATCTCTTGTTGGACTAACACTTCTATCTAGCATGTTTCAGATAAGTTCAACAATGGAGTGGCATGGACTAAAGGTGTGGGAACTCCTTAGATGCTAAGGACAAAGGATTGGCTAAAGCTTCAAGCTCAAGACTCTTCATTTTACATTTTAGTGATCCAAGATCACATTGAGTCCATAGGAAAAGCCAATACTATCAAGGAGGGATGAGGTGTTGCTTAATGAGCCTCTTGCTTCATGTGCTTAATGATATGCTCCAAAATCCTCAACCACTTTCCCATATCCACATTTGACCTAAACCCTAAGCCAAACTCGGTCCCCCCGATTCTTCCCATCCGGCGCCACCGAGTTTCACTTGTCATTAGCCACTGCCAAACCCTAGCAATTCGGTTCTACCCATAAGGATCTCGGTCTCACCAAGATGGGCTTGCAAACTCTCTGTTACCCATGGCAATATTCTCGGTCCCACCGAGATATGCAATCGGTCCCACCGAGATTGCAATGTAAACTCAGTGTTTCCCCTTTGTAACTTTTCGGTCTCACCGAGTTCCACTCGGTCTCACCGAAAGAGCAAATCGGTCCCACCGAGTTTGCCTGACCAACTCTCTGGTTAGCTAATTACCAAATTCGGTCTCACCGAGTTTGTGTAATCGGTCTCACCGAGATTACGTTATGCCCAAACCCTAACCGAATCGGTCCTACCGAGTTGCATGTCAGTCCCACCGAAATTCCTAACGGTCACTAGGTTTACTACTTCGGTCAGACCGAGTTTTCTGATTCGATCCCACCGAGATTGGTAAATTGTGTGTAACGGTTGGATTTTGTGTGGAGGCTATATATAACCCTCCACCTCCTTCTCATTCGATGAGAGAGCCATCAGAACACACACACACCATTCCTACTCATATGTTCTGAGAGAAAACCACCTACTCATGTGTTGAGATCAAGACATTCCATTCCTACCATATGAATCTTGATCTCTAGCCTTCCCAAGTTGCTTTCCACTCAAATCTTCTTTCCACCAAATCCAAATCCTATGAGAGAGAGTTGAGTGTTGGGGAGACTATCATTTGAAGCACAAGAGCAAGGAGTTCATTACCTACACACCATTTGTTACTTCTTGGAGAGTGGTGTCTCCTAGATTGGTTAGGTGTCACTTGGGAGCCTCCGACAAGATTGTGGAGTTGAACCAAGGAGTTTGTAAGGGCAAGGAGATCGCCTACTTCGTGAAGATCTACTGCTAGTGAGGCAAGTCCTTCGTGGGCGATGGCCATGGTGGGATAGACTAGGTTGCTTCTTCGTGGACCCTTTGTGGGTGGTTGCTTCTTCGTGGACCCTTCGTGGGTGGAGCCCTTCGTGGACTCGCGCAACCGTTGCCCTTGGGTGGAGCCCTTTGTGGACTCGCGCAACCATTACCCTTCGTGGGTTGAAGTCTCCATCAACGTCGATGTAGGATAGCACCACCTATCCGAACCACGGGAAGAACATCCGTGTCTCCAATTGCGTTTGATCTCTCCAAATCCTTTCCTTTACATTCTTGCAAGTTGCATGCTTTACATTCCGCTGCTCATATACTCTTTGCATGCTTGCTTGATATGTATTGTGTGTATTGAAATTGTGCCTAAACTCCACTTGAACCGAAAAGGATTATTGCAACTTTAGCACGAAGTGTCTAATCCCCCCCTTTAGACACATCTACTTCTAGATCCTACAGGATTTTCCACGTGTAAAATCATCATTGGCTAGAGGAAACACGTATCGGCTCATCGTTGGGACAGATGTCGTCCACTCACTGGACAGAAGGCGCCTATGATGCGTCGACACATGGCACGGCCCAACAGAGGCCCATTCCTGTGAAAAGGCCAGCCTGTTTGACTTGGTCAAAAGCTGGCGGGCCAACCCATGGAAAGCATGTTAATGGCCTATTTGAATATAGCCCATTTACAGCCCGCTAACCCAAGGCCCGTTACGCCCTATCCTAATTAGGCCCAGTAGCGTCATCTGGGCCATCCAATATGATTCCAGCACGTTTTCACTTCTGGCCCATGACGTCTTTCGGCCCATATGAGGCCCTATGTAACTCTTGGCCTACTAACGGCCCGTGGTGACACTGGTCTGTAATGAACGGTGTATCACTTCACACCCATTAACGGCCCGTGGTGAAACTGGCCCGTAATGAACAGTGTATCACTTTATACCCATTAACGGCCCGTTAATCCGTTGGGCCGTTTCTAGCCCATGTTATCTTTCGTCCTTCTCAAAGCCCATTTATTCTTGGGCTCATTTCCAGCATTCGTTTACTTACGGCTCGTTACTGTCATTTTCTGCTTGTGGGCCAAATTCAGCCTGTGGTTACAGTCGGCCCATTTGTGGTCCGTTAATACATTGGGCCGATTTCATAGCATCATCAAATACGGCCTATTAATGATGGCCCGTTATGGTCGGCCCATGAACGGACGATTCCAAATCTAGCCCGTTTACGACCATTGTCAGTGTCAAAACTGGCGGATCTCGGGTAGGGGCTCCTGAACTGTGCGTCTAAGGCGGATGGTAACAGGAGGCAGGGAACACGATGTTTTACCCAGGTTCGGGCCCTCTTGATGGAGGTAAAACCCTACGTCCTGCTTGATTAATATTGATGATATGGGTAGTATATGAGTAGATCTACCACGGTATCAGAGAGGCTAAACCCTAGAAGCTATCCTATGGTATGATTGTATGTTGTAGTTGTTGTTGTCCTACGGACTAAAACCTTCCGGTTTATATAGACACCGGAGAGGGTTAGGGTTACACAATGTCGGTTATAAAGGAGGAGATATCCATATCCGTATTGCCTAGCTTGCCTTCCACGCCAAGTAGAGTCCCATCCGGACACGAGATGATGTCTTCAATCTTGTATCTTCATAGTCTAACAGTCCGGCCAATGGAGATAGTCCAGCTATCCGGAGACCCCCTAATCCAGGACTCCCAAAGTAGCCCCTGAACCAGGCTTCAATGACGATGAGTCTGGCGCGCAGTATTGTCTTCGGCATTGCAAGGTGGGTTCCTCCTCTGAATATATCACGGAAGAATTTGAATATAAGGATAGTGTCCGCCCCTGCAAAATAAGTTCCACATACCACCGTAGAGAGAATAATATTTCCACAAATCCAATTTGCTGTCTTCTTTTGGCAACACGACATTATGTCATGGCCCGGCGATTATTCGAACCATTTCCTTTAACTAGCCCCGGACATAACGCGAGGCAGTTTTTTGACACGTCTTGTCGAAGCAGAGATCGTGTCCCCTTATCACGGGATTCTCATCAATACGGGTGTGGGTAACCCAACCGCACCATCGATTACGGTGCTTGGGGGATAAGCGAGTTTTACCAGGCTAGTGGGGACGCTTAGTTTCATCCGCCCATATAAATGGATAAGGATTCACCTTTTCATCCACGCCTTCTTCCTCCTTTGCTCATCCGTTTTCGCACACTCGAGCTCTAGCGCCCAAGTCCGCACTTCCCACCTCAACCTTCCCCAACCATGTCCGGAGCTAGAGGCAGGTGGATGGTCTCCTTCGTCAGGGAGGGAGACATCAAGAAGCTGAGGAGAGCCGGATACCTGCCCGACAACATCGCGCACCAGCTCCCAGATGAGGGGCAGCTCATCCCCACCCCCGGGCCCCATGAGAGGGTAGTGTTCCTTACTCATTTCCTCCGTGGACTGGGATTCCCTCTCCACCCATTCGTCCGAGGGCTCATGTTCTACTACGGCCTGGAATTCCACGATCTGCCCCAAACTTCATCCTCAACATCTCGGCGTTTATCGTCGTGTGCCAGGCCTTCCTCCACATCAAGCCCCACTTCGACTTATGGCTGAAGACCTTCAATGTCAAGCCGAAGGTTGTGGGCGGCCGCCAGGCAGAGTGCGGAGGCGCCATGGTGGGCAAGATGCCCAACGTTACATGGCTCGAGGGCTCCTTTGTGGAAACCATAAAGGGGTGGCAATCGGGGTGGTTCTACATCACCGAGCCGCGTGACCCTGCATGGGCAGCGACTCCCGAGTTCCGATCTGGCATCCCCACGCGGCTCACCTCCTGGAAAGAGAAGGGCCTGTCCTGGGGTAGTTCGGGAGAGCTGACCGGACTCCAAACATGTATTCAAAACATGGTGAACAAGAAGCTCAAACTCGTCAACGTATTCCAGGTCATGCTCCACCACCGGATCCTCCCGTGCCAACAACGGGACTTCAACTTGTGGGAGTTCGACCCAGTGCAGCACCGAACTCTGAACAGGCTCTTCGACACAACTCACGAAGATGCCTGGAGGGTGCTGTTCAAAAGCGCCGAGGTCCCCCCTCCCATTACTGAGGATCGCGGATTCAGCGCGAAGCGCCAAGCCAGTGCGGTATGCTACTTCACCTTTCACAGGATACTTATTTTTTATAGATTGACTCCATGCAGGATCTAAACTCCCGTACCTTTGACAGGACTGGCAGGAGACGGCCGGACAGATCGACTGTCCAGCTCCTTTGCCTGAAGACCCAGCAGACGCTCTTCTGGTGAAGATGCTGACTCCGGCTCCTTATACGGTGCCGAAGAAGACCAAGAAGGCCAAGGGAACCCGAAAGAGTTCCCGACACCAGGCATCGTCGGACTCACCGTCCGAGGACTCTACGGCGCAATCCTCCCTCGAAGACGAGGAGGCAGAAGAAGATGCTCTCCCTCCAGATGGGGGAGACAAGAAAAGGAAGGACGCCCCAACTGGGGAGGCCGAAGGGTCCAAGAAGGGGAGAACTCTCCTCTAGGACTACTCTACCACCGCCGCCGACGGCGAGGACGAGTGGATGCCCAGGGCCAAGCCCCAGGGGAAGTCGTAAGTATTCGGATTCCAGAGCAAGTCATATTATTTCTTTGCCTCACTACTTCACCTAACGCTGAAATATGATTATGCAGGCCACCCTGAGCCAGTATCGATGTATCATCGGACGGCTCCCTGGGCTCATCGAACATGGATAGTGATCCAGTCCCGACCGCCACCTCCCCTCATCCTGCTAACGACGCCGAGGTGTTGTCTCAAGAGGCACCGAGTCAAGGGAAGACACTCCCGGAGGCGCCTCGAGGCGACCTTCCGGACTCTGGGAGTGTAGCGACCCGACCCGAATGTGTCAAGTCTCTGTGCTTAAGTGTCATCCCTGGATCGGTATGCTGACACACACAGTACTCGAGGATTTATAACAGAGGTAAATCACATGTAAAAGTAACGTAAATACTATTACCTCAAATCCAAAATAGCGGAAGTAACAAGGTTGTGGATTCCCATCAACACCAACGGCAAAGTTGAGTGTAGAAATCGTAACCCTAATGTATCACTTACTCGTCGTAAGATAACCCTGCAACATGAGACGTTGCAGCCATAGAGGGTCAGTACATTGAATGTACTGGCAAATTCACACCATAGAGAAAGATGAATAAAGGCTATCACTACATGCATATTTGGCTGGTGGAAAAGCTCTATGGTCATAAGGTTTTTGCGAAAAGCCAATTTTTCCCTACTGCAAAGGAATACATTTTAATTAACTATCATGGTGGTTGTTGAACATTGAGAATGGTTGACAGCATTCTCAATCCCAATTAAGCATCATCGTTAAAACCCAACAATATTCATTTAAAGTAACGTGATGAGATCAACAGGATAATCCAAGAACTAGATACTCAAGATGTCCATAACCGGGGACACGGCTAATCATGATTAGTTTATACACTCTGCAGAGGTTTGTGCACTTTTCCCCACAAGACTCGATCGCCTCCGTTTGTTTTCTCGCACTACATGGTGTTTGAGAAGACGGATGACCAAGACATAGTCTTTCAGAAGCGCTAGCACCTTACGATGGATAGACCGGTACACCTACCATCCCCTACATCTGCTAGTCTACCCTGTAAGAGTTCGCACGACTTAATCAACTATGCCAGAGCCCATAATGGCTTGTGGCTGCACACGGAAGTTTCTAGTTTGAAAAATCTCATGATCCCTTTGAGCCTGGGTGGCGGTCCAAAAGAAAACAGGCAAGTCCTGGATTACCCAGGTGCCTAGACAGGCAATCCTAGAATAACCAGGTGCCTCAATCCACCCAGATGTGTGTTTAAGTTGCCACCTTAAGTAAACCATTAATTAACAATCTCACATCTGTCATGGATACTCTCAAAACCCAATCCACGTCTACGAGCATAGCATGGCCATGTAAGCATAACGTAAAAGTAACTCCCAATGTTTGAATGCAGTGCAATAGGTTCCTACCTCATCAACTACTTCCCAATACCCCCAATTTAATTAGATCCTAATCATGCAATGTTTGAGGTTTGATCTAATGCAACCAAAACTGGGTATGAAAGAGGTATGATCAAGGTGTGAACTTGCCTACAATGTTGATGAAGATGATTCGCACTCATAACTCTTGATAGTTCTACTCGTCACACTCCGGTCAATCTATCGTAAGCAAGCAATAGTAACCACACATGAGCAATCACTCAAAAGATCAGAAAGAACAAAGAAGACGATTCGGAAAACATCAAAACCAAGCAAATAACTCTTGCAACGTAAAACAATTTCTAACAGTACCAAAATTATGTGAATTTGGCCTTATCAGAAAGCTTAGGTCAAGAGCTTCGATTTGCAAAAAGAATCAACTCAAACGGAGTTATGAAACTCAAGTTATGATCAAACGAAGTTTGAATTCAAATCTGGTCTAATTCAAATTTTAAAACTTTCAAAACATGTTTGAGTTGGATTAATGGATAGAGGGGTTCATAACGAAGAAGTGGGCGTTTGATTCATTGGATTTGGACTAACGAGTAAAAAGTTATAGTCATTTGAAAATCAGGGACTAATCTGTAAATAAAATCTTCACGGATGGGTCCCTGGCCGAAATTTAAAAATAAAAAGAAAAAGAGAAACGCTACCGAACGAACGTTCGCTGCCAAACGCCAACTAATGAATCTATTCACTAGAACTACCTAAACAGAAAGCTTCGTTAAATAAACTAACAAAATAATAAACCGCTCTAACCTAAAAACCAAAAAAAAAACCGTTGGAAACCGAGGGGTTTTGTACCGGTTCTCGCGGAGTCAACCGTGGCAAGAAAACCAACGGCGGTGGCGTTCTCCGGCGAGACCGGACGGCGGCGGCGGCTCGGGTCCGGCCGGGGCGGCGGCTCCGGTCGTCCAGGAGGGCGGCAAAGGGGTTGGGGAAGGGCGGCGCGGCGAGGCGAGGCGGATGGCGGCGTCGGCAGTGGTCCGCGGGGCAGGACGGAGCGGGGCGGCGGCGGTGGATCTCGCCGGCAGCGATAGTATGTGGTGCAAGGGCGGCGGTGCGGGGGAAAAGAGGGAGAGACGGGTGGCGGGCGCAGCTTTAAAGGAGGAGGCTGCGTGAGGCTTGGAGAAGGGCCAGAGGAGGAGGCCGGACAGCGCACGGCGGCCATGGCGGTGCGGCGGCGTGCCCGAGCGGGACTCCCGCTCGGGAAGGAGAGGAGCGGCGCGCCGGGCTGGGCTTGGCCTGTTGGGCCAGCCCTGTTCGGCGGAGGGGAGCTCTTTTTTTTAATAAACCTTTTTTCAGAGAACATAAAATAATAAAAACAAAATAACTAAAAATATTACATAGGCATATAATATATCAAAATTTTCAGAAAAAGATTTTCTACGACATGAACATTTTTATAACTTCAAATAAAATCCACACAAATTCAAATAAATCAAAGAGTGCTACTGGTCTAATAAAAACTCAATAATAATCACTTTAAAAAAACCAAAATGATTTCAAATTAATTCTTCTCCAATTTTTTTATTGTAGGGAATCATGTTACCCTAATTTCCATATATTTTATTTTTGGAGAAAAATAATTTGAATAAAACTCAAATATCTCCAAATTGAAAATAAATTCAAATGAACTTTGAATTTAATTCTTTGAACTCCCAACTCGTATTTCATATAATTTGAAGAAGTCATTTTATCTTCGCTCGTGAAAATCATTGAGTTGCATAAAGTTGCAAAATTGGAAATATTTTCCAAATGAAATTCAAATATTTTCAAACACCCCATTTCATTTAAATAAATGGAAGAAGTCATGTCTTCTTCTCTCCAGGGTTTTGTGATGAAAAGAATTTGAATTCACGGAGATCAGAAAGAAAATATGAAAGTTTGGGAAAGTCCTTTTATTCCCTCTCTTTTAACTTTCAAAAAGTTTCAAATTCACTCACTTTCAGACAATCAATCAAACAATCAACCAAATCTATCTAATTATTATAACATTCCAAAATTTAGAATTTTGGGATGTTACAAACCTACCACCCTTAAAATGAATCTTGTCCTCGAGATTCGGAGAGGCTAGAAAGAAATAGGTTAGGTTCGGGGTCTTCTCAAAATCCATCAATCATCACAGGGGGTCTCGGGTGCTACCACCCTTAGAAAGATTGTTACGGTCCCATCAATACTCATATACTCCATCCTTATTCTTGACAGGGCCGGTCTTCTCAGATCTTCAGTATAATTCCTTTCTCTGGGCTCTTCTGGTAACGGCATAACCTTTTCCTCAATTCTTTTGTCCTTTCATCTTGGTAAGGTTATTCCGAGACTGGGTCTTCTTAGCTGACGGGTCTGGCGCCAAAACTAAACAACTATCGATATCTCGTGGTGGTCAACAATTTGTGGTTTCTCCTGCAGGAAATGGGTCTGGGTGATCCTCACCGTATAACCTACGGTTGGCAAAAAGCTGCCGTGTACAAGGGAAAAATTCTTATACCATTCTAAGGTTTAACAAGGTTTAATATCGTCGTCTCTCTCTATAGGCAAGTCACTCAGATTTACCATCCCATATAGCAAGGCGAATAATAAGAGTAAGTCGGTATGGTGATCAATCCATCCCGCACCCAAATCATTACCATGTATATGCTTTAGTGAATTCTCGCATTCTAACACTCGGTCATCCTCACAAGCATTGCAGATTTTCTCTTGTCGACGAACCAAGTTCGGATAAATCCATAGATTCTGCAAGCCAAACAACCATCTATCGTTCCTTCACAACTCTCAGGTTTTGCGTAACTCCTATAAGATCGTTTGTCGATAAAATCGTAACTTCTTTCAGGGTTTTTCCTTCAGCAAGAATGTTCTTGCTTCTTGGCAGGTCCTGGGGCCTGTGGGTTATGGCCCATCTCATCACTTGTAAACCTTGAACTTATCCTCTGGGAAACTGATCGTTATTCCAACATCCAACTTCCAGCTTCCTAGCATACTTAGAATCCGTCCAATTGTATTGTCTTCCTTCCTTCTATTGGCATCTAAACTAGGACATGATTACTCAGACTCATCATGGAATTTCCCTTGATCCATATTTCCAACAGCATACCTCCTTTATATCCAATAGTAATTTATCTGTTCATCCTCGTGGGATATCCCTCATACAGAGATAAAAACTTATACTTATGAAGTCCATATTCCACATCATTATCCTTTCCAACGTCCTTACAGGGGAATATTGGCCATCTCTGCATGGCACTTCTTCAACTGGGAAACGTGAAACACATCATGGACTCCTGACAGTCCTTCGGGTGACTCCAACATGTTGGCCACTTCTCCCATATGCTCCAAAACTCGGTATGGTCCTACAAATCTTGGGGTAACTGTCCCTTAACTCCAAATTGTTTATCTCCTTGCAGAGGGGCGCACGAAGACATGCTCTATCTCCAATTTCATAGACTACCTCCTTGCGCTTTTAAGTCTGCATAACTCTTCTACCTGGACTGAGCTACTTTCAGTCTATCTCGAATCAACTTAACATTCTCTTCGGACTCCTTGATCACATTTGGTCCAAACAACTGACGGTCTCCAACTTCATCCCACATACTCTTGGGGTATCACACATATCGAGACAAAACTCGTATTCATTTTGTCCGAAATCCACTCAGTGGAGTATCCTTATCTTTTCCAGGGGTCAACGGTTCTTACAGGGTACTACCACCCTTAAAATGCACAAATCTTCCATAGACCATATTTCTCATATCCTCAGAATGGCCAAAATTCTTCTTCATAGAGTAACAACTCATAAAACCCAAATCTTTACCAACGATGCTAACTTTATTGATTCTCCAATGATTACAATCTTTTGCTTTTCCATAACATGTCTCAACTCAACACCTCAATATAAAAGAAAATGTTCTCACTTCTACTACTCCATTTCTTTTGTTGCAAACTCAACTATCTAGCACAAGTCTCCTTCTCCTTGGGGCATTCTCTGGCAAAGTGCCCTGCTCCATTACAACTAAAACATATTACTTCTGACAAGTATCGAGGTTTCCTTTTTGGGCAATTGTTGAGGTAGTGTCCTGACTCCTTGCACCTGTAACAGGTGATATGACTCAGATTCTTCCTGGAATCCAATCTGCTTCTCTTCTTGGACCTTACCATGCCAATCATGGCTTGTATTTCTCTGGGTCATATTCTACTTCCTCTATTGGGAATTCTACTAGATCCTCATTCAAACAATTTTGGGAGATGTGTCCTTCTTCTCCACATGAATAGCAAGACTGTGACGCCCCCGATTCAATCGTACACTAATCATGCACGCAAATGTGTACGACCAAGATCAGGAACTCACGGGACGATATCACAACACAACTCTACAAATAAAATAAGTCATACAAGCATCATAATACAAGCCAGGGGCCTCGAGGGCTCGAATACAAGTGCTCGATCATAGATGAGTCAGCGGAAGCAACAATATCTGAGTACAGACATAAGTTAACAAGTTTGCCTTAAGAAGGCTAGCACAAACTGGGATACAAATCGAAAGAGGCGCAGGCCTCCTGCCTGGGATCCTCCTAAACTACTCCAGGTCGTCATCAGCGGGCAGCACGTAGTAGTAGGCACCTCCAGTGAAGTAGGGGTCGTCGTCGACGGTGGCGCCTGGCTCCTGGACTCCAACATCTGATTGCGACAACCAGAAAGAAGGGAAAGGGGAAAAAAAAGGGGAGAAAGCAACCGTGAGTACTCATCCAAAGTACTCGCAAGCAAGGAGCTACACTACATATGCATGGGTATATGTGTAAGGAGGCCATATCAGTGGACTGAACTGCAGAATGTCAGAATAAGAGGGGGATAGCTAATCCTGTCGAAGACTACGCTTCTCGCAGCCACCGTCTTACATCAAGTAAAAGAGAGTAGATTGAAGTCCTCCAAGTAGCATCTCCAAATAGCATCTCATAGCATAATCCTACCCGGCGATCCCCTCCTCATAACCCTGAGGTAGAGCGACCACCGGTTGTATCTGGCACTTGGAAGGGTGTGTTTTATTAAGTATCCGGTTCTAGTTGTCATAAGGTCAAGGTACAACTCCAAGTCGTCCTGTTACCGAAGATCACGGCTATTCGAATAGATTAACTTCCCTGCAGGGGTGCACCACATAACCCAACACGCTTGATCCCATTTGGCCGGACACACTTTCCTGGGTCATGCCCGGCCTCGGAAGATCAACACGTCGCAGCCCCACCTACGCAAAACAGAGAGGCCAGCACGCCGGTCTAAACCTAAGCGCGCAGGGGTCTGGGCCCATCGCCCTGAGCACACCTGCATGTTGCGTGGGCGGCCGAAAGCAGACCTAGCCTAGTGGCGTTCCAGTCCAATTCGGCGCGCGCCGCTCCGTCGCTGACGTCTGAAGTGCTTCGGCTGATACCACGACGTCGGGATACCCATAACTACTCCCACGTAGATGGTTAGTGCGTATAGGCTCGTAGCCAACTCAGATCAAATACCAAGATCTCGTTAAGCGTGTTAAGTGTCCGCGAACGCCGAACAGGGCCAGGCCCACCTCTCTCCTAGGCGGTCTCAACCTGCCCTGTCGCTCCGCCACAAAGATCCACACAGAGGGCCGTCGGGACAAAGGTCCTTTCAGCCCCCAATCCGTGAATCACTCGCGGGTACTCTTCGAGCTGACCCGACTTTAGTCACCATCTGTATAGTATGTATGTATGTATAGTATATACCCGTGATCACCTACGAGTGATCACGGCCCAATAGTATAGCACGGCAGACTGACAAGAATGTAGGGCCAATGATGATAAACTAGCATCCTATACTAAGCATTTAGGATTGCAGGTAAGGTATCAACAGGTGTAGCAACAATGTCAGGCTATGCATCAGAATAGGATCAACGGAAAGCAGTAACATGCTACACTACTCTAATGCAAGCAGTATAGAGTAGAATAGGCGATATCTGGTGATCAAGGGGGGGCTTGCCTGGTTGCTCTGGCAAGAGAGAGGGGTCGTCAACTCCGTAGTCGAACTGGGCAGCAGCAGCGTCAGTCTCGTAGTCTACGGGAGAGAAGAGGGGGAAGAAACAATGAATACAATGCAAACAAATGCATATCGATGCATGACATGACAAGTAACGATGCTAGGTGCGCCCAATCGCGGTAGTTGGTGATACCGACGAAGGGGGGAAACATCCGGGAAAGTATTCCCGGTGTTTCGCGTTTTCGGACAGATGAACCGGAGGGGAAAAGTTGCGAGTTCGATAGGTTAGGGGTGTGTGGCGGACGAACGGACTGCGTATCCGGAATCGTCTCGTCGTTCTGAGCAACTTTCACGTGGAAAGTATTTTCATCCGAGTTACGGATTAAAAGATATGATTTTCTAAAGATTGTATTAATTTCTGGAATTTATTTAATTATTTAATTAATTCGGAAAACAGATTAATGACATCAGCATGATGTCATGCTGACAGCAGCAGTCAACAGAGTTGACTTGGTCAACCTGACATGTGGGTCCAGTGGGACCCACCTGTCATTCTCTGTTTAGTTTAATTATAGATTACTTAAATTAATTAGTGATTATGTTAATCTAATCAGGATTAATTAACTTAATTAATTACTTAATCAATTAATTAATTAATAATTAATTTTAATAAATCATTTTTATTTTTATTAATCATATTTACTATTTTTATTTATTTATTTTATTAATTTTATTAATTTTTTAAAAAAAAATTAGCGTTCTGGGGGTTGGGCCCCCGAGTCAGTGGCCCGGGGGCCTTAGCGGGCACAGGGCGGTGCGGGTGCGAGCCCGACTGGGCACTGGGCACCCGTGCCCGAGGCCACCGCAGCGAGGGCGCGAGGCCCAGCTGCGTCGGCGGCCTCGCTCGACAGCGGCAGGGGGCGGGGAGCAGGGGAGGCCCCGGACGGCGACGGCCCTGGCGGGCGCGGCCAGGAGCCACGGGAAGGAGGCGGTGGTGGCGTTC
>NC_041392.1:725677771-725686713 GCF_002162155.2 Triticum dicoccoides
GGTCTCCTCCCGATCCAGATCGGGGGGGAGGGAGGATATTTCGGGGGAGTCGGGGAGGCTGTCGGTGGGGAGTGGGGGGGAGTGGATAAGGGAGAGGAGTGGGGGGGCCGACCTGGGCCGGCCTGGTTGGCCCGATGGCCAGCTGGGCCGCGGTCCAGCAGGGGGGGCTTGCCTCCTTTTGTTTTTTGTTTTTTTGGTTTTCTGTTTTTCTTTCCTTTTGTATTTTCTTTTATTATTTCTTTTCTGCTTAAATCATTTAATCCATTTAGCCATTTTATAAAAATATGTCTGTTGCACTATAATTACCTTTGTAATATTCGTCAACCACCGAACAATTTTATTTTAAATTTTGAAAACTTCTATTGTTTTCATCAATTTGAATTTTGAATTTGAACGGTTTTGAATTATTGCGAGGATAGCAACAGTAATCGGGATGACGTGCCATGATTAGCGTGGGATTACTGTAGCAAGATTATCCGGGCGTTACAAATCTCCTCCACTACAAGAAATCTCGTCCCGAGATTTTAGGAGGTAGAAGGAAACAGTGCGGGGTATTCATCACGCAGGCGATCCTCGCGTTCCCAGGTGGCTTCGTCTTCAGAGTGATTCGACCACTGGACCTTGAGGAACTTGATCGCCTTCTGGCGTGTGCGTCGTTCAGCTTGGTCGAGAATGCGGACCGGATGCTCTTTATAGGAGAGGTCCTGTTGCAATTCGAGCACTTCATGATCCACAGCTCGGATTGGGTCCTTGAAGCAACGGCGGAGTTGTGACACATGGAACACATCGTGAACCTGAGAAAGGTTCGGCGGAAGCTCCAATTGATATGCCACTTTTCCACGCCTCTCGAGGATAGTGAAAGGACCAATATAGCGGGGAGCTAGCTTCCCTTTGATCCCGAAGCGGTGAGCACCCTTCATTGGTGTAACTCGAAGATAGGCCTTCTCGCCAGGTTGATAGACCATGTCTTTATGATGATGGTCATAATTACTCTTTTGGCGTGACTGAGCAGTCTTGAGATTCTCGCGAATAATGCGGACTTGATCTTCGGCATGTTGGATAATATCCGGACCAAAGAGTGGACGTTCCCCAGTTTCTGACCAGTTCAGAGGGGTTCGGCACTTTCGTCCATATAACACTTCAAAGGGGGCCATCTTCAGACTCAGCATACGGAAGAGATTCCTCCCATTTCTTGCCGAAGGAAATAACACAAGCTCGAAGCATGTCTTCGAGAACTTGGTTGACACGTTCAACTTGCCCTTGTGACTGAGGATGAAAAGCAGTGCTGAAAGACAGATGAGTGCCCATAGCTTCTTGGAAACTCGCCCAGAATCTTGAAGTGAATAAACTGCCACGGTCTGAACTGATAACCAGTGGAATACCGTGAAGCGAAACAATTCTGGACATGTAGAGAGTTGCAAGCTGACTAGCAGTGATCGTTTCTTTGACCACCAGAAAATGTGCAACCTTAGAAAGTCGGTCAATGACGACAAGAATAGCATCATTACCCTTTTGCGATTTGGGAAATCCCGTAACGAAGTCCATCTCGACATGGTCCCATTTCCATTCAGGAATAGATATAGGTTGCAGAGTTCTAGCAGGCCTTTGATGTTCTGCTTTGATACGTCGGCAAACGTCACATTCAGCAACATAACGAGCAATGTCTTGCTTCATGTTAGACCACCAGAATCTCTGGCGGATGTCTTGGTACATCTTTGTACTACCAGGGTGGATACATAGAGGCGTATCATGAGCTTCTTTCATAACCTCCTGAGTCATATTCAGGTTTTCCTTCTTACATGGCACCACTAGGCGGCCTTTGAAGTACAAGGCGCCATCATCAGCAATAGTGAAGGATGAGGGACTTCCTTCTTTGAGGTCTTGCTTAATCTTGTAGATTTCAGAGTCAAATCCCTGCATTGTCTTTATGGTGCCCACGAGATCGGGTTCAACAGCCAGGGTATAGAGGGAACCCTGGGAAACAACACGGAGATTCATCTTGCGGAACTCCGGAGGAGGGGGAGCGAGTGCACCCGGAGGAACAATATGGAGGTTTAGCTTTCTGAATTCTTCAACAAGTGAGGGCTGAACTTTGTGAACCTGGAGGTGGTTGCAGTAAGACTTGTGGCTCAAGGCATCAGCCATTACATTAGCCTTGCCTGGGGTATAGGAAATACCCAAATCAAAGTCTGCAACAGTCTCCATCCATCTCTGCTGACGGAGGTTCAGGTCTGGCTGAGTAAACAGATACTTCAGACTTTGGTGGTCAGTGAAGATCTCGCAACGATTACCGAGTAGGTAATGTCGCCACTGTTTTAGCGCATGAATGACAGCAGCAAGTTCGAGGTCGTGAACTGGGTAGTTCTCTTCATGAGGGCGCAATTGCCGACAGGCATAAGCAACCACTTTGCGCTCTTGCATTAGGACACAGCCTAGTCCTTGACGGGAAGCGTCGCAGTAAATGACGAAGTCCTTCTTAGTATCAGGAGGAGCTAGTACTAGGGCAGAAGTCAACTTGTCCTTGAGTGCCTGGAAACCTTCCTGACATTTATCTGTCCATTGGAACTTGACGCCCTTATGCAATAGGTTAGTCAGAGGCCTGGCAATCTTGGAGAAGTTCTCGACGAATCGACGGCAGTAGCTGGCGAGACCGAGAAAACTTCTGACTTGCTTAACGTTCTTCGGAGGAGTCCAATCGAGAATAGCCTGAACTCGTTCAGGGTTGACGGCAATACCATCCTTAGAGATGACATGCCCAAGATAGGTTACTTCGGGAAGCCAGAATTCACATTTGGAGAACTTGGCATAAAGTTGATGCTCTTGTAGCTTTTCCAGCATGAGGCGAAGATGTTCAGCATGTTCCTCTTCATTCTTGGAAAATACCAGAATATCATCCAGATAAACCACGACGAACTTGTCGAGGTAATCCATGAATATATAGTTCATCAGGCGAGAGAAGGTGGCTGGAGCATTGGTTAAGCCGAAAGACATGACGGTGTACTCGTATGAACCATAACGAGTCACAAAGGCGGTCTTGGGGAGATCTTCCTCACGAACACGGATCTGGTGGTAACCCAACCTCAAGTCAAGTTTAGAGAACACTGATGAACCAGCCAATTGATCATACAGATCATTGATCCGAGGAAGAGGATACTTATTCTGAATGGTAGCTTGATTTATAGGACGGTAGTCTTGGACCAATCGGTTTGTCCCATCTTTCTTCTTGACATAGAGAGAAGGTGCTCCCCAAGGAGAGCAACTTGGGCGAATGAAACCACTTCGAAGAGATTTATCGATTTCCTCCTTAAGCTCAAGGAGTTCATGCGGCGGCATCTTGTAGGGTCGCTTGGCTATAGGAGTGGTGCCTGGTTTCAAGTCGATGACGAATTCGACAGCTCTAGCAGGGGGAATCCCTGGGAGTTCTTCAGGAAAGACGTCTAGGAATTCACGCACGACGGGAATGTTTTCAATGCCCTCAAGTGGTGCAGCGTTCAATGGGTTTAAGGCATAAAGTCTGGCCTCGGCATTCCGAACCAGATGAGCATCGTAGCTAATTATTTCATCAGAAGGGTGTAGCAGATGGACGGTCTTGGTGGCGCAAACGATAGAAGCGGTATGCGCCTTTAACCAATCCATTCCCAGAATGAGATCAATGCTACAGGACTTCAGTACGATGGGAGAGACAAGGAATTCCAGTCCTTCAATTTCTACAGGGACGTCGTTGCAAATCATGGAGGTTCGACATTGGCCCGCAGGGGTGTGCACTAATAGAGAAGCGTTCATGTCTTCACTTTTAATGCCATGCATGAATGCAAAATCTTCTGACATGAATGAATGCGATGCTCCTGTATCAAATAAAACAGATGCTGGTACTGAATTTACGAGGAGTGTACCCATCACAGTAGCAGGCTGGTCTTGAGCTTCATTCAGATCAATGTGGTTGGCATGAACACGGCCATAAGACTTGGCATTGTTGTTGCGGGCCTGGTTGTTCCCACGGCCAGTTGCTGGAAGGGCCAGTTGATTCTGTTTCTGGTTGCATTCCCTAGCATGGTGCCCTGGTTGTCCGCACCTGAAGCACAACCCATTCTCGGGGGTAGGAACAGGAGCTTGGGGTGGTGGAGCTGGAAGCCTCGGCTGCCTAGTTGGAGCAGCCGGCAGACGAGGTGCAGCATAAGACTGCCTTGGGGCAGGTGCAGTTGGACGGTACATGCTGTTCGGGATCCATATCTTACGCTTCTGTGAGGGCGGGCCCGAAGATGAGCCCGTGTCACGGTTGCGCCTTTGAGAGCTCTGGTGTTCTTGCAGACCAGTCTCGACATTGATGGCCTTGTTCACCAAGGTGGCGAAATCGGCAAAGTCATGCACTAGAAGTGTGAGCTTGATGTCAGCTTGAAGGCCTTCACGGAACTTCTCCTGTCTGCGAGCATCAGTTGCAATGTCTTCTTCAGCATAGCGGGATAAGTCCAGAAACTCCCGCTGATAAGCTTCAACAGTCTTGTTGCCTTGGGTGAGGTTGCGAAACTCACGCTTCTTCCTGTCCATGATTCCCTGAGGAATGAAGCGGGCACGGAAGGCAGCCTGAAAGTCTAGCCAGGAGATGATTGTCCCAACTGGCAGAGTACGCCTATGGCTGTCCCACCATTGAGCTGCGGGTCCCTTCAGGAAGAAGGAAGCAAAAGTGACATAGCTGGCAGGGGCTACATCAGCAGACTCCATCTCATAGGTGATGTCACGGAGCCAGTCATCAGCATCCAGCGGCTGGGTTGAGCTGCGGTACACACTTGGGTTGAGGCATATGAAATCCTGCAGAGTTGTTGTGTTTGGATGCTGGTTCATATTGGGGCGAGGAAACTGAGCCATCATGTTTTCCATGAACTGGCGATTCATCTCAAGTTGTTGGATCATACCAGCCATGTACTCAGGCGGTGGTGGGAAGTTGCCACCACGACCACGACCAGCTGGTCTAACCATCCTGCTAATATATAACAGGGGTAGTTCAGTATTGAGAAATTTGCATAGACAAGAGTCATTCATGATGAAACATGCATAATGAAAGGAGCACGACAGATACCACATAGATAGTCGGCATAACTTACAAAAGGGGTCGGACATAGAGTTCAGTACACAGAGTTCCATACATAGACTAAGTCATCATAGGCAGCACGCAGGCTCGCGAGTGCATCTAAGACTAATGAGCAAGACTACATCAGTCCCAGGAGGTACTGTGAAGGTAGCTGTAACCTGACAACTGGTAGTGAGGCAACGGATAGTCCTCCACGTCAGTGGCCTGGGGGCCGCGGATACTCTGGTGTAGAACCCGACGCTCAGGTGGCAGAAGAGGACCAAGTGCGGGAGAGTAGCCTCCCACCTCTGGCCATCCGACACCATGGGGCATCACGGTCCTGGCTGGGTAGATCGCAGAACGCGGCAGCTGTCCAGACCGGACAAAGGGGTGCAACTGCGTCAGAGCCCTGTAAAGGTGCTGACGAGTGGTTTACAACTCGTGGCGAAGAGCTCTGTTAGCTTGGTCCAGCCCATCAGCATGCAGAACCAGGCGCTGATGGTGGAAGGGCTCTCGGGTGACGGTGGAGTAGGCGGCAGTGTAGTATCCCTCCGCACCAACGTCAGATGCGATAGGAATGTGCCTGAAAGGGGAAGTGTCCAATGCCTGATACTCTCCACGAAGACGTGTTAGAGCAGCATCGTGGACTGCCATCTCGATGGTCACTCCAACACCATGAGCGGTGTGCAGCACGGTAGTGGACTCATACTCCCGAGAGTAGAGGTGGACGATGGCACGGTAATGCTCCTGGTTAAAGTCCTGGTACTCCTCGTAGACTGTGTACTCAGGGTGCCAGCGATAACCCAGATAGGTCATCATATCAGCTAGCACAGCAGGTGATCCTGAGGCACCAATGGCCGCAGTGTGGCGCACGACCTGCCTCGTGGGTTCCATCTGAAAACAAAGATGTTTCAATGGAGTCAAATGACAACATGGGCACTATGCAAAATGCTATCCTACAGAATAACTATGGCTTATCCAACTTCGGGGTGAATGTGGTAACGGGATCCTAATGTCAGAGTTAGTAAATTCGTTTAACCCGAGTAGAAAAGAGTTCAGAGTCCCAGAGTAAAGGTCGAGGAGTAAAAGATCCTAGTACCACCCAATGGCGACGTGGGCCCGTAAGGCTCACAGCCCTGTTAGTAAAAGTTTTGTAGTGACTAGACTCGACTTCGGCCAAGGAGTGTGGAAGGGGGATTCCTACAGGCAGTCGGCTCTGATACCAACTTGTGACGCCCCCGATTCAATCGTACACTAATCATGCACGCAAATGTGTACGACCAAGATCAGGAACTCACGGGACGATATCACAACACAACTCTACAAATAAAATAAGTCATACAAGCATCATAATACAAGCCAGGGGCCTCGAGGGCTCGAATACAAGTGCTCGATCATAGACGAGTCAGCGGAAGCAACAATATCTGAGTACAGACATAAGTTAACAAGTTTGCCTTAAGAAGGCTAGCACAAACTGGGATACAGATCGAAAGAGGCGCAGGCCTCCTACCTGGGATCCTCCTAAACTACTCCAGGTCGTCATCAGCGGGCAGCACGTAGTAGTAGGCACCTCCAGTGAAGTAGGGGTCGTCGTCGACGGTGGCGCCTGGCTCCTGGACTCCAACATCTGATTGCGACAACCAGAAAGAAGGGAAAGGGGAAAAAAGGGGAGAAAGCAACCGTGAGTACTCATCCAAAGTACTCGCAAGCAAGGAGCTACACTACATATGCATGGGTATATGTGTAAGGAGGCCATATCAGTGGACTGAACTGCAGAATGTCAGAATAAGAGGGGGATAGCTAATCCTGTCGAAGACTACGCTTCTCGCAGCCACCGTCTTACATCAAGTAAAAGAGAGTAGATTGAAGTCCTCCAAGTAGCATCTCCAAATAGCATCTCATAGCATAATCCTACCCGGCGATCCCCTCCTCATAACCCTGAGGTAGAGCGACCACCGGTTGTATCTGGCACTTGGAAGGGTGTGTTTTATTAAGTATCCGGTTCTAGTTGTCATAAGGTCAAGGTACAACTCCAAGTCGTCCTGTTACCGAAGATCACGGCTATTCGAATAGATTAACTTCCCTGCAGGGGTGCACCACATAACCCAACATGCTTGATCCCATTTGGTCGGACACACTTTCCTGGGTCATGCCCGGCCTCGGAAGATCAACACGTCGCAGCCCCACCTAGGCAAAACAGAGAGGCCAGCACGCCGGTCTAAACCTAAGCGCGCAGGGGTCTGGGCCCATCGCCCTGAGCACACCTGCACGTTGCGTGGGCGGCCGAAAGCAGACCTAGCCTAGTGGCGTTCCAGTCCAATTCGGCGCGCGCCGCTCCGTCGCTGACGCCTGAAGTGCTTCGGCTGATACCACGACGTCGGGATACCCATAACTACTCCCACGTAGATGGTTAGTGCGTATAGGCTCGTAGCCAACTCAGATCAAATACCAAGATCTCGTTAAGCGTGTTAAGTGTCCGCGAACGCCGAACAGGGCCAGGCCCACCTCTCTCCTAGGCGGTCTCAACCTGCCCTGTCGCTCCGCCACAAAGATCCACACAGAGGGCCGTCGGGACAAAGGTCCTTTCAGCCCCCAATCCGTGAATCACTCGCGGGTACTCTTCGAGCTGACCCGACTTTAGTCACCATCTGTATAGTATGTATGTATGTATAGTATATACCCGTGATCACCTCCGAGTGATCACGGCCCAATAGTATAGCAAGGCAGACTGACAAGAATGTAGGGCCAATGATGATAAACTAGCATCCTATACTAAGCATTTAGGATTGCAGGTAAGGTATCAACAGGTGTAGCAACAATGTCAGGCTATGCATCAGAATAGGATCAACAGAAAGCAGTAACATGCTACACTACTCTAATGCAAGTAGTATAGAGTAGAATAGGCGATATCTGGTGATCAAGGGGGGGGGGGCTTGCCTGGTTGCTCTGGCAAGAGAGAGGGGTCGTCAACTCCGTAGTCGAACTGGGCAGCAGCAGCGTCGGTCTCGTAGTCTACGGAAGAGAAGAGGGGGAAGAAACAATGAATACAATGCAAACAAATGCATATCGATGCATGACATGACAAGTAACGATGCTAGGTGCGCCCAATCGCGGTAGTTGGTGATACCGACGAAGGGGGGAAACATCCGGGAAAGTATTCCCGGTGTTTCGCGTTTTCGGACAGATGAACCGGAGGGGAAAAGTTGCGAGTTCGATAGGTTAGGGGTGTGTGGCGGACGAACGGATTGCGTATCCGGAATCGTCTCGTCGTTCTGAGCAACTTTCATGTGGAAAGTATTTTCATCCGAGTTACGGATTAAAAGATATGATTTTCTAAAGATTGTATTAATTTCTGGAATTTATTTAATTATTTAATTAATTCGGAAAACAGATTAATGACATCAGCATGATGTCATGCTGACATCAGCAGTCAACAGAGTTGACTTGGTCAACCTGACATGTGGGTCCAGTGGGACCCACCTGTCATTCTCTGTTTAGTTAAATTAATTAGTGATTATGTTAATCTAATCAGGATTAATTAACTTAATTAATTACTTAATCAATTAATTAATTAATAATTAATTTTAATAAATCATTTTTATTTTTATTAATCATATTTACTATTTTTATTTATTTATTTATTTATATTAATTTTTTTTTAAAAAAAAATTTAGCGTTCTGGGGGTTGGGCCCCCGAGTCAGTGGCCCGGGGGCCTTAGCGGGCACAAGGCGGTGCGGGTGCGGGTGCGGGTGCGAGCCCGACTGGGCACTGGGCACCCGTGCCCGAGGCCACCGCAGCGAGGGCGCGAGGCCCAGCTGCGTCGGCGGCCTCGCTCGACAGCGGCAGGGGGCGGGGAGCAGGGGAGGCCCCGGACGG
>NC_041392.1:725687777-725775494 GCF_002162155.2 Triticum dicoccoides
TTTTCTTTCCTTTTGTATTTTCTTTTATTATTTCTTTTCTGCTTAAATCATTTAATCCATTTAGCCATTTTATAAAAATATGTCTGTTGCACTATAATTACCTTTGTAATATTCATCAACCACCGAACAATTTTATTTTAAATTTTGAAAACTTTTATTGTTTTCATCAATTTGAATTTTGAATTTGAACGGTTTCGAATTATTGCGAGGATAGCAACAGTAATCGGGATGACGTGCCATGATTAGCGTGGGATTACTGTAGCAAGATTATCCGGGCGTTACAAAGACTTAGTGTAGGGTTTACTCGGGTCTTCTTTAGGTGTGTCCTCCATCACAGCTTCTTCTAAAATTTCCATGAGGGCTCCTTTCATTTCTTCTTTCTTCTGCTGGATGGTTCGTTGTACCATGGGGTAGATGTGGCACTGAGCAAGATAGTGGGTAATCCCTTCACACAAGAAACAAGTAATCTTCCTAGTTGGGCATTCTTCAACTGGGTGACTTCCTTCACAATTAGGGCATTCATCCTTGTGTTCTTTATGGGTGTGTCCTATTTCTCCACAAATATTGCATGCACAAGGTTTCCTCATATCCTTTCCATAAGGCGTCAACTTCTGGGACACAAGCCGAGACTTTGGCAAAGTCAACTTTAATTCTCTCCAAGTGGTTACTCCTTGCCATCCATTCATGGTTTGGTACATTCTCCACCAAGTAGCAGCACCTCCTTCAAAGCACTAAAGAGCATGTTGGGTCATATCATTTCCCACTATAGGGTTATTTTCCATGTGATCCTCCATGTTCTGAATCCATCGGTCCGTCTCCAATTGACTTATCGGTCCAGGAAAACATGAGTTCATCTCCATTTGTCCTCTATTGGGTCCATGGGTTTGGGGTGAGATAAGAGATATAGAGAGGGATACACACAATACAAACAAAAGTTTTGAAAAGACAGATTTTATTTGTGGCTGTCGGGAAAAACATCAAACAAATGACAGCTTACAAACATCGCATCTAACGTAGGTATATAACAGGGGTTTGGTCTTCTAAAGGTCAATAAATCTTCAATGCCTCCAAACTCTTCAAGCCTTGTTCATGCCTCCAATGGCTTCTTCCGCAAAGTCTCTCATGATAGTCTTTAATACTCCGGAGTTGCATTTCAAACTTCTAGGTTTCAACATCCTTGGCATGAACCATGGTCTATTTCCTGACGAATCTCCGGTTTTCTCGAGTTTTGCTCCTCCATCTTGCTACATCAGCTTCTTGGACCTAAGTTCTTCACGAAATGCTTCCTTGTCAAAATACGGCTTCCTGCGGGTCCATCTTAAAATTCCTGATGTAACACTCCAGATCCTGGTGATACACTAGCTAAGGTTAAAACTTCATCTTGCTGATAGGTTCTGCATCAGCCTTCTACTATCCAATCCATTCTGAAGAAAGCATCCTTAACTCAGCATGGTGACAATAGCATAAGCGGGGGATAACTTCTTGGATAGCTGTGTTTCTGCTCTTGTCATTTCCATGAGCTATCATTCCGTAGTTGATATCTCCTGCCTTAGGGTTTTCTTGACAAATCCTTGAGTTTTCTTAACTCTACATGCTCCGGTCTTTCTCCGATACACCTTGATCTCAGGTATTGACGGCTTCCTTAGTCTGCCAAGTTCCATAAGGGTAGCCTTCCTAGGTCATACTAAATCTGGAAATTCTACAGGCCTTCAAATTATCTTAGTCTTCGGCCTTCAACCGTTGTAGTTTCCATTATTCAGATGCACGAAAAATACTCTTCATTCCGAAGTGGTCTTAGTTTTCCGATATCTTGTACTTCTTGGAGTGGTCTCATCAGTGGAATCTTCGAGTGGTCAAAAGGGGAAAGGGGTATGGTCTCACTAAAGAGAATTTTTGAATAAGCTCAGAAGAGAAGAGAGGTAAAAGATCTTTTTGAAAGGGAAAGTTGTAGAGAAAAATCTTTGCTATGGGCTTGCCAGTTTCTAGGGTCACGTCCTACAGTCAACATGTGCTCTGATACCATCTTGTAGCGACCCGACCCGAATGGGTCAAGTCTCTGTGCTTAAGCGTCATCCCTGGATCGGTATGCTGATACACACAGTACTCGAGGATTTATAACAGAGGTAAATCACATGTAAAAGTAACGTAAATACTATTACCTCAAATCCAAAATAGCGGAAGTAACAAGGTTGTGGATTCCCATCAACATCAACGACAAAGTTTAGTGTAGAAATCGTAACCCTAACATATCACTTACTCGTCGTAAGATAATCCTGCAACATGAGACGTTGCAGCCACAGAGGGTCAGTACATTGAATGTACTGGCAAATTCACACCAAAGAGAAAGATGAATAAAGGCTATCACTACATGCATATTTGGCTGGTGGAAAAGCTCTATGGTTATAAGGTTTTTGCGAAAAGCCAATTTTTCCCTACTGTAAAGGAATACATTTTAATTAACTATCATGGTGGTTGTTGAACATTGAGAATGGTTGACAGCATTCTCAATCCCAATTAAGCATCATCATTAAAACCCAACAATATTCATTTAAAGTAACATGATGAGATCAACAGGATAATCCAAGAACTAGATAGTCAAGATGTCCATAACCGGGGACAAGGCTAATCATGATTAGTTTATACACTCTGCAGAGGTTTGCGCACTTTTCCCCACAACACTCGATCGCCTCCGTTTGTTTTCTCACACTACATGGTGTTTGAGAAGACGAATGACCGAGGCATAGTCTTTCAGAAGCGCTAGCACCTTACGATGGATAGACCGGTACACCTACTTTCCCCTACATCTGCTAGTCTACCCTGTAAGAGTTCGCACGACTTAATCAACTATGCCAGAGCCCATAATGGCTTGTGGCTGCACACGGAAGTTTCTAGTTTAAAAAATCTCATGATCCCTTTGAGCCTGGGTGGCGGTCCAAAAGAAAACAGGCAAGTCCTGGATTACCCAGGTGCCTAGACAGGCAATCCTAGAATAACCAGGTGCCTCAATCCACCCAGATGTGTGTTTAAGTTGCCACCTTAAGTAAACCATTAATTAACAATCTCACATCTGTCATGGATACTCTCAAAACCCAATCCACGTCTACGAGCATAGCATGGCCATGTAAGCATAACGTAAAAGTAACTCCCAAGGTTTGAATGCAGTGCAATAGGTTCCTACCTCATCAACTACTTCCCAATACCCCCAATTTAATTAGATCCTAATCATGCAATGTTTGAGGTTTGATCTAATGCAACAAAAACTGGGTATGAAAGAGGTATGATCAAGGCGTGAACTTGCCTGCAATGTTGATGAAGATGATTCGCACTCATAACTCTTGATGGTTCTACTCGTCACACTCCGGTCAATCTATCGTAAGCAAGCAATAGTAACCACACATGAGCAATCACTCAAAAGATCAGAAAGAACAAAGAAGACGATTCGGAAAACATCAAAACCAAGCAAATAACTCTTGCAACGTAAAACAATTTCTAACAGTACCAAAATTATGTGAATTTGGCCTTATCAGAAAGTTTAGGTCAAGGGCTTCGATTTGCAAAAAGAATCAACTCAAACGGAGTTACGAAACTCAAGTTATGATCAAACGAAGTTTGAATTCAAATCTGGTCTAATTCAAATTTTAAAACTTTCAAAACATGTTTGAGTTGTATTAATGGATAGAGGGGTTCATAACGAAGAAGTGGGCGTTTGATTCGTTGGATTTGGACTAACGAGTAAAAAGTAATGGTCATTTGAAAATCAGGGACTAATCTGTAAATAAAATCTTCATGGATGGGTCCCTGGCCGAAATTTAAAAATAAAAAGAAAAAGAGAAACGCTACCGAACGAACGTTCGCTGCCGAACGCCAACTAATGAATCTGTTCACTAGAACTACCTATACAGAAAGCGTTTGTTAAATAAACTAACAAAATAATGAACCGCTCTAACCTAAAAACCAAAAAAACCGTAGGAAACCGAGGGGTTTTATACCGGTTCTCGCGGAGTCAACCGTGGCAAGAAAACCAATGGCGGTGGCGTTCTCCGGCGAGACCGGACGGCGGCGGCTGCTCGGGTCCGGCCGGGGCGGCGGCTCCGGTCGTCCAGGAGGGCGGTGAAGGGGTTGGGGAAGGGCGGCGCAGCGAGGCGAGGCGGATGGCGGCGTCGGCGGTGGTCCGCGGGGCAGGACGGAGTGGGGCGGCGGTGGTGGATCTCGCCGGCAGTGGCGGGATGCGGCGCAAGGGTGGCGGTGCGGGGGAAAAGAAGGAGAGACGGACGGCGGGCGCGGCTTTAAAGGAGGGGGGCTGCGTGAGGCTTGGAGAAGGGGCAGAGGAGGAGGCCGGACAGCGCACGGCGGCCATGGCGGTGCGGCGGCGTGCCCGAGCAGGACTCCCGCTCGGGAAGGAGAGGAGCGGCGCGCTGGGCTGGGCTTGGCCTGTTGGGCCGGCCCAGTTCGGCGGAGGGGAGCTCTTTTTTTTAATAAACCTTTTTTTCAGAGAACTTAAAATAATAAAAACAAAATAACTAAAAATATTATATAGGCATATAATATATCAAAATTTTCAGAAAAAGATTTTCTATGACATGAACATTTTTATAACTTCAAATAAAATCCACACAAATTCAGATAAATCAAAGAATGCTACTGGTCTAATAAAAACTCAATAAAAATGACTTTAAAAAAACCAAAATGATTTCAAATTAATTCTTCTCCAATTTTTCTATTGTAGGGAATCATGTTACCCTAATTTCCATATATTTTATTTTTGGAGAAAAATAATTTGAATGAAACTCAAATATCTCCAAATTGAAAATAAATTCCAGTGAACTTTGAATTTAATTCTTTGAACTCCCAACTCATATTTCATATAATTTGAAGAAGTCATTTTATCTTCGCTCGTGAAAATCATTGAGTTGCATAAAGTTGCAGAATTGGAAATATTTTCCAAATGAAATTCAAATATTTTCAAACACCCTATTTCATTTAAATAAATGGAAGAAGTCATGTCATCTTCTCTCCAGGGTTTTGTGATGAAAAGAATTTGAATTCACGGAGATCAAAAAGCAAATATGAAAGTTTGGGAAAGTCCTTTTATTCCTTCTCATTTAACTTTCAAAAAGTTTCGAATTCACTCACTTTCAGACAATCAATCAAACAATCAACCAAATCTATCTAATTATTATAACATTCCAAAATTTAGAATTTTGGGATGTTATAGGGAGCCGAGGGGACGAGGCCCCTGAGGGCTCTGAGTTCCGCCCTCAGCCAAACACCGCGCCAGAACCTCCAATGGTTCCAGACTCGGGAAGGCGGCCTCCTTCCAAGAGGGCCAAGATGCCTATGCCAGTGACCTCTATCCATCCAGAGGTGCCGGTCAATCTGCTGGAAGCGCTTCGCAGCGCTTCCATCGACGAGGAGCACCATACTATTATGAGTGCGGTGGTCTAGAAGGTTCAGTCCGCCAAGAGCGGCTTGACTGAAGCCTGTGCCAGCCTTCTAACAGGCTTTAAGTTAAGTGTTTGAAATATAGGAAAATATTACAGCATAGACAGTAGGCCCTGATGCTCTGTTCGGTGTTCACAAAGAAAAATCGAGCAGAGGATCAAACAATATCGCAGGAGTCTAATATGAGTATGTCAATATGCGTATGCAGGCTTCGCTGCTGGCGTCCGCCGCACTGACTGCGGAGGTCGCCGTACTGAAGCAGGTCCTCGAGGGGTCCAAGAAAGAGCTCGGCCTTGCCAAGAGGCAGCTCAAGGAGAACAAGGGTAAGTAATACCCTGTCTATAGATATGTATATATAAAAGAAAACGCGATTGCAAAATGACAGGATCATCGTATATTTGCTAGGGGCCACGACCGAGGTGGCAACCTTGAAGTGAGCGCTAACCAAGGCCGAAGATAAAGCGGCCAAGGAGCGCACCGAGCGAGAAAATCAATAGGCTCGGGTGGGCGAGGTGCAGCAAGAGCTCCAGGCTCTCGTGACGAAGCACGAGGCATTGGAGCTTGACTCGAAGACGTGAAAAGTGCCAAGGTCGAAGCCCAAAAGGCCCTCCAGGAGATCGACGCAATGAAGAAGATAGCGGCAGGTAAGGCATTCTATATGCAGAGCAAGCATGTAAAAGTAAATTACCGATTACTTACCCGAATTCGGAGCTCTCCAGGAGCATTCACAGATTTGCCCCGCAGCGTGTCGGATGCCGCACAATTTTACCAGGCCGAGGAGGGAAGCTCAATGGAGAAGTTTTTCTGGTCTCAGTATACTGGGACCGAACACCCGATGCCTCTGAGCGACCAGCTAAAGCAGCTGGTCGAGCTGCACAAGGCGGCCGAACAGGCCATGAAGGGCCTTATAGTCCGGCTGTGGCCTGGCGACGCCCTTCCGAACCGCTACTTTGGCCTGGTGAGGCGGCTTGTGGATGCCTGCCCACGGCTGGAGGTTGTCAAGCGGTCCGTCTGCATCGAAGGTGCACGCTGGGCTTTCGCCCGCGTGAAGGTGCAGTGGGCCAAGCTACACGCCGTGAAGCTGATCAAGGAAGGGCCGCCGCAGGGCAAGGAGCATCGCACCCCCGAAATTTATTATGAGGGTGTCCTGAAGGGTGCCCGTCTTGTAGCGGACAAATGTTCAAAGGATGTAATATTTGAGGAAACTTGCTCGTGTGATCATGTATGATGAAAACTTGTTTCATATGCACTATGCAACGCTTGTGTGAATTTAAAATATTACCTTATGTTTGGTTGTTTATCCAATCTGAGACATGGCTAGTCCTCGGCTTCCGCCCCCATGCCACGAGTGCTGGGGTGTTCGGGATAAACCTGAGCACTCTTGTTCCCATGTTTGGATCCTTCGAGGGAGGTGCTCAGCACAACAAACAAGGCAACCGGACTAATAATGTTTTATCACTCTCACTTAGCCATAGAATTCTATAATTTTAAATTTCGGCGAAGCCCCCGGTATTCGGAAGGCCGAATTCGGGGCGCGATACACGCCTTTTAGCCGGACAGGGCCGGCCCCTCGCTCTAAGCGGCATAAGTCTTTAGGGACTCGAAAACCTCGCCGAACAGCGACCAGTCTTTCGCCTTATCATGACAGTCAGTTTTAGCTTTCTCTACTGAGGTGCTAAGCCCGGCAGAACCGGGGCACAATCGCAGTAGTTCTCCTAGCGCTACCTTAGCCGATAGAGTGGAACGTAAGGTACCAAAACATATAAGCCGGGCAAACCGAACATTTGACCAAAGACATGATACGGAGCTGGTGCATATAATGCTATAAGTTCGGGGTGCCGCACTTGTGAAAGTGTTCGGACTTTTCACACCATATTGTGGGGTACATAAGCCTCTGGTGTATTGGCCTTACCAAAGTGTATGGTTGCAAGGCGTCGTTAATGAACACACATATAACAAGAATGCAATAATACTCGTGATGTTATGCATTGTTTATTCAAAAAGGTGCGTTAAAGCAGAATGATACAGATAGTGCGATAAGCAAAGAGTGGGACTATGTCTCTTCCAAGGGCAAGCTGAGGAATAGTATTAAATCAAATATTTCGCTCATTATTGTAATCCACCTGGGAATTTCGTGGTGTGACGTAGCTTTCTGCCTCCTTGGTTGCTGCATCATATGTTCGTCAATAGTGCTGCCGGACAGGGTTTCCAGAGATTAAGGTCCTGAAAAAGAGAAAAATAACCAAACGGGAAGCCCCTAGTGCGTATTAAGCCGCGCCTTGGGGCGTGCCGCAGTTCTGCCCCCCTCCCCACCTGTGCCCATGTTATTTTTAATGCATAATTATGTACGCGTGGCACGAGTTTCTTCGTTTGGCTGCGACTGGGTGAAGGAAATATGCCCTAGAGGCAATAATAATGTTATTATTTTTTTTCCTTATATCATGATAAATGTTTATTATTCATGCTAGAATTGTATTATCCGGAAACATAATACTTGTGTGAATACATAGACAAACCAAACGTCACTAGTATGCCTCTACTTGACTAGCTCGTTGATCAAAGATGGTTATGTTTCCTAGCCATAGACATGTGTTGTCATTTGATTAATGGGATCACATCATTAGGAGAATGATGTGATTGACATGACCCATTCCATTAGCTTAGCACCCGATCGTTTAGTATGTTGCTATTGCTTTCTTCATGACTTATACATGTTCCTATGACTATGAGATTATGCAACTCCCGTTTACCGGAGGAACACTTTGTGTGCTACCAAACGTCACAACGTAACTGGGTGATTATAAAGGAGCTCTACAGGTGTCTCCAAAGGTAAATGTTGGGTTGGCGTATTTCGAGATTAGGATTTGTCACTCCGATTGTCGGAGAGGCACTAGTAGAAAACGGGCCATTAGCACCGGTTTGTAAGGGCCTTTAGTGCCGGTTATGGAACCGGCACTAACGTTTCGGCACTAAAGCCCCCCCCCCCTTTAGTACCGGTTCAGCACGAACGGGTGCTAAAGGGGAACCACGTGGCACGAGCCAGCTCCGGGGGCCGGAAGCCCTTTAGTACCGGTTGGTAACACCAACCGGTACTAAATGGTTGTGGGTTTTTGTTTTATTTTGTATTTTTCAATTAAATTTGTGTTATCAATTTAATTTAGGATTGTTTTACATTATAATGAGTTGTAGTCGTCATCATCATCATCATCATCCCATATTAATAAATAAATAAACTCTAGCTAGCTAAAAATCATCGTAGTCGTCTAATTACCACTATTTAATCATCATAGTCATTACCGCGCTAGCTATCTAATCATCATCAATGCTGACTAGCTTAAAGAGGAAACATTCACTTTGTAACAGAAGCAAAGATATCATCAAGTTCAACATAATTGTCACCAAGATCGAAGTTCAGGACACGGACATGAGACAAGTACTAATTAAGAGCATGAACTAGTAGCTACTGATCCTGCTGCTCCCTCTCAGGTAGAATAGCATAGAACATGTATAGCTCTCCTGATTCATCATACTGGAGCATGCAGATGAGTCTGTCTCCTAATCTTGGGTTGCGCTTCACCTTACTGCCCCCTAGTACTTCTCTGCGATCGTTAACAATTTTGCTCCAATCTTTCACTATTAAGCATTCTTCGCTTTCAGAAATCCTGAATGCACTCATGTGCAATGTAGGAAATATTGGTCGTAAGCTAACCATTGACATGCGACCTTTTGCCTCGATCCACTAAGGCACAACTGTCATCGGAAGTCCCTGAACAACATCGTATAGTAATTAATATACTAAGCAATGAAAGTTTAGCTTCAAAAATAATGTATGCAAAAGATGCACTAATTAAGGACAAATATTTAAAATCTTACCATCTTTTGATTACATATGTGACCGTAGTTCAATACGATCACCATTGGTCGCACGTTTTGAGTACTAACATTTCTAAGTTTAGGAAAAAAATTGTCTTGACAGTATTAATATCCTCAAGCCATGAAACATAATGACTTATCTCCTCGCAGTTTAGTTGAGCCCCGGGGCAGTAGTAGGTCCTGTCTACCAAGCGCCGGACATGTTTGCTTGAACCGAAATAAGATGACAATACAAATTAGTTGTCAACTATTTTTGAATAAATTGTATGAAAGACATAAACATATGCATGCATGGTTGAGGAAAACTCACCAAATGGTAGAACTGGAGGCGTTTGCACATCGACCCAGATGTCTATATTACCTTCAATATCATCTTCCGGACGAATATCAAAGGTGATAACCATATCAGGCTCAAATGCATAAGCCTTGATAGTGCTTGCCAAGTTTTGCATTCAAAATGGGTGTATGTGTCTCCATTATATAATTTGACGTTGAAACTATACCCATGCTCCGTCTTCAAGTAAACTCTCTTTACCTCCATATCATCTATAGCACTAACACCTATCTTATCCAAGACAAAAATTCTTGCATGGCAGGGGATGCGCTAGTAGAATAGTGAAAATTTAAAATTATAAGTTGAAGCAAATGAAGCATAAGTTTTGCATTCAAATAATAATTGACAAAGTGACTTACTGTATCAACTTCGAATGTCTCATCCAGCTTGATGCTGAAGCGCCTACCATCAACAAGGAAATTTTGGTCGCACAGGCCGCGCTGGTCTTCACAGTGTTCGCACAAAATAAAATCTTTTTCGTCGTCAGATGACATTTCCTACGTTCATATAGGTGAAACATTAAACACCTATATCTAGCCAAATATATATTCATCTAACATTTGACATTAATATATCTAACTATATATTCAATTGACATTACTATATATTTAACATTTCTATCTAATTCATCTAACATTTGACATTAATCTAACATTTATATAAACTCAAAATATATAAAAAATTAAATAAACAGAAAAACTCATTAACAAATAATATTTTAATTAGATCATCAAATCTCATATACCTAAATTTTCTTACTAAAATAAACTAGTTATATTAATTATTCAACTAGTTCCAATCTCATATACCTAAATTTTCTTACTAAAAATAAACTAGTTATATTAATTATTCCACTAGTTCTGATCTCATGTACCTAAATTTTCTTACTAAAAATAAACTAGTTATATTAATTATTCAACTAGTTCTAATCTCTAGTTCGACAATTTTTCTATCTAGCTAGCTAATTCAGCTAACATTCGACATTAATATAACATTCGATCATCTAATTAACTTTTCTAAAAAACAGAAAATAAGTAAAAAAAAATGTGTGTGTGTGTATGTGTGTGTATGCATGTGTGTGTATATATACGTATATGTGTGTACGTATGTGTGTATGTGTGCGTGTATGCGTGTGTGTGTGTGGTATATGTGTGTGTGTGTGTGCGGCCCCGTACGCCGCCGCCCCGTACGTATGAGCGGGGGCGCCGGCGTACGGGGCGGGGGCGCCGGTGTGTGTGTGTATGTGTGTGTATGTATGTGTGTGTATGTGTGTGCGGGAGCGAGAGAGAGACGTACGGCCGCAGCGATGGCGACGGACGGCGACGGCGTTCGGGGCGGCAGCGCGAGACGACGACAACGACGGGCGGCGGCGGGGACAGCGACGATGACGATAGACGACGGGCGGCGACGACGGGATTGAGCGGCGCGCACGGCGGAGGTTGGAGACGAGGTGGGGATGAAACTGAAATTTTCGTAAGAGCTATATATATAGGATGGGCCTTTAGTACCGGTTGGTGGCTCCAACCGGTACTAAAGGCCTATTTTCGCCACCTCGTCGGAAACAAAGGCTTTTAGTACCGGTTGGAGCCACCAACCGGTACTAAAGGGGGGGCCTTTAGTACCGGTTGGAGCCACCAACCGGTACTAAAGGCCTTGCGCTGCCACCCCAAAGTTTAATCCCACCTCGCCCGGCGAAGGGCAGCCGCACTGGTTTATAAACCCAACCGCGGCTACCTCTTCGGACTCCTCTATATAGCAGGCTTCTGGGCCTAATTAATTAGGCACGCTGCCCTGTGAGTCTGCTGGCCCTCCTGGGCCTGCATTTGCACACCCTAGGTCTGGTAGACCCACAGGGCAGTGTGCCAACAAATTTGCTATATAGTTTTTTCTTTTCTGCATTAGTTATTTTCTTTTATTTATTTTTTAGTAGTTTTTATATAGTTTTTTCTTTTCTGCATTATTTATTTTCTTCTATTTATTTTTGAGTAATTTTTTTGTATGGTTTTTTTATTTTCTGCATTATTTATTTTTGTATAGTCCGAAACCCTGATACTCGGAAAGAGTTTGTCCAATTTGTACACGAAGTGCGTCCAGTTTTTGCCGTGACCCTCTCTACTCTTTCGCGCATGCTATGCGGGTGATATGATGATACCATGCCAAGTTTCAACATTTTCAGGATTCATTTTGTAGTGATTTTCAATTTCACGGTCATTTAGCTCTCTAAACAATTAGGTAAATGACCAAAAAACAACAAACGATGTCAGAACATGTTGAAATTGATGACGCCGCTTTAAATGATGCATACTGAACACGAAAGAAGTCAGGAGTTTAAATAAGTTATTAAAAATAAAAAAGAGGTGCAATGCTGGTTAATTTGCTTCAAGCCATTCGGAATAGTGTAGACTGCACTGCACATAGCTCAGTGCAATCTATGCTATTCTGCAAGGCTTGAAGCTAATCAACATGTAGGTGAGCATTGCAACTCTTCGTCATTGTCTGTGCACTCACGGCTTATAAACCGCTCATACTGCCTCTCTCTTGGCGAAGATCACAAGATAGTTTGGTTAAATTGCATTACTTGTAAGTCCAGTTAACATGGATGCTTATGATGCAAGAGAAACAACAAAGTGAAAATTTGGCACAAATAGGTAGTTGTGTAACTAAAATAGGTAGGAGGAGAGATAGCTCTTATGTCACAAAAAAGAAGTTGTATCAAACCTTTTATGTCGGATCTAGAACAAACCAATCGTTATCGCCATCATACAGCCCAACCGTGGCTCGTGATGCATATATATGCATATCAAATGCATGGTTGGACGTATGATGGCGAATCCGAATGATTTGTATTCAGTCGATGAACTGGTAGATGTATGCAGTCGATGAACTGGTAGATGTATATAGTCGATGAACTGAAAGACTTATGTAGGGAAGGCGAGAGGTGGGCTAGCTATATATAGGGTCGTCTGGCTCACAAAGTGATTGTGGTAGTTTCGATCCAACGACTCACATGAGCTAGGAAGAAACACACCCTTGATCCAACGACTCGCAAGAGCTAGAAGGAAACACACGATTCGTGTGATTCTTCCTGATTGGTGGGATGCACATTAGTACCCACTCCGGACTCCGAAACCCTGATACTCGGAAAGAGTTTGTCCAGTTTGTACACGAAGTGCGTCCAGTTTTTGCCGTGACCCTCTCTACTCTTTCGCGCATGCTATGCGGGTGATATGATGATACCATGCCAAGTTTCAACATTTTCAGGATTCATTTTGTAGTTATTTTCAATTTCACGGTCATTTAGCTCTCTAAACAATTAGGTAAAAGATGTCCGAACATGTTGGAAATTGATGACGTTGCTTTAAATGCTGCATACTAAACACAAAAGAAGTCCGGAGTTTAAATAAGTTATTAAAAATAAAAAAGATGTGCAATGCTGGTTAATTTGCTTCAAGCCATTCGGAATAGTGTAGACTGCACTGCACATAGCTCAGTGCAATCTATGCTATTCCGCAAGGCTTGAAGCTAATCAACATGTAGGTGAGCATTGCAACTCTTCGTCATTGTCTGTGCACTCACGGCTTATAAACCGCTCATACTGCCTCTCTCTTGGCGAGGTGGGACTAAAAACAGCTTGCCATAACCTCATTAGTACCGGTTCGTGGTAAGAACCGGCACTAAATGGTGATGGTGGGGCCATAGCCTGACCGCAGGCTGATGCAGCCTCTTTAGTACCGGTTCGTGGCATGAACCGGTACTAAAGGTTCGCCACGAACCGGTACTATTGATCGCCGCCACGAACCGGCACTAATGTACACATTAGTGCCGGCTCTAATTCAAACCGGCACTAATGTGCTTCACGTTTGACCCTTTTTCTACTAGTGAGGTATCTCTGGGCCCTCTCGGTAATGCACATCACATAAGCCTTGCAAGCATTGCAACTAATGAGTTAGTTGCGAGATGATGTATTACGAAATGAGTAAATAGACTTGCCGGTAACGAGATTGAACTAGGTATTGAGATACCGATGATCGAATCTCGGGCAAGTAACATACCGATGACAAAGGGAACAAAGTATATTGTTATGTGGTCTGACCGATAAAGATCTTCGTAGAATATGTAGGAGCCAATATGAGCATCCAGGTTCAGCTATTGGTTATTGACCGGAGACGTGTCTCAGTCATGTCTACATTGTTCTCGAACCCGTAGGGTCCGCACGCTTAAGGTTTCGATGACAGTTATATTATGAGTTTATGCTTTTTGATGTACCGAAGTTTGTTCGGAGTCCCGGATGTGATCACGGACATGACGAGGAGTCTCAAAATGGTCGAGACATAAAGATTGATATATTGGAAGCCTATATTTGGATATCGGAAGTGTTCCGGGTGAAATCGGGATTTTACCGGAGTACTGGGAGGTTACCGGAACCGCCCGGGAGGTATATGGGCCTTAGTGGGCTTTAGTGGAAGAGAGGAGAGGTGGCCAGGGATGGGCCGCGCGCCCCTCCCCCCCTCAATGAGATGCACTATATCGGTATCTTCAAGAAGGGCAGTTGGATCGAGAAGACTGTGATAGTTTTGTGACCCCTCTGTCTTCTCGCTCCACTTCTTGAATCTTGGGACGAGATTCTTGTTTAGTAGAGGTGAGTTGTCACGGCCCTAGAGTACCCGAGTGAAATAGTTGCATCTGCACTCATGCATCATGTATAAAATTTCTGAAAGTTGAATTGAGGATTGTTGAAACCCTCAGAAATCACTTCAGAAATAATCAACATTAAAAATCTTTTCAAATGAGTTTAAGGAAATGTTCTTGTTATTCTGTAAAAATATTGGCAAGAGGTAAAATTCAAACCAATATTTTTGGAGTTTCAGAAATATTTATTTTAGGCATTTGAAATTAATTCAATAACTATTTGAATTGGATCTATATTTATTATATAATAAATATATGTTCAATAATTCTGAAAATTGTTGTGTAGCTTTGGAGAAGTCCATTTAGTTCACACAATTATTTTCATGAATTTTGAAAATGGTTTGGTCTTTGAACTAAATCAAAACAAAATAACAAGAATAGAAAACAAAAACAGAAAGAAAGAGAGGGCACTGTACCTGGCGCTCACCTGGCCTGGCCCAGCACGGCCCAGCCCAGCTGGCCGATGCCAGACATCTCCCACCTCTCGCGAGAAGGACGAGGGCGTGTGCTCGCCACGCGCGCGCCACCTCCACCCTGCTCTGGCCACCTCCTGCTTCCCCGACCCCTTCTAGCGACGCCACGGAGATGGCCCGAAGCCCCTGTCCCCTCTCCCTCAGTCGCTGCTCTCTCTCCCCTCCCCTGGCTCTCTCCCTCTAGCTCAACCGAGCGAAACCGTCGCCGTCGACCAGCGCTCGCACGGCCACAGCCACCCCCTTGCTCCCCTGGCGCATCCGAGAGCTCCGCCTCGTTCCCCTCTTCCTCCTCACCGAGCCACATGGTGCCTGAAGCCCCTGGACACCGCCAACACCGCCGTTCCCCTCGTCGGTCGCCGTGGATCCTCGCCGTCGATTCGGGAGCTACCGGGCATCCCCGACCTCGCTCTCGCGCTCCCTGCACTCGCTGTGAGCCAATACGCCGAACCCCTCTCTTCCCGTGATCTATTTCCCTCTCTAGCCGCCGTTCCCATCGAGCCCGAGAGCTCAGCTCCGCCGGCGATGTCGCCACCACGGCCTGAGCTCGACCCAGCCGTGACCTTGCACCGCATCATGCTCCTGGCGCCTCCAGGAGGCTGCCTAGCCACTCCGTTGGCTCGCCCGAGCACTGCAGCCCAGCGCCCGCGCTACCCCGTACTCCGGCCGCCGCAGCCGAGCTCGTCAGCGTCAGCTCCGGCCATCCTAGCTACCGCTGCTTGCTGGAATGGATGCGCGCGTGTGCCAGCAATCCGTAGCCGCAACCGGCGCGCCAAACCGTCGACCGTGGGCAAATCCCGAGCCCTCCGCCGTCTCGAGCTTCGCCGGCGACGAGCCGCGGGTCAACTCCGACGAGTTGACCCGGGGGTTTGACCCCGTCTGACTAGGGTTTGACCACCCTGGGTCACTGACGCGTGGGGCCAGCCCTGCTAATTAACCCGGGTTAGTGTTAATTTATTTAGTTAGTTTAATTAACCTCTGACATGTGGGCCCAAGCCCCTAATTAGTTAACTCAAGATTAATTAGAGCTAACTAATTTAGTTAACTAAACTAGACACTGACATGCGGGCCCCGCCCTGCTAACAGCCTGGTTAGGGTTAGTTTAACACTAACTAACTCAGTTAGTGGACTGAGTCACTGACCAGTGGGTCCCACTGGTCAGGTTTGACCCGGACCAGCCCTTGTTGACCTGCTGACATCATTCTGACGTCAGGCTGACGCAGTAATGCTTTCTGGATATTAAATAAATTAGAAATGATTTATTTAATTCAGAAAATGTCCAAAACTTCCAAAAATCATAGAAATTCAACCGTAACTCCAAATGAAATAAATTATATATGAAAAATTATCAAAAAAATTCAAGGAATCTGTTTATGGAATTTTCATGCATGTTAGAGCAACTTATGGCTGCTGTTTAGGCCAATTCACATAAATGGAATTTAAACTCTCACTTATGGAGTTTGAATTTGAACCTAGGGTTCAAACAAACTTCATTTAATATGGTTGCTAGTTGCATTAGCTCAATCAACAGCATATTGCCATGACATTATCATGCATCATAATTGTTGCATTGCATTGATTGTGTTCCTCTTTGTTTGCCGGTATTTGTCCCCTCTCGATAGACGTGGTTCCGACGACGAGCTCGATGACACCGATGAAGAACTATACTATCTTCAGAAGTGCCAGGCAAGCAAAAACCCCTTGTTCATTCCGATACAATCCCACTCTCCCGCTCCTGCTCTCTTTTACTGCATTAGGACAACACGATTCCTCTATTACTTGCTGCGGTAGTTTAACCCCTTTCCTCTGCATGACCTGTCATTGCCACAGTAAATAGATGAAACCCACTAGCATGAGTAGGAGTTGTTTGAGCCCTGATGTGCCTACTCATTCATGCTTGTTTGTCATGCCTGCTACTGCTTAGAGTTGAGTCAGGTCTGATTCATCGGGGATGAATCGGAGGTGTGTAAACATGTCCTACTGTTGAGAGCTAAGTGTGAGAACACGATTTGGTAAAGGTAGCGGTGAGAGGCCATGTAGGAGTACATGGTGGGTTGTCTCATTGAAGCTGTCCTTAGGAATTGAGTTCTGTGTTTGTGATCCATGAAACAGTTACTACCATGCATTGGGCCCGAAACCAATGGACCCTCTCGGCTTCTTGATCACCCTTGTCCTTTGTCCAGGAGTTGCAACTAGTTTCTGGTGTTTATAGGATATGTGTTGGTGGCCGTGCGTAGCACTGACCCTAGGGGTGGGCTATGATGCAGTAGATACACCGTGGCACGGTGTACCGGGCGCCCGTTTGGTGTCTCGGGAACCCTGTTCACATCGTTCGGGGCCGTATGTGGAAACCTCGGCTGGACTCCCTGCGGATCGAACCTGGATAGGCGATAAACCTGGACTAAAGACTTGAGTGTTTAGGTAGGTCGTGGCCGACACCCTCGTTGGGCTTCCGCTTGAAGGTTGCCGAGTACATGTCGTGTAAACGGCGGTAAGTGGTGAGAGCGTGTGTGAAGAAGTACACCCCTGCAGGGTTAACATCATCTATTCGAATAGCCGTGTCCGCGGTAAAGGACTTCCGGGTCGCCTATAACAGTTCATAGACAAGTGAAAGTGGATACTCTAAAACTCGCAAGATAAGTGTGAGTGCTATGGATGGCCTTCTCGTAGGGAGACGGGAGCGGATCCATAGTGGTGTATTGATTGGTGAATATGTGGACTCGTGTGCGCCACCTCAAGAGCTGCTTGCAGTCGTAGTTCAGGTTAGCCACTAAGTCAAAGCTGGCTTGCTGCAGTTAAACTCCACCACCCCCTTTGTTGATACCGATGCATATGTAGTTAGTTCTGATGTAAGTCTTGCTGAGTACCTTTGTACTCATGTTTGCTTAATTTGTGTTTTGCAAAGAGAGACTTCAGTCTCGCTAGTAGTTCCACGTGGACTTCGACGTTAGCTTGATACCTCAGCTACGATCTTGTGCCCTTGGCAGGATCTGGTAGATAGTCAGGCTTCTCAGCCTTCTTCATTTGTAATTGTCTGTACTCAGACAAGTTAAGCTTCCGCATGTGCTTGTTGCTGTATGGTCTGTATGTTGGGTCATAAGACCCATGTTTGTAATATCTCGCTCCTCGGAGCCTAATGAATAAATACTTTGAGTCTTGTTCCTGACCATAGACATGTCTTGTCATTTGATGAACGGGATCACATCATTAGGAGAATGATGTGAGGGACAAGACCCATCTGTTAGTTTAGCATAATGATCATTAAGTTTTATTGCTATTGCTTTCTTCATGACTTATACATATTCCTCTAACTATGAGATTATGCAACTCTTGAATACTGGAGGAATACCTTGTGTGCTATCAAACGTCACAACGTAACTAGATGATCATAAAGATGCTCTACAGGTGTCCCCCAAGGTGTTTTTTGGGTTGGCATAGATCAAGATTAGGATTTGTCACTCCGAGTATCGGAGAGGTATCTCTAGGCCCTCTCGGTAATGCACATCACTATAAGCCTTGCAACCAATGTAACTAATGAGTTAGTTACTGGATGATGCATTATGGAATGAGTAAAGAGACTTGCCGGTAACGAGATTGATCTTGGTATGAGGATATCGATGATCGAATCTTGGGAAAGTAACATACCGATGACAAAGGGAATGACGTATGTTGTTATTGCGGTTTGATCGATAAATATCTTCATAGAATATGTAGGATCCAATATGAGCATCCAGGTTCCGCTGTTGGTTATTGACCGGAGATGAGTCTCGGCCATGTCTACATAGTTCTCGAACCCGTACGGTCCGCACGCTTAACATTCGATGACGATTTGTGTTATGAGTTATGTGTTTTGGTGACCGAAGATTGTTCGGAGTCTCGGATGAGATCACGGACATGACGAGGAGTCTCGAAATGGTCGAGAGGTAAAGATTTATATATTGGACGATAGTATTTGGACACCGGAATGGTTTCGGAACATTTCGGATATTTATCGGAGTACCGAGGGGTTACCAGAACCCCCCGGGGAAGTAATGGGCCAACATGGACCATAGGGGGGAGAGAGGGGAGCCCACAAGGGGTGGCACCCCCCCCCCCATGGGTTGTCCGAATTGGACAAGTGGAAGGGGTGCGGCCCCCTTTATTTTCCTCCTCTCCCTCTCCTTCCCTCTTTCCCCCTCCATGCGAAGGAAAAAAGGGGGCGAATCCTCCTAGGACTGGAGTCCTAGCAGGACTCCTCCCTCTTAGCACGCCCCCCGGTGGCCGGCCTGCTCCTCTCCCCCCTTTATATACGTGGGTAAGGCACCCCTTGGAGATACACCAATTGTTCCAAGTCGTGTGCGGCGTCTCTCTCCATGGTATACTCCTCCAGGTCATATTCACGTAGTGCTTAGGCGAAGCCCTGCGCAGATCACATCACCATCACCATCACCATGCCGTCGTGATGATGAAACTCTCCCTCGACCCTCTGCTGGATCAAGAGTTCAAGGGACGTCATCGAGCTGAATGTGTGATGAACTCGGAGGTGCCATCCGTTCGGTACTTGATCGGTTGGATTGTGAAGACGTTCGACTACATCAACCACGTTAACCTAACGCTTTCGCTTTCGGTCTACGAGGGTACGTGGACACACTCTCCCCTCTCGTTTCTATGCATCTCCTAGATAGATCTTGCGTGATCATAGAAATTTTTGAAATTGCATGCTACATTCCCCAACATTGTTTGTGTGCCAAATTTATGTGGATGATATCATATTTGGTTCTACTAACCCTCATTTTAGTGAAAAGTTTGGAAGGTTAATGTCGGAGAAGTTTGAGATGTCTATGTTGAGTGAACTCAAAATTTTCCTTTGTTTGAAAATCAAGCAAACTAAGGAAGGTACCTTTGTCTCACAAAAAAAGTATACCAAGGATCTTTTCAAGAAGTTCAATATGCAAGAAAGCAAAGGTATGAAAATGCCCATGCCTACTAGTGGACATCCTAACTTGACTAAGGATGGCAACCCAGTTGACCAAAATGTTTACCAATCTATGACTGGTTCATTATTATATCTTTGTGCCTCCCGTCCCGATATTATGCTAAGTGTGTGCATGTGTGCACGATATCAAGCTGCTCCTAAATAATGTCATCTTAAGGTCGTGAAAAGGATAGTGATATATTTGATTCATACACCAAAATTTGGCATTTGGTACCCTAACAGGTCATCTTTTGATCTTGTTGGCTATTCCGAGTCGGACTATGCCGGTGACAAGGTTGATAGAAAGTCAACTTAGGGTAGATGTCAATTTCTTGGTAGATCCCTTATCCTTGGTCTTCCAAGAAACAAAACTCAGTATACTTATCCACCGCATAAGCGGAATACATTGCCATCGGATCATGTTGTGCTCAATTACTTTGGATGACCCAAACTCTTAAAGATTATGAGATAAATGTGAGACATGTTCCATTGCTTTGCGACAATGAGAGTGCTATTAAGATTGCACACAATCTCGTGCAACATTCTCGAACGAAAGATATTGAAGTTCATCATCATTTCATTCGTGATCATGTTGCTAAAGGAGATATCAATCTTAAGCATGTTCGTACCGACAAGAAATTGGCGGATATCTTCACTAAACCGCTTGATGAAAAGATATTTTTCATTTGAGGTGTGAGTTGAACATCATTGATGCCTCAAATTTGGAATAGAAATTCCATTTGGATACATGCAAGGCATGAGCCTGTATGACTAAACCTTGATATTTCTCTAATGATGACTATCATTTATCTTGGATACATTTGCACCCTTGTATGGTATCTAATCCTTGTAGGTACTTGGATGAGCCTCAATCAATGAGATTGCAAATCACTCACATCTTGAGCAATTTCTACATCACCAAGTATCTATGCTTTGGTTGTTGAAATCAAGGAAGCATGAACACACTCAACATATCCTTTGACAATATCAATATGATGAATTTCACTCTTGTCATTTTGGATACACAAGTGCTATTCCTTGCAAGACTAACCCATGTAGGAAGATGAGCATCAAATTCCTAAGGATGCTCCCAACTCTTGATGGACCACATCAACATTGAGCATCCACCACAAGTTCAACTACATGATCAAGTTCAACACCACAACCCAAGGTATGTCTTTCAATCTTAGAGAAGCTTTGCTCCAAGTCATGAGCCAAAGTAACTCAACAAGACGAGAATACATCAAGATGCTTAAATGCAAATGGCATCCCTATCTTGACCTTAACGATGAGTATGACCTATCATCAACTGATCTCACTTGACTCCTAAGTCAATATACTCTAACATAGGTGACTACTCACCGACCACCCCTAGATGAAGTTCTCTAGTGTTCTTTTTTTCATTGCATTTAATGTTGCTATTGTGTTTCCCTCAAGAAAAAAATCTTCATCTAGTGTAGCGACCAGACCTCAAACAGTCTGATCTCTGTGCATTAGTGTCATCCCTGGATCGGTAATGCTGACACGCACAGTACTTGAGGATTTATAACAGAGTAGCAATCACACACTTATTACATCGAATGTCTCAAAAGAGAACTTATTACAATAAATATGGCTTACCGCCATCTAATACGATAACAGCGGAAGGCTCCGAAGATAAAGTGAGTCCATCAACTCCAACGGCATCACTGAGTGAAAGACCACGACCTAAGGCTCCTTACTCATCGTCTGAAAAGTCTGCAACATGATACGTTGCAGCCCGAAACGGGTCAGCACATGGAATATGCTGGCAGTGTAACACAAGAGAGTAATTAAGGGAGTCCTGGATTAGGGTGTCTCAGGACAGCCGGACTATATCCTTTGGTCGGACTCTGGACTATGAAGATACGAGATTGAAGACTTCATCCCGTGTCCGGATGGGACTCTTCTTGCACTACAAAAAAATACACTTCCGTGATGATACGTGTTTGTCACAGTAGGTCACTTTTTTGTCATGCATGTACATCCATGAAAAATTTATGACAGAATCAAGATAGTCATACCTATGCTGTCGTAGAAGTGTTCCATGACATTACCAAAATTATCATCACAGAAGTGTCCACTTCCATGATGATAAATCGTGCGTCACAGAAGTGCTTTCGTCAAGGGTGACCAACATGTGGCATCCACCGTAATGGAACTCCGTTAAGCTATCGGGTCAGGTTTTGGATCCGATAACCCATTAACAGCCCCGACCAATGGGGATTTGAAAGCACAAGTGCTCCCTAGGTGGTTTTTATAATTGATGACAACATATCTCTTGTTGGACTAACAAGTCTATCTAGCATGTTTCAGATAAGTTCAACAATGGAGTGGCATGGACTAAAGGTGTGGGAACTCCTTAGATGCTAAGGACAAAGGATTGGCTAAAGCTTCAAGCTCAAGACTCTTCATTTTACATTTTAGTGATCCAAGATCACATTGAGTCCATAGGAAAAGCCAATACTATCAAGGAGGGATGAGGTGTTGCTTAATGAGCCTCTTGCTTCATGTGCTTAATGATATGCTCCAAAATCCTCAACCACTTTCCCATATCCACATTTGACCTAAACCCTAAGCCAAACTCGGTACCCCGATTCTTCCCATCCGGCGCCACCGAGTTTCACTTGTCATTAGCCACTGCCAAACCCTAGCAATTCGGTTCTACCGATAAGTATCTCGGTCTCACCGAGATGGGCTTGCAAACTCTCTGTTACCCATGGCAATATTCTCGGTCCCACCGAGATATGCAACCGGTCCCACCGAGATTGCAATGTAAACTCAGTGTTTCCCCTTTGTAACTTTTCGGTCTCACCGAGTTCCACTCGGTCTCACCGAAAGAGCAAATCGGTCCCACCGAGTTTGCCTGACCAACTCTCTGGTTAGCTAATTACCAAATTCGGTCTCACCGAGTTTGTGTAATCGGTCTCACCGAGTTTGTGTAATCGGTCTCACCGAGATTGTGTAATCGGTCTCACCGAGATTACGTTATGCCCAAACCCTAAACGAATCGGTCCTACCGAGTTGCATGTCAGTCCCACCGAAATTCCTAACGGTCACTAGGTTTACTACTTCGGTCAGACCGAGTTTTCTGATTCAGTCCCACCGAGATTGGTAAATTGTGTGTAACGGTTGGATTTTGTGTGGAGGCTATATATACCCCTCCACCTCCTTCTCATTCGATGAGAGAGCCATCAGAACACACACACCATTCCTACTCATATGTTCTGAGAGAAAACCACCTACTCATGTGTTGAGATCAAGACATTCCATTCCTACCATATGAATCTTGATCTCTAACCTTCGCAAGTTGCTTTCCACTCAAATCTTCTTTCCACCAAATCCAAATCCTATGAGAGAGAGTTGAGTGTTGGGGAGACTATCATTTGAAGCACAAGAGCAAGGAGTTCATTACCTACACACCATTTGTTACTTCTTGGAGAGTGGTGTCTCCTAGATTGGCTAGGTGTCACTTGGGAGCCTCCGACAAGATTGTGGAGTTGAACCAAGGAGTTTGTAAGGGCAAGGAGATCGCCTACTTCGTGAAGATCTACCGCTAGTGAGGCAAGTCCTTCGTGGGCGATGGCCATGGTGGGATAGACAAGGTTGCTTCTTCGTGGACCCTTTGTGGGTGGTCGCTTCTTTGTGGACCCTTCGTGGACTCGCGCAACCGTTTCCCTTGGGTGGAGCCCTGTGTGGACTCGCGCAACCGTTACCCTTCGTGGGTTGAAGTCTCCATCAACGTCGATGTAGGATAGCACCACCTATCCGAACCACGGGAAAAACATCCGTGTCTCCAATTGCGTTTGATCTCTCCAAATCCTTTCCTTTACATTCTTGCAAGTTTCATGCTTTACATTCCGCTGCTCATATACTCTTTGCATGCTTGCTTGATATGTATTGTGTGTATTGAAATTGTGCCTAAACTCCACTTGAACCGAAAAGGATTAAAAATTGCAACTTTAGCACGAAGTGTCTAATCCCCCCCTTTAGACACATCTACTTCTAGATCCTACAAGTGGTATCAGAGCTTTGGTTTCCATTGCCTTGGTTTAATCACCATTGGAGGAAGATGGATGTGTCTACTCTAGGGAGTCTTAGACATAGAGTGCCTATTCTTGATGGAAAGTATTTTCATGAGTGGAAAAATGAGATGCTTGTAATCTTCAATCAATATCATTTGAACAAGTATATTGCTAGCCCTTGTGCACCCCATATTGATCCCTTGCATCCTACCCTAGATGAAGATATTGACATGATTCGCAATCTTAGAACTATTGAGCTCATCATTAGAGGATTGCCCAAAAATCTGATTGCTAGTTTGCCTACTCAAAATTGTGCCTATACTATATGGAAATTTCTTGAGGAACGATTTCCCAATCATTCCTTGAAAACTTCGGATGAAATTCTCCATAAATCCATTGCCTTGAGTAAGATGAACTCTAGTGATCCTAGTTTTGGTAAATGTCTTCTTGAACTTGCCAATCTTAAGCATGCTAAAGGAGATGTTGGAATCATTAATGATATCATACTCAAAGCCATAAGAATTCATAAAAGTGACCACTTTGATGATCATTTGTCTGATGAATTACCCTCTCTAGGAAATGATGAATCACAAGATCATGATGAACATGAATATTATGATGATGATGATGATAGTGACTTCGATCTCGACGATGCAATGAGACATTTTGGTCTTATGGCAAATCTTCGGGGATATGAATCAGGAGGAAAGGAATGGGTTCTTGATAGTGGATGTACTGATCATATGACCGGAGATGAAGAGATGTTTCGTGAGCTTGCTGAAAACAATGGCCCTCAAAAATATGTCACCTTTGGTGATAATTCAAAGGGTAAAGTGGTTGGCCTTGGTAAGGTGGCCATCTCACATGATAGTTCCATTCAAAATGTCATGCCCGTTGAATCTCTTGGCTACAACTTACTTTCAGTATCTAGACTTGCTGATTTCGGTTTGAATGTCCTATTTACTGAGGTAGATTGCCAATTATTTCGTCGAGACAATCATAAAATGGTCTTTACTGGTATGCGTAGAGGTGATCTTTACATTGTTGATTTCTCTAAAAAGGCGCAACCTAAAACTTGCTTTGTTGCTAAATCCTCAAAAGGTTGGTTGTGGCATAGACGACTAGGTCACGTTGGCATGAGAAACCTTGACAAGCTTATTAAAGGAAATCATATCCTTGGAATTAATGATGTCATATTTGATAAGGATAGACTTTGCAGTGCTTGTCAAGCAGGTAAACAGGTTGGAGGAATACATCCCGTGAAGAACATCATGACCACAAGAAGGCCACTCAAGCTACTTCACATGGATCTTTTTGGTCCCAACGCCTACAAGAGTCTCGGTGGAAATTCTTTTGGTCTAGCTATAGTTGATGATTTTTCAAGATTTACGTGGGTGTTCTTTCTTAATGACAAGTCGCAGGTCCCGAAGATCTTCAGAAACTTCGCTAGGAAGGCCCAAAATCAGTTTGATGTGAAGATCAAGAAGGTTCAGAGTGACAACGGTACGGATTTCAAGAACGCAAATGTGGACACCTTTCTTGACGAAGAAGGGATTTCACACGAGTTCTCGGCCACGTACACACCTCAACAAAATGGAGTTGTTGAGAGGAAGAACCGGACGCTCATCGAAATGGCAAGAACGATGCTTGATGAATACAAGACGCCAAAGCACTTTTGGGCAGAAGCGGTCGAGACAGCTTGTCACGCAACAAATTGCTTATATCTTCACAAGCTACTCGGCAAGACGGCATACGAGCTTCTCACCGGTAACAAACCCCAAGTTGGATACTTTCGAGTATTCGGCTCAAAGTGCTACATTCTTGATAAGCATCGTCATTCAAAGTTTGCTCCTAAATCTCATGAAGGTTTTCTACTTGGTTATGGATCAAACTCTCACACTTACCGTGTCTACAACAATTTCACCCGAAAGGTTGAAGAGACGGTAGATGTGAAGTTTGATGAATCTAATGGCTCGCAAGTAGAGCAATTGCCAATTGATGTAGGAGACAAAGAACCTTCAGAAGCAATTTGAGACTTGTCCATTGGCAAAATTCATCCAACGGAGGTGAAGGAGAGTAATTCATCCGTCCAAGTGGAAGCTTCTACTTCACGTCAAGGTGAACCAAGAATCGACATGGAAGCATCCACAAGTGGGACACATCAAGATGAAGAAAACGAGGAAATACGTCAAGACGAACATCAACAACCTCCTTCTCCACGACGACAAGAGAACGACGACGTCAACAATGAAGAAGGCCAAGAAGAAGAACAAGATGAAGAAGATGTTCAACGAAGATCCAAGCAAAAGCTCTCATGAGTTCGGGCAAGAATTGCCAAAGATGACCCCGTCGAGCAAATCCTCAATGATATACAAAACGGGAGAATCACTCGCTCAAAAACTCGTTTAGCTAACTTTTGTGAAAACTATTCATTCATCTCTAGCATTGAACCAATGAAGGTTGAAGAAGCATTGGAAGATCCGGATTGGATAAACGCTATGCATGAAGAGCTACATAATTTTGAGAGAAACCAAGTTTGGACATTGGTTGAGAAGCCCGACAACAACCACAACATCATTGGTACCAAATGGGTTTTTCGCAACAAGCAAGATGAAGATGGACAAGTGGTCCGCAACAAAGCACGTCTCGTCGCCCAAGGATACACACAAGTCGAAGGTATGGACTATGGGGAGACGTATTCTCCCGTTGCTAGACTTGAGTCCATTCGCATCTTACTTGCCTATGCTAATCACCATAATATCACCTTATACCAAATGGACATTAAGAGTGCTTTTCTAAATGGAGAAATAGAGGAGGAGGTTTATGTCAAACAACCTCCCGGCTTTGTCAATCCTAAGAAACCAAATCATGTTTACAAACTTCACAAAGCTCTTTATGGTCTTAAACAAGCTCCTAGAGCATGGTATAAATGCTTGACCAAGTTCCTTACTACAAGTGGTTTTGAAATTGGTAAAATTAAATCTACTCTTTTTACTAAAAGGGTTAATGGAGAACTTTTTGTATGCCAAATTTATGTTGATGACATCATATTTGGTTCAACTAACCCTCTCTTTAGTGAAAAGTTTGGAAAGCTAATGTCAGAGAAGTTTGAGATGTCTATGATGAGTGAACTCAAATTCTTCCTTGGATTGCAAATCAAGCAAACTAAGGAAGGTACATTTGTCTCTCAAACAAAGTACACCAAGGACTTATTCAAGAAGTTCAATATGCAAGAATGCAAAGGTATGTCTACACCCATGCCTACTAGTGGACATAATGATTTGACCAAAGATGGTGAACCTGTTGATCAAAAGGTTTATCGCTCTATGATTGGTTCATTGTTATACCTATGTGCTTCACGTCCCGATATTATGCTAAGTGTGTGCATGTGTGCACGATATCAAGCTGCTCCTAAAGATTGTCATCTTAAGGCTGTGAAAAGGATAGTGAGATATTTAATCCATACACCAAATTTTGGCATTTGGTATCCTAAGAGGTCTTCTTTTGATCTTGTTGGCTATTCCGACTCAGATTATGCCGGAGACAAGGTTGATAGAAAGTCCACTTCGGGTACTTGTCAATTTCTTGGTAGATCTCTTGTGTCTTGGTCTTCCAAGAAACAAAACTCGGTATCCTTATCCACTGCCGAAGCAGAATACATTGCCGCTGGCTCATGTTGTGCTCAATTACTTTGGATGACCCAAACTCTTAAAGATTATGGGATTTATGTGAAACATGTTCCACTGCTTTGTGACAATGAAAGTGCTATCAAAATTGGTCATAATCATGTACAACATTCTCGAACTAAGCATATTGAAGTTCGTCATCATTTCATACGAGATCATGTTGCTAAGGGTGACATCAATCTTAAGCATGTTCGCACCGATAAGCAGTTGGCGGATATATTCACTAAACCGCTTGATGAGAAAGTGTTTTTCAGGTTGAGAGGAGAATTGAACATCATTGATGCTTCGAATTTGGAGTAGGAACTCCATTGGATACATGCAAGACATGAGCTTATGACTAATCCATGATGTATCTCTTATGATAACTATCTTATGTCTTGGATATACTTGCACCTTGCATGTTGTCTAACCCATGTAGGTACTTGGTTGAATCTAATTCCATGAGATTGTGACTCACTCACATCTTGAGCAATCTCTACATCACCAAGACTCTACACAATGGTGGTTGAAGACAAGGAAGCACAAAACCATTCAAACATATCCTTTGAAAAATTCTATGTTGAGCTTCATGATTGTCATTTTTGGATACACAAGTGCTCTTCCTTGCAAGAACTAACCCATGTAGGCAGATGAACTCAAACTCCAAGTGGTGCTCCCAACTCTTGATGAGCTACATCAACCTTGAGCACCCACACAAGTTCAACTACATGAGCAAGAACCACACCACCACCCAAGGTATGTTGTTCCATCTTAGAGAAGCTTTACTCCAAGACATGAGTCAAAGCAACTCAACAAAGATGTGAACACATCAAGATGCTTAAACGAAAAATGGTAACCCCATTTTGAGCTTAAACGATGAGTATGACCTATGATCAAGTGTCCTCACTTGACTCCTAAGTCAATATACTCTAACATAGGTGACTATGTCACCGCCCAATTCTAGATGAAGTTCTCTTATGTTCCTTTTTTTGTTATTGCATTTTTTCCTTGCATATTTATTTCCCTCTCTCTCACACACACAAAAAAAAACTTCATCTAGAAACTTTCACTCTTTTCCTTTTCCTCTTGTTCTGCACATTTCTGCATCAAATTTCTTGCAAATCCTTCAGCTAATTCATTGCAAATCTTTGTGAGATCTTACTTGTCTAGTGAGCTGAGGTGACAAGTGTTTTTCTCTGTGTAAACTCGGTTTCACCGACTTGCAAATTTCGGTCCAACCGAATCTTTTCGGTACCACCGAAATATGCCACTCGGTGCCACCGACTTTACAATCAGAAAAACAGTTTGCCACTGGTTCTACATTTCTTCGGATCCGGCTCCACTCAATGAATCTTGTCCTCCACAAGCATCACAATTTTATCCTCTGCTTTGTGCTAAATCTCAAGGACCAAACCTATTTGGCGGATTCCAGGAAAAACCTTCTTGGAAATTGATGTCAAAGGGGGAGAGAGAGATCACATCAAAGCTTGTAGGAGAGAGAGAGATCACATCAAGGGAGAGAAATAGTCTCAAGGACCAAACCTACAAGAGAGAAAGTATTAAGGGGGAGAGAGAGACCTCAAGGGGGAGAGAAAGTCTTGAGGATCCCAGATGCTTGATGTTCAAGAGGAGAGATGCCACATGTCTTTTCTTTGGGGGGAAAGACATGTTCATATAAACTCATTTGAATTAAGTTCTATTCATATCCTTCAGCTCTGATTTTCTGTTTCCTATCTTCTCCCAATATCCCATGTAAGATTCAGGGGGAGCAAGACACCTAAGGAAAAGAAATCAGTCAAATTCATTGCATATCTTTATTCTTGGGGGCATGTTGAATTCATATGGTACCTTGTACTCAGTCTCTACATGTCATCACAATCTTGGTATTCTTGTGGTTTCTTTTGTTTGCTCTGGCTAGTGGACGTACCTGTGTTATCTAACCTTGTTTGTGCAGGTTCATTCCATCATAAGCCAACTCGAGACCACAAGGTAAGTATGTGCATCAAAATCATGAGTATGAGGAGCTCTTGCTTATGTACATACTGTTTGCAAGAAGGACCCATGAGCATGAAGGTATTTTTCTTGATAATCTTTTGCTCTGATGCATATGGCCAAGATACATGTAACACATTGCCTACTCTGTCATGTTTATGCTCTCACATGCCTCTATATTTCATATTTACATGAGTGCATACATGTAGGGGGAGCCTATGCTTGCTACATGTTCTTCCAAAGCTTTACTTGCTGTTCTTTATATCTTTATCTAAAGCTTTGATGTATGTTGCCATCAATTACCAAAAAGGGGGAGATTGAAAGCACAAGTTCTCCCTAGGTGGTTTTGATAATTGATGACAACATATCTCTTGTTGGACTAACACTTCTATCTAGCATGTTTCAGATAAGTTCAACAATGGAGTGGCATGGACTAAAGGTGTGGGAACTCCTTAGATGCTAAGGACAAAGGATTGGCTAAAGCTTCAAGCTCAAGACTCTTCATTTTACATTTTAGTGATCCAAGATCACATTGAGTCCATAGGAAAAGCCAATACTATCAAGGAGGGATGAGGTGTTGCTTAATGAGCCTCTTGCTTCATGTGCTTAATAATATGAACCAAAATCCTCAACCACTTTCCCATATCCACATTTGACCTAAACCCTAAGCCAAACTCGGTCCCCCCGATTCTTCCCATCCGGCGCCACCGAGTTTCACTTGTCATTAGCCACTGCCAAACCCTAGCAATTCGGTTCTACCGATAAGGATCTCGGTCTCACCGAGATGGGCTTGCAAACTCTCTGTTACCCATGGCAATATTCTCGGTCCCACCGAGATATGCAATTGGTCCCACCGAGATTGCAATGTAAACTTAGTGTTTCCCCTTTGTAACTTTTCGGTCTCACCGAGTTCCACTCGGTCTCACCGAAAGAGCAAATCGATCCCACCGAGTTTGCCTGACCAACTCTCTGGTTAGCTAATTACCAAATCTGTCTCACCGAGTTTGTGTAATCGGACTCACCGAGATTACGTTATGCCCAAACCCTAACCGAATCGGTCCTACCGAGTTGCATGTCAGTCCCACCGAAATTCCTAACGGTCACTAGGTTTACTACTTCGGTCAGACCGAGTTTTCTGATTCGGTCCCACCGAGATTGGTAAATTGTGTGTAACGGTTGGATTTTGTGTGGAGGCTATATATACCCCTCCACCTCCTTCTCATTCGATGAGAGAGCCATCAGAACACACACACACCATTCCTACTCATATGTTCTGAGAGAAAACCACCTACTCATGTGTTGAGATCAAGACATTCCATTCCTACCATATGAATCTTGATCTCTAGCCTTCCCAAGTTGCTTTCCACTCAAATCTTCTTTCCACCAAATCCAAATCCCATGAGAGAGAGTTGAGTGTTGGGGAGACTATCATTTGAAGCACAAGAGCAAGGAGTTCATTAACCTACACACATTTGTTACTTCTTGGAGAGTGGTGTCTCCTAGATTGGCTAGGTGTCACTTGGGAGCCTCCGACAAGATTGTGGAGTTGAACCAAGGAGTTTGTAAGGGCAAGGAGATCGCCTACTTCGTGAAGATCTACTGCTAGTGAGGCAAGTCCTTCGTGGGCGATGGCCATGGTGGGATAGACTAGGTTGCTTCTTCGTGGACCCTTTGTGGGTGGTTGCTTCTTCGTGGACCCTTCATGGGTGGAGCCCTTCGTGGACTCGCGCAACCGTTGCCCTTGGGTGGAGCCCTTTGTGGACTCGCGCAACCGTTACCCTTCGTGGGTTGAAGTCTCCATCAACGTGGATGTAGGATAGCACCACCTATCCGAACCACGGGAAGAACATCCGTGTCTCCAATTGCGTTTGATCTCTCCAAATCCTTTCCTTTACATTCTTGCAAGTTGCATGCTTTACATTCCGCTGCTCATATACTCTTTGCATGCTTGCTTGATATGTATTGTGTGTATTGAAATTGTGCCTAAACTCCACGTGAACCGAAAAGGATTAAAAATTGCAACTTTAGCACGAAGTGTCTAATCCCCCCCTTTAGACACATCTACTTCTAGATCCTAGAGGATTTTCCACGTGTAAAATCATCATTGGCTAGAGGAAACACGTGTCGGCTCATCGTTGGGACAGATGTCATCCACTCACTGGACAGAAGGCGCCTATGATACGTCGACACGTGGCACGGCCCAACAGAGGCCCATTCCTGTGAAAAGGCCAGCCTGTTTGACTTGGTCAAAAGCTGGCGGGCTGGCCCATGGAAAGCATGTTAATGGCCTATTCGAATATAGCCCATTTACAGCCCGCTAACCCAAGGCCCGTTACGCCCTATCCTAATTAGGCCCAGTAGCGTCATCTGGGCCATCCAATATGATTCCAGCACGTTTTCACTTCTGGCCCATGACGTCTTTCGGCCCATATGAGGCCCTATGTAACTATTGGCCTACTAACGGCCCGTGGTGACACTGGTCTGTAATGAACGGTGTATCACTTCACACCCATTAACGGCCCGTGGTGAAACTGGCCCGTAATGAATAGTGTATCACTTTATACCCATTAACAGCCCGTTAATCCGTTGGGCCGTTTCCAGCCCATGTTATCTTTTGGCCTTCTCAAAGCCCATTTATTCTTGGGCTCATTTCCGGCATTCGTTTACTTACGGCCTGTTACTGTCATTTTCTGCTTGTGGGCCAAATTCAGCCTGTGGTTACAGTCGGCCCATTTGTGGTCCGTTAATACATTGCGCCGATTTCATAGCATCATCAAATACGGCCTATTAACGATGGCCCGTTATGGTCGTCCCATGAACGGACGATTCCAAATCTAGCCCGTTTACGACCATTGTCAGTGTCAAAACTGGCGGATCTCGGGTAGGGGCTCCTGAACTGTGCGTCTAAGGCGGATGGTAACAGGAGGCAGGGAACACGATGTTTTACCCAGGTTCGGGCCCTCTTGATGGAGGTAAAACCCTACGTCCTGCTTGATTAATATTGATGATATGGGTAGTATATGAGTAGATCTACCACGATATCAGAGAGGCTAAACCCTAGAAGCTAGCCTATGGTATGATTGTATGATGTAGTTGTTGTTGTCGTATGGACTAAAACCTTCCGGTTTATATAGACACCGGAGAGGGTTAGGGTTACACAATGTCGGTTATAAAGGAGGAGATATCCATATCCGTATTGCCTAGCTTGCCTTCCACGCCAAGTAGAGTCCCATCCGGACACGAGATGATGTCTTCAATCTTGTATCTTCATAGTCTAACAGTCCGGCCAATGGAGATAGTCCAGCTATCCGGAGACCCCCTAATCCAGGACTCCCAAAGTAGCCCCTGAACCAGGCTTCAATGACGATGAGTCTGGCGCGCAGTATTGTCTTCGGCATTGCAAGGTGGGTTCCTCCTCTGAATATATCACGGAAGAATTTGAATATAAGGATAGTGTTCGCCCCTGCAAAATAAGTTCCACATACCACCGTAGAGAGAATAATATTTCCACAAATCCAATTTGCTGACTTGTTTTGGCAACATGACATTATGTCATGGCCCGGCGATTATTCGAACCGTTTCCTTTAACTAGCCCCGCACATAACGCGAGGCAGTTTTTTGACACGTCTTGTCGAAGCAGAGATCGTGTCCCCTTATCACGGGATTCTCATCAATACGGGTGTGGGTAACCCAACCGCACCATCGATTACGGTGCTTGGGGGATAAGCGAGTTTTACCAGGCTAGTGGGGACGCTTAGTTTCATCCGCCCATATAAATGGATAAGGATTCACCTTTTCATCCACGCCTTCTTCCTCCTTTGCTCATCCATTTTCGCACACTCGAGCTCTAGCGCCCAAGTCCGCACTTCCCACCTCAACCTTCCCCAACCATGTCCGGAGCGGGAGGCAGGTGGATGGTCTCCTTCGTCAGGGAGGGAGACATCAAGAAGCTGAGGAGAGCCGGATACCTGCCCGACGACATCGCGCACCAGCTCCAGATGAGGGGCAGCTCATCCCCACCCCCGGGCCCCATGAGAGGGTAGTGTTCCTTACTCATTTCCTCCGCGGACTGGGATTCCCTCTCCACCCATTCGTCCGAGGGCTCATGTTCTACTACGGCCTGGATTTCCACGATCTGCCCCAAACTTCATCCTCAACATCTCGGCGTTTATCGTCGTGTGCCAGGCCTTCCTCCACATCAAGCCCCACTTCGACTTATGGCTGAAGACCTTCAATGTCAAGCCGAAGGTTGTGGGCGGCCGCCAGGCAGAGTGCGGAGGCGCCATGGTGGGCAAGATGCCCAACGTTACATGGCTCGAGGGCTCCTTTGTGGAAACCATAAAGGGGTGGCAATCGAGGTGGTTCTACATCACCGAGCCGCGTGACCCTGCATGGGCAGCGACTCCCGAGTTCCGATCTGGCATCCCCACGCGGCTCACCTCCTGGAAAGAGAAGGGCCTGTCCTGGGGTAGTTCAGGAGAGCTGACCGGACTCCAAACATGTATTCAAAACATGGTGAACAAGAAGCTCAAACTCGTCAACGTATTCCAGGTCATGCTCCACCACCGGATCCTCCCGTGCCAACAACGGGACTTCAACTTGTGGGAGTTCGACCCAGTGCAGCACCGAACTCTGAACAGGCTCTTCGACACAACTCACGAAGATGCCTGGAGGGTGCTGTTCAAAAGCGTCGAGGTCCCCCCTCCCATTACTGAGGATCGCGGATTCAGCGCGAAGCGCCAAGCCAGTGCGGTATGCTACTTCACCTTTCACAGGATACTTATTTTTTATAGATTGACTCCATGCAGGATCTAAACTCCCGTACCTTTGACAGGACTGGCAGGAGACGGCCGGACAGATCGACTGTCCGGCTCCTTTGCCCGTAGACCCAGTAGACGCTCTTCTGGCGAAGATGCTGACTCCGGCTCCTTATACGGTGCCGAAGAAGACCAAGAAGGCCAAGGGAACCCGAAAGAGTTCCCGACGCCAGGCGTCGTCGGACTCACCGTCCAAGGACTCTACGGCGCAATCCTCCCTCGAAGACGAGGAGGCAGAAGAAGATGCTCTCCCTCCAGACGGGGGAGACAAGAAAAGGAAGGACGCCCCAACTGGGGAGGCCGAAGGGTCCAAGAAGGGGAGAACTCTCCTCCAGGACTACTCTACCACCGCCACCGACGGCGAGGACGAGTGGATGCCCAGGGCCAAGCCCCAGGGGAAGTCGTAAGTATTCGGATTCCAGAGCAAGTCATATTATTTCTTTGCCTCACTACTTCACCTAACGCCGAAATATGATTATGCAGGCCGCCCTGAGCCAGTATCGATGTATCATCGGACGGCTCCCTGGGCTCATCGGACATGGATAGCGATCCAGTCCCGACCGCCACCTCCCCTCATCCTGCTAACAACGCCGAGGTGTTGTCTCAAGAGGCACTGAGTCGAGGGAAGACACTCCCGTAGGCGCCTCGAGGCGACCTTCCGGACTCTGGGAGTGTAGCAACCCGACCCGAATGGGTCAAGTCTCTGTGCTTAAGTGTCATCCCTGGATCGGTATGCTGACACACACAGTACTCGAGCATTTATAACAGAGGTAAATCACATGTAAAAGTAACGTAAATACTATTACCTCAAATCCAAAATAGCGGAAGTAACAAGGTTGTGGATTCCCATCAACACCAACGGCAAAGTTGAGTGTAGAAATCGTAACCCTAATGTATCACTTACTCGTCGTAAGATAACCCTGCAACATGAGACGTTGCAGCCACAGAGGGTCAGTACATTGAATGTACTGGCAAATTCACACCATAGAGAAAGATGAATAAAGGCTATCACTACATGCATATTTGGCTGGTGGAAAAGCTCTATGGTTATAAGGTTTTTGCGAAAAGCCAAACTTTCCCTACTGCAAAGGAATACATTTTAATTAACTATCATAGTGGTTGTTGAACATTGAGAATGGTTGACAGCATTCTCAATCCCAATTAAGCATCATCATTAAAACCCAACAATATTCATTTAAAGTAACGTGATGAGATCAACAGGATAATCCAAGAACTAGATACTCAAGATGTCCATAACCGGGGACACGGCTAATCATGATTAGTTTATACACTCTGCGGAGGTTTGTGCACTTTTCCCCACAAGACTCGATCGCCTCCGTTTGTTTTCTCGCACTACATGGTGTTTGAGAAGACGGATGACCAAGACATAGTCTTTCAGAAGCGCTAGCACCTTACGATGGATAGATCGGTACACCTACCATCCCCTACATCTGCTAGTCTACCCTGTAAGAGTTCGCACGACTTAATCAACTATGCCAGAGCCCATAATGGCTTGTGGCTGCACACGGAAGTTTCTAGTTTGAAAAATCTCATGATCCCTTTGAGCCTGGGTGGCAGTCCAAAAGAAAACAGGCAAGTCCTGGATTACCCAGGTGCCTAGACAGGCAATCCTAGAATAACCAGGTGCCTCAATCCACCCAGATGTGTGTTTAAGTTGCCACCTTAAGTAAACCATTAATTAACAATCTCACATCTGTCATGGATACTCTCAAAACCCAATCCACGTCTACGAGCATAGCATGGCCATGTAAGCATAACATAAAAGTAACTCCCAAGGTTTGAATGCAGGGCAATAGGTTCCTACCTCATCAACTACTTCCTAATACCCCCAATTTAATTAGATCCTAATCATGCAATGTTTGAGGTTTGATCTAATGCAACCAAAACTGGGTATGAAAGAGGTATGATCAAGGTGTGAACTTGCCTGCAATGTTGATGAAGATGATTCGCACTCATAACTCTTGATAGTTCTACTCGTCACACACCGGTTAATCTATCGTAAGCAAGCAATAGTAACCACACATGAGCAATCACTCAAAAGATCAGAAAGAACAAAGAAGACGATTCGGAAAACATCAAAACCAAGCAAATAACTCTTGCAACGTAAAACAATTTCTTACAGTACCAAAATTATGTGAATTTGGCCTTATCAGAAAGTTTAGGTCAAGAGCTTCGATTTGCAAAAAGAATCAACTCAAACGGAGTTACGAAACTCAAGTTATGATCAAACGAAGTTTGAATTCAAATCTGGTCTAATTCAAATTTTAAAACTTTCAAAACATGTTTGAGTTGGATTAATGGATAGAGGGGTTCATAACGAAGAAGTGGGCGTTTGATTCGTTGGATTTGGACAAACGAGTAAAAAGTTATAGTCATTTGAAAATCAGGGACTAATCTGTAAATAAAATCTTCACGGATGGGTCCCTGGCCGAAATTTAAAAATAAAAGAAAAAGAGAAACGCTACCGAACGAACGTTCGCTGCCAAACGCCAACTAATGAATCTGTTCACTAGAACTACCTAAACAGAAAGCTTCGTTAAATAAACTAACAAAATAATAAACCGCTCTAACCTAAAAACCAAACAAAAACCATTGGAAACCGAGGGGTTTTGTACCGGTTCTCGCGGAGTCAACCGTGGCAAGAAAACCAATGGCGGTGGCGTTCTCCGGCGAGACCGGATGGCGGCGGCGGCTCGGGTCCGGCCGGGGCCGCGGCTCCGATCGTCCAGGAGGGCGGCGAAGGGGTTGGGGAAGGGCGGCGCGGCGAGGAGAGGCAAGGAGGATGGCGGCGTCGGCGGTGGTCCGCGGGGCAGGACGGAGCGGGGCGGCGGCGGTGGATCTCGCCGGCAGCGGCGGCATGCGGCGCAAGGGCGGCGGTGCGGGGGAAAAGAGGGAGAGACGGGCGGCGGGCGCATCTTTAAAGGAGGGGGGCTGCGTGAGGCTTGGAGAAGGGGCAGAGGAGGAGGCCGGACAGCGCACGGCGGCCATGGCGGTGCGGCGGCGTGCCCGAGCGGGACTCCCACTCGGGAAGGAGAGGAGCGGCGTGCCGGACTGGGCTTGGCCTGTTGGGCCAGCCCAGTTCGGCGGAGGGGAGCTCTTTTTTTTTAATAAACCTTTTTTTCAGAGAACTTAAAATAATAAAAACAAAATAACTAAAAATATTATATAGGCATATAATATATCAAAATTTTCAGAAAAAGATTTTCTACGACATGAACATTTCTATAACTTCAAATAAAATCCACACAAATTCAGATAAATTAAAGAGTGCTACTGGTCTAATAAAAACTCAATAAAAATCACTTTAAGAAAACCAAAATGATTTCAAATTAATTCTTCTCCAATTTTTTTATTGTAGGGAATCATGTTACCCTAATTTCCATATATTTTATTTTTGGAGAAAAATAATTTGAATAAAACTCAAATATCTCCAAATTGAAAATAAATTCAAATGAACTTTGAATTTAATTCTTTGAACTCCCAACTCATATTTCATATAATTTGAAGAAGTCATTTTATCTTCGCTCGTGAAAATCATTGAGTTGCATAAAGTTGCAGAATTGGAAATATTTTCCAAATGAAATTCAAATATTTTCAAACACCCCATTTCATTTAAATAAATGGAAGAAGTCATGTCATCTTCTCTCCAGGGTTTTGTGATGAAAAGAATTTGAATTCACGGAGATCAGAAAGCAAATATGAAAGTTTGGGAAAGTCCTTTTATTCCCTCTCTTTTAACTTTCAAAAAGTTTCGAATTCACTCACTTTCAGACAATCAATCAAACAATCAACCAAATCTATCTAATTATTATAACATTCCAAAATTTAGAATTTTGGGATGTTACAAACCTACCACCCTTAAAATGAATCTCGTCCTCGAGATTCGGAGAGGCTAGAAAGAAATAGGTTAGGTTCGGGGTCTTCTCAAAATCCATCAATCATCACAGGGGGTCTCGGGTGCTACCACCCTTAGAAAGATTGTTACGGTCCCATCAATACTCATATACTCCATCCTTATTCTTGACAGGGCCGGTCTTCTCAGATCTTCAGTATAATTCCTTTCTCTGGGCTCTTCTGGTAACGGCATAACCTTTTCCTCAATTCTTTTGTCCTTTCATCTTGGTAAGGTTATTCCGAGACAGGGTCTTCTTAGCTGACGGGTCTGGCGCCAAAACTAAACAACTATCGATATCTCGTGGTGGTCAACAATTTGTGGTTTCTCCTGCAGGAAATGGGTCTGGGTGATCCTCACCGTATAACCTACGGTTGGCAAAAAGCTGCCGTGTACAAGGGAAAAATTCTTATACCATTCTAAGGTTTAACAAGGTTTAATATCGTCGTCTCTCTCTATAGGCAAGTCACTCAGATTTACCATCCCATATAGCAAGGCGAATAATAAGAGTAAGTCGGTATGGTGATCAATCCATCCCGCACCCAAATCATTACCCTGGATATGCTTTAGTGAATTCTCGCATTCTAACACTCGATCATCCTCACGAGCATTGCAGAATTCCTCTTGTCGACGAACCAAGTTCGGATAAATCCATAGATTCTGCAAGCCAAACAACCATCTATCGTTCCTTCACAACTCTTAGGTTTTGCGTAACTCCTATAAGATCGTTTGTCGATAAAATCGTAATTTCTTTCAAGGTTTTTCCTTCAGCAAGAATGTGCTTGCTTCTTGGCAGGTCCTGGGGCCTGTGGGTTATGGCCCATCTCATCACTTGTAAACCTTGAACTTATCCTCTAGACAACTTATCGTTATTCCAACATCCAACTTCCAGCTTCCTAGCATACTTAGAATCCATCCAATTGTATTGTCTTCCTTCCTTCTATTGGCATCTAAACTAGGACATGATTACTCAGACTCATCATGGAATTTCCCTTGATCCATATTTCCAACAGCGTACCTCCTTTATATCCAATAGTAATTTATCTCTTCATCCTCGTGGGATATCCCTCATACCGAGATAAAAACTTATACTTATGAAGTCCATATTCCACATCATTATCCTTTCCAACGTCCTTACAGGGGAATATTGGCCATCTTTGCATGGCACTTCTTCAAGTGGGAAACGTGAAACACATCATGGACTCCTGACAGTCCTTCGGGTGACTCCAACTTGTTGGCCACTTCTCCCATATGCTCCAAAACTCGGTATGGTCCTACAAATCTCGGGGCTAATTGTCCCTTAACTCCAAATTGTTTATCTCCTTGCAGAGGGGTGCACGAAGACATGCTCTGTCTCCAATTTCATAGACTACCTCCTTGCATTTTCAAGTCTGCATAACTCTTCTACCTGGACTGAGCTACTTTCAGTCTATCTCGAATCAACTTAACATTCTCTTCGGACTCCTTGATCACATTTGGTCCAAACAACTGACGGTCTCCAACTTCATCCCACATACTCTTGGGGTATCACACATATCAAGACAAAACTCGTACTCATTTTGTCCGAAATCCACTCAGTGGAGTATCCTTATCTTTTCCAGGGGTCAACGGTTCTTACAGGGTACAACCACCCTTAAAATGCACAAATCTTCCATAGACCATATTTCTCATGTCCTCAGAATGGCCAAAATTCTTCTTCATAGAGTAACAACTCATAAAACCCAAATCTTTACCAACGATGCTAACTTTATTGATTCTCCAATGATTACAATCTTTTGCTTTTCCATTACATGTCTCAACTCAACACCTCCATATAAAAGAAAATGTTCTCACTTCTACTACTGCATTTCTTTTGTTGCAAACTCAACTATCTAGCACAAGTCTCCTTCTCCTTGGGGCATTCTCTGGCAAAGTGCCCTGCTTCATTACAACTAAAACATATTACTTCTGACAAGTATCGAGGTTTCCTTTTTGGGCAATTGTTGAGGTAGTGTCCTGACTCCTTGCACCTGTAACAGGTGATATGACTCAGATTCTTCCTGGAATCCAATCTGCTTCTCTTCCTGGACCTTACCATGCCAATCATGGCTTGTATTTCTCTGGGTCATATTCTACTTCCTCTGTTGGGAATTCTACTAGATCCTCATTCAAACAATTTTGGGAGATGTGTCCTTCTTCTCCACATGAATAGCAAGACTTAGTGCAGGGTTTACTCGGGTCTTCTTTAGGTGTGTCCTCCATCACAGCTTCTTCTAAAATTTCCATGAGGGCTCCTTTCATTTCTTCTTTCTTCTGCTGGATGGTTCGTTGTACCATGGGGTAGATGTGGCACTGAGCAAGATAGTGGGTAGTCCCTTCACACAAGAAACAAGTAATCTTCCTAGTTGGGCATTCTTCAACTGGGTGACTTCCTTCACAATTAGGGCATTCATCCTTGTGTTCTTTATGGGTGTGTCCTATTTCTCCACAAATATTGCATGCACAAGGTTTCCTCATATCCTTTCCATAAGGCGTCAACTTCTGGGACACAAGCCGAGACTTTGGCAAAGTCAACTTTAATTCTCTCCAAGTGGTTACTCCTTGCCATCCATTCATGGTTTGGTACATTCTCCACCAAGTAGCAGCACCTCCTTGAAAGCACTGAAGAGCATGTTGGGTCATATCATTTCCCACTATAGGGTTATTCTCCATGTGATCCTCCATGTGCTGAATCCATCGGTCCGTCTCCAATTGACTTATCGGTCCAGGAAAACATGAGTTCATCTCCATTTGTCCTCTATTGGGTCCATGGGTTTGGGGTGAGATAAGAGATATAGAGAGGGATACACACAATACAAACAAAAGTTTTGAAAAGACAGATTTTATTTGTGGCTGTCGGGAAAAACATCAAACAAATGACAGCTCACAAACATCGCATCTAACGTAGGTATATAACAGGGGTTTTGTCTTCTAAAGGTCAATAAATCTTCAATGCCTCCAAACTCTTCAAGCCTTGTTCATGCCTCCAATGGCTTCTTCCGCAAAGTCTCTCATGACAGTCTTTAATACTTCGGAGTTGCATTTCAAACTTCTAGGTTTGAACATCCTTGGCATGAACCATGGTCTATTTCCTGACGAATCTCCGGTTTTCTCGAGTTTTGCTCCTCCATCTTGCTACATCAGCTTCTTGGACCTAAGTTCTTCACGAAATGCTTCCTTGCCAAAATACGGCTTCCTATGGGTCCATCTTAAAATTCCTGATGTAACACTCCAGATCCTGGTGATACACTAGCTAAGGTTAAAACTTCATCTTGCTGATAGGTTCTGCATCAGCCTTCTACTATCCAATCCATTCTGAAGAAAGCATCCTTAACTCAGCATGGTGACAATAGCATAAGCGGGGGATAACTTCTTGGATAGCTGTGTTTCTGCTCTTGTCATTTCCATGAGCTATCATTCCATAGTTGATATCTCCTGCCTTAGGGTTTTCTTGACAAATCCTTGAGTTTTCTTAACTCTACATGCTCCGGTCTTTCTCCGATACACCTTGATCTCAGGTATTGACGGCTTCCTTAGTCTGCCAAGTTCCATAAGGGTAGCCTTCCTAGGTCATACCAAATCTGGAAATTCTACAGGCCTTCAAATTCTCTTAGTCTTCGGCCTTCAACCGTTGTAGTTTCCATTATTCAAATGCACGAAAAATACTCTTCATTCCAAAGTGGTCTTAGTTGTCCGATATCTTGTACTTCTTGGAGTGGTCTCATCAGTGGAATCTTCGAGTGGTCAAAAGGGGAAAGGGGTATGGTCTCACTAAAGAGAATTTTTGAATAAGCTCAGAAGAGAAGAGAGGTAAAAGATCTTTTTGAAAGGGAAAGTTGTAGAGAAAAATCTTTGCTATGGGCTTGCCAGTTTCTAGGGTCACGTCCTACAGTCAACATGTGCTCTGATACCATCTTGTAGCGACCCGACCCGAATGGGTCAAGTCTCTGTGCTTAAGTGTCATCCCTGGATCGGTATGCTGACACACACAGTACTCGAGGATTTATAACAGAGGTAAATCACATGTAAAAGTAACGTAAATACTATTACCTCAAATCCAAAATAGCGGAAGTAACAAGGTTGTGGATTCCCATCAACATCAACGGCAAAGTTGAGTGTAGAAATCGTAACCCTAACATATCACTTACTCGTCGTAAGATAATCCTGCAACATGAGACGTTGCAGCCACAGAGGGTCAGTACATTGAATGTACTGGCAAATTCACACCAAAGAGAAAGATGAATAAAGGCTATCACTACATGCATATTTGGCTAGTGGAAAGCTCTATGGTTATAAGGTTTTTGCGAAAAGCCAATTTTTCCCTACTGTAAAGGAATACATTTTAATTAACTATCATGGTGGTTGTTGAACATTGAGAATGGTTGACAGCATTCTCAATCCCAATTAAGTAACATGATGAGATCAACAGGATAATCCAAGAACTAGATAGTCAAGATGTCCATAACCGGGGACAAGGCTAATCATGATTAGTTTATACATTCTGCAGAGGTTTGCGCACTTTTCCCCACAAGACTTGATCGCCTCCGTTTGTTTTCTCGCACTACATGGTGTTTGAGAAGACGAATGACCGAGACATAGTCTTTCAGAAGCGCTAGCACCTTACGATGGATAGACCGGTACACCTACTTTCCCCTACATCTGCTAGTCTACCCTGTAAGAGTTCGCACGACTTAATCAACTATGCTAGAGCCCATAATGGCTTGTGGCTGCACACGGAAGTTTCTAGTTTAAAAAATCTCATGATCCCTTTGAGCCTGGGTGGCGGTCCAAAAGAAAACAGGCAAGTCCTGGATTACCCAGGTGCCTAGACAGGCAATCCTAGAATAACCAGGTGCCTCAATCCACCCAGATGTGTGTTTAAGTTGCCACCTTAAGTAAACCATTAATTAACAATCTCACATCTGTCATGGATACTCTCAAAACCCAATCCACGTCTACGAGCATAGCATGGCCATGTGAGCATAACGTAAAAGTAACTCCCAAGGTTTGAATGCAGTGCAATAGGTTCCTACCTCATCAACTACTTCCCAATACCCCCAATTTAATTAGATCCTAATCATGCAATGTTTGAGGTTTGATCTAATGCAACAAAAACTGGGTATGAAAGAGGTATGATCAAGGTGTGAACTTGCCTGCAATGTTGATGAAGATGATTCGCACTCACAACTCTTGATAGTTCTACTCGTCACACTCCGGTCAATCTATCGTAAGCAAGCAATAGTAACCACACATGAGCAATCACTCAAAAGATCAGAAAGAACAAAGAAGACGATTCGGAAAACATCAAAACCAAGCAAATAACTCTTGCAACGTAAAACAATTTCTAACAGTACCAAAATTATGTGAATTTGGCCTTATCAGAAAGTTTAGGTCAAGGGCTTCGATTTGCAAAAAGAATCAACTCAAACGGAATTACGAAACTCAAGTTATGATCAAACGAAGTTTGAATTCAAATCTGGTCTAATTCAAATTTTAAAACTTTCAAAACATGTTTGAGTTGTATTAATGGATAGAGGGGTTCATAACGAAGAAGTGGGTGTTTGATTCGTTGGATTTGGACTAACGAGTAAAAAGTAATGGTCATTTGAAAATCAGGGACTAATCTATAAATAAAATCTTCATGGATGGGTCCCTGGCCGAAATTTAAAAATAAAAAGAAAAAGAGAAACGCTACCGAACGAACGTTCGCTGCCGAACGCCAACTAATGAATCTGTTCACTAGAACTACCTATACAGAAAGCGTTTGTTAAATAAACTAACAAAATAATGAACCGCTCTAACCTAAAAACCAAAAAAACCGTAGGAAACCGAGGGGTTTTATACCGGTTCTCGCGGAGTCAACCGTGGCAAGAAAACCAATGGCGCTGGCGTTCTCCGGCGAGACCGGACGGCGGCGGCGGCTCGGGTCCGGCCAGGGCGGCTGCTCCGGTCGTCCAGGAGGGCGGCGAAGGGGTTGGGGAAGGGCGGCGCGGCGAGGCGAGGCGGATGGCGGCGTCGGCGGTGGTCCGCGGGGCAGGACGGAGCGGGGCGGCGGTGGTGGATCTCGCCGGCAGCGGCGGGATGCGGCGCAAGGGTGGCGGTGCGGGGGAAAAGAGGGAGAGACGGGCGGCGGGCGCGGCTTTAAAGGAGGGGGGCTGCGTGAGGCTTGGAGAAGGGGCAGAGGAGGAGGCCGGACAGCGCACGGCGGCCATGGCGGTGCGGCGGCGTGCCCGAGCGGCACTCCCGCTCGGGAAGGACAGGAGCGGCGCGCTGGGCTGGGCTTGGCCTGTTGGGCCGGCCCAGTTCGGCGGAGGGGAGCTCTTTTTTTCAATAAACCTTTTTTCCAGAGAACTTAAAATAATAAAAACAAAATAACTAAAAATATTATATAGGCATATAATATATCAAAATTTTCAGAAAAAGATTTTCTATGACATGAACATTTTTATAACTTCAAATAAAATCCACACAAATTCAGATAAATCAAAGAATGCTACTGGTCTAATAAAAACTCAATAAAATGACTTTAAAAAAACCAAAATGATTTCAAATTAATTCTTCTCCAATTTTTCTATTGTAGGGAATCATGTTACCCTAATTTCCATATATTTTATTTTTGGAGAAAAATAATTTGAATAAAACTCAAATATCTCCAAATTGAAAATAAATTCCAGTGAACTTTGAATTTAATTCTTTGAACTCCCAACTCATATATCATATAATTTGAAGAAGTCATTTTATCTTCGCTCGTGAAAATCATTGAGTTGCATAAAGTTGCAGAATTGGAAATATTTTCCAAATGAAATTCAAATATTTTCAAACACCCCATTTTATTTAAATAAATGTAAGAAGTCATGTCATCTTCTCTCCAGGGTTTTGTGATGAAAAGAATTTGAATTCACGGAGATCAAAAAGCAAATATGAAAGTTTGGGAAAGTCCTTTTATTCCCTCTCTTTTAACTTTCAAAAAGTTTCGAATTCACTCACTTTCAGACAATCAATCAAACAATCAACCAAATCTATCTAATTATTATAACATTCCAAAATTTAGAATTTTGGGATGTTATAGGGAGCCGAGGGGACGAGGCCCCTGAGGGCTCTGAGTTCGGCCCTCAGCCGAACACCGCGCCGGAACCTCCAATGGTTCCAGACTCGGGAAGGCGGCCTCCTTCCAAGAGGGGAAAGATGCCTGTGCCGGTGACCTCTATCCATCCACAGGTGCCGGTCAATCTGCTGGAAGCGCTTCGCAGCGCTTCCATCGACGAGGAGCACCATACTATTATGAGTGCGGTGGTCTAGAAGGTTCAGTCCGCCAAGAGCGGCTTGACTGAAGCCTGTGCCAGCCTTCTAACAGGCTTTAAGTTAAGTGTTTGAAATATAGGAAAATATTACATCATAGACAGTAGGCCCTGATGCTCTGTTCGGTGTTCACAAAGAAAAACCGAGCAGAGGATCAAACAATATCGCAGGAGTCTAATATGAGTATGTCAATATGCGTATGCAGGCTTCGCTGCTGGCGTCCGCCGCACTGACTGCGGAGGTCGCCGTACTGAAGCAGGTCCTCGAGGGGTCCAAGAAAGAGCTCGGCCTTGCCAAGAGGCAGCTCAAGGAGAACAAGGGTAAGTAATACCCTGTCTATAGATATGTATATATAAAAGAAAACGCGATTGCAAAATGACAGGATCACCGTATATTTGCTAGGGGCCACGATCGAGGTGGCAACCTTGAAGCGAGCGCTAACCAAGGCCGAAGATAAAGCGGCCAAGGAGCGCACCGAGCGAGAAAATCAAGAGGCTCGGGTGGGCGAGGTGCAGCAAGAGCTCCAGGCTCTCTTGACGAAGCACGAGGCATTGGAGCTTGACTCGAAGACGCGAAAAGTGCCAAGGCCGAAGCCCAAAAGGCCCTCCAGGAGATCGACGCAATGAAGAAGATAGCGGCAGGTAAGGCATTCTATATGCAGAGCAAGCATGTAAAAGTAAATTACCGATTACTTACCCGAATTCGGAGCTCTCCAGGAGCATTCGCAGATTTTCCCCGCAGCGTGTCGGATGCCGCACAATTTTACCAGGCCGAGGAGGGAAGCTCAATGGAGAAGTTGTTCTGGTCTCAGTATACTGGGACCGAACACCCGATGCCTCTGAGCGACCAGCTAAAGCAGCTGGTCGAGCTGCACAAGGCGGCCGAACAGGCCATGAAGGGCCTTATAGTCCGGCTGTGGCCTGGCGACGCCCTTCCGAACCGCTACTTTGGCCTGGTGAGGCGGCTTGTGGATGCCTGCCCACGGCTGGAGGTTGTCAAGCGGTCCGTCTGCATCGAAGGTGCACGCCGGGCTTTCGCCCGCGTGAAGGTGCAGTGGGCCAAGCTACACGCCGTGAAGCTGATCAAGGAAGGGCCGCCGCAGGGCAAGGAGCATCGCACCCCCGAAATTTATTATGAGGGTGTCCTGAAGGGTGCCTGTCTTGTAGCGGACAAATGTTCAAAGGATGTAATATTTGAGGAAACTTGCTCATGTGATCATGTATGATGAAAACTTGTTTCATATGCGCTATGCAATGCTTGTGTGAATTTAAAATATTACCTTATGTTTGGTTGTTTATCCAATCTGAGACATGGCTAGTCCTCGGCTTCCGCCCCCATGCCACGAGTGCTGGGGTGTTCGGGATAAACCTGAGCACTCTTGTTCCCATGTTTGGATCCTTCGAGGGAGGTGCTCAACACAACAAACAAGGCAACCGGACTAATAATGCTTTATCACTCTCACTTAGCCATAGAATTCTATAATTTTAAATTTCGGCGAAGCCCCCGGTATTCGGAAGGCCGAATTCGGGGCGTGATACACGCCTTTTAGCTGGACAGGGCCGGCCCCTAACTCTAAGCGGCTTAAGTCTTTAGGGACTCGAAAACCTCGCCGAACAGCGACAAGTCTTTCGCCTTATCATGACAGTCAGTTTTAGCTTTCTCTACTGAGGTGCTAAGCCCGGCAGAACCGGGGCACAATCGCAGTAGTTCTCCTAGCGCTACCTTAGCCGATAGAGTGGAACGTAAGGTACCAAAACATAAAGCCGGGCAAACCGAACATTTGACCAAAGACATGATACGGAGCTGGTGCATATAATGCTATAAGTTCGGGGTGCCGCACTTGTGAAAGTGTTCGGACTTTTCACACCATATTGTGCGGTACGTAAGCCTCTGGTGTATTGGCCGTACCAAAGTGTATGGTTGCAAGGCGTCGTTAATGAACACACATATAACAAGAATGCAATAATAGTCGTGATGTTATGCATTGTTTATTCAAAAAGGTGCGTTAAAGCAGAATGATACAGATAGTGCGATAAGCAAAGAGTGGGACTATGTCTCTTCCAAGGGCAAGCTGAGGAATAGTATTAAATCAAATATTTCGCTCATTATTGTAATCCACCTGGGAATTCCGTGGTGTGACGTAGCTTTCTGCCTCCTTGGTTGCTGCATCATATGTTCGTCAATAGTGCTGCCGGACAGGGTTTCCAGAGATTAAGGTCCTGAAAAAGAGAAAAATAACCAAACGGGAAGCCCCTAGTGCGTATTAAGCCGCGCCTTGGGGCGTGCCGCAGTTCTGCCCCCCTCCCCACCTGTGCCCATGGTATTTTTAATGCATAATTATGTACGCGTGGCACGAGTTTCGTCGTTTGGCTGGGACTGGGTGAAGGAAATATGCCCTAGAGGCAATAATAATGTTATTATTTTTTTTTCTTATATCATGATAAATGTTTATTATTCATGCTAGAATTGTATTATCCGGAAACATAATACTTGTGTGAATACATAGACAAACCAAACGTCACTAGTATACCTCTACTTGACTAGCTCGTTGATCAAAGATGGTTATGTTTCCTAGCCATAGACATGTGTTGTCATTTGATTAATGGGATCACATCATTAGGAGAATGATGTGATTGACATGACCCATTCCATTAGCTTAGCACCCGATCGTTTAGTATGTTGCTATTGCTTTCTTCATGACTTATACATGTTCCTATGACTATGAGATTATGCAACTCCCGTTTACCGGAGGAACACTTTTTGTGCTACCAAACGTCACAACATAACTGGGTGATTATAAAGGAGCTCTACAGGTGTCTCCAAAGGTAAATGTTGGGTTGGCGTATTTCGAGATTAGGATTTGTCACTCCGATTGTCGGAGAGGCACTAGTAGAAAACGGGCCATTAGCACCGGTTTGTAAGGGCCTTTAGTGCCGGTTATGGAACCGGCACTAACGTTTCGGCACTAAAGCCCCCCCCCCCTTTAGTACCGGTTCAGCATGAACCGGTGCTAAAGGGGAACCACGTGGCACGAGCCAGCTCCGGGGGCCGGAAGCCCTTTAGTACCGGTTGGTAACACCAACCGGTACTAAATGGTTGTGGGTTTTTGTTTTATTTTCTATTTTTCAATTAAATTTGTGTTATCAATTTAATTTAGGATTGTTTTACGTTATAATGAGTTGTAGTCGTCATCATCATCATCATCATCGCATATTAATAAATAAATAAACTCTAGCTAGCTAAAAATCATCGTAGTCGTCTAATTACCACTATTTAATCATCATAGTCATTACCGCACTAGCTATATAATCATCATCAACGCTGACTAGCTTAAAGAGGAAACATTCACTTTGTAACAGAAGCAAAGATATCATCAAGTTCAACATAATCGTCACCAAGATCGAAGTTCAGGACACGGACATGAGACAAGTACTAATTAAGAGCATGAACTAGTAGCTATTGATCCTGCTGCTCCCTCTCAGGTAGAATAGCATAGAACATGTATAGCTCTCCTGATTCATCATACTGGAGCATGCAGATGAATCTGTCTCCTAATCTTGGGTTGCGCTTCACCTTACTGCCCCCGAGTACTTCTCTGCGATCGTTAACAATTTTGCTCTAATCTTTCACTATTAAGCATTCTTCGCTTTCAGAAATCCTGAATGCACTCATGTGCAATGTAGGAAATATTGGTCGTAAGCTAACCATTGACATGCGACCTTTTGTCTCGATCCACTAAGGCACAACTGTCATCGGAAGTCCCTGAACAACATCATATCGTAATTAATATACTAAGCAATGAAAGTTTAGCTTCAAAAATAATGTATGCAAAAGATGCACTAATTAAGGACAAATATTTAAAATCTTACCATCTTTTGATTATAGATGTGACCGTAGTTCAATACGATCACCATTGGTCGCACGTTTTGAGTACTAATATTTCTAAGTTTAGGAAAAAAAATTGTCTTGACAGTATTAATATCCTCAAGCCATGAAACATAATGACTTATCTCCTCGCAGTTTAGTTGAGCCCCGGGGAAGTAGTAGGTCCTGTCTACCAAGCGCCGGACATGTTTGCTTGAACCGAAATAAGATGACAATACAAATTAGTTGTCAACTATTTTTGAATAAATTGTATGAAAGACATAAACATATGCATGCATGGTTGAGAAAAACTCACCAAATGGTAGAACTGGAGGCGTTTGCACATCGAACCAGATGTCTATATTACCTTCAATATCATCTTCCGGACGAATATCAAAGGTGATAACCATATCAGGCTCAAATGCATAAGCCTTGCATAGTGCTTGCCAAGTTTTGCATTCAAAATGGGTGTATGTGTCTCCATTATATAATTTGACGTTGAAAGTATACCCATGCTCCGTCTTCAAGTAAACTCTCTTTACCTCCATATCATCTATAGCACTAAAACCTATCTTATCCAAGACAAAAATTCTTGCATGGCAGGGGATGCGCTAGTAGAATAGTGAAAATTTAAAATTATAAGTTGAAGCAAATGAAGCATAAGTTTCGCATTCAAATAATAATTGAGAAAGTGACTTACTGTGTCAACTTCGAATGTCTCATCCAGCTTGATGCTGAAGCGCCTACCATCAACAAGGAAATTTTGGTCGCACAGGCCGCGCTGGTCTTCACAGTGTTCGCACAAAATAAAATCTTTTTCGTCGTCAGATGACATTTCCTACGTTCATATAGGTGAAACATTAAACACCTATATCTAGCCAAATATATATTCATCTAACATTTGACATTAATATATCTAACTATATATTCAATTGACATTACTATATATTTAACATTTCTATCTAATTCATCTAACATTCGACATTAATCTAACATTTATATAAACTCAAAATATATAAAAAATTAAATAAACAGAAAAACTCATTAACAAATAATATTTTAATTAGATCATCAAATCTCATATACCTAAATTTTCTTACTAAAATAAACTAGTTATATTAATTATTCAACTAGTTCTAATCTCATATACCTAAATTTTCTTACTAAAAATAAACTAGTTATATTAATTATTCCACTAGTTCTAATCTCATGTACCTAAATTTTCTTACTAAAAATAAACTAGTTATATTAATTATTCAACTAGTTCTAATCTCTAGTTCGACAATTTTTCTATCTAGCTAGCTAATTCAGCTAACATTCGACATTAATATAACATTCGATCATCTAATTAACTTTTCTAAAAAACAGAAAATAAGTAAAAAAAATGTGTGTGTGTGTATGTGTGTGTATGCATGTGTGTGTATATATACGTATATGTGTGTATGTATGTGTGTATGTGTGTGTGTATGCGTGTGTGTGTGGTATATGTGTGTGTGTGCGGCCCCGTACGCCGCCGCCCCGTACGTACGAGCGGGGGCGCCGGCGTATGGGGCGGGGGCGCCGGTGTGTGTGTGTATGTGTGTGTATGTATGTGTGTGTATGTGTGTGCGGGGGCGAGAGAGAGACGTACGACCGCGGCGATGGTGACGGACGGCGACGGCGTTCGGGGCGGCAGCGCGAGACGACGACGACGACGGGCGGCGGCGGGGACAGCGACGATGACGACAGACGACGGGCGGCGACGACGGGATTGAGCGGCGCGCGCGGCGGAGGTTGGAGACGAGGTGGGGATGAAACTGAAATTTTCGTAAGCGCTATATATATAGGATGGGCCTTTAGTACCGGTTGGTGGCTCCAACCGGTACTAAAGGCCTATTTTCGCCAGGCCAAGCGGCGGGAAACAAAGGCTTTTAGTACCGGTTGGAGCCACCAACCGGTACTAAAGGGGGGGCCTTTAGTACCGGTTGGAGCCACCAACCGGTACTAAAGGCCTTGCGCTGCCACCCCAAAGTTTAGTCCCACCTCGCCCGGCGAAGGGCAGCCGCACTGGTTTATAAACCCAACCGCGGCTACCTCTTCGGACTCCTCTATATAGCAGGCTTCTGGGCCTAATTAATTAGGCACGCTGCCCTGTGAGTCTGCTGGCCCTTCTGGGCCTGCATTTGCACACCCTAGGTCTGGTAGACCCACAGGGCAGTGTGCCAACAAATTTGCTATATAGTTTTTTCTTTTCTGCATTACTTATTTTCTTTTATTTATTTTTGAGTAGTTTTTATATAGTTTTTTCCTTTCTGCATTATTTATTTTCTTCTATTTATTTTTGAGTAATTTTTTTGTATGGTTTTTTTATTTTCTGCATTATTTATTTTTGTATAGTCCGAAACCCTGATACTCGGAAAGAGTTTGTCCAATTTGTACACGAAGTGCGTCCAGTTTTTGCCGCGACCCTCTCTACTCTTTCGCGCATGCTATGCGGGTGATATGATGATACCATGCCAAGTTTCAACATTTTCAGGATTCATTTTGTAGTGATTTTCAATTTCACGGTCATTTAGCTCTCTAAACAATTAGGTAAATGACCAAAAAACAACAAATGATGTCAGAACATGTTGGAAATTGATGACGCCGCTTTAAATGATGCATACTGAACACGAAAGAAGTCGGGAGTTTAAATAAGTTATTAAAAATAAAAAAGAGGTGCAATGCTGGTTAATTTGCTTCAAGCCATTCGGAATAGTGTAGACTGCACTGCACATAGCTCAGTGCAATCTATGCTATTCCGCAAGGCTTGAAGCTAATCAACATGTAGGTGAGCATTGCAACTCTTCGTCATTGTCTGTGCACTCACGGCTTATAAACCGCTCATACTGCCTCTCTCTTGGCGAAGATCACAAGATAGTTTGGTTAAATTGCATTACTTGTAAGTCCAGTTAACATGGATGCTTATGATGCAAGAGCAACAGCAAAAGTGAAAATTTGGCACAAATAGGTAGTTGTGTAACTAAAATAGGTAGGAGGAGAGATAGCTCTTATGTCACAAAAAAGAAGTTGTATCAAACCTTTTATGTCGGATCTAGAACAAACCAATCGGTATCGCCATCATACAGCCCAACCGTGGCTCGTGATGCATATATATGCATATCAAATGCACGGTTGGACGTATGATGGCGAATCCGAATGATTTGTATTCAGTCGATGAACTGGTAGATGTATGCAGTCGATGAACTGGTAGATGTATGTAGTCGATGAACTGAAAGACTTATGCAGGGAAGGCGAGAGGTGGGCTAGCTATATATAGGGTCGTCTGGCTCACAAAGTGATTGTGGTAGTTTCGATCCAACGACTCACATGAGCTAGGAAGAAACACGCCCTTGATCCAACGACTCGCAAGAGCTAGAAGGAAACACACGATCCGTGTGATTCTTCCTGATTGGTGGGATGCACATTAGTACCCACTCCGGACTCCGAAACCCTGATACTCGGAAAGAGTTTGTCCAGTTTGTACACGAAGTGCGTCCAGTTTTTGCCGTGACCCTCTCTACTCTTTCGCGCATGCTATGCGGGTGATATGATGATACCATGCCAAGTTTCAACATTTTCAGGATTCATTTTGTATTTATTTTCAATTTCACGGTCATTTAGCTCTCTAAACAATTAGGTAAATGACCGAAAAACAACAAATGATGTCAGAACATGTTGGAAATTGATGACGTTGCTATAAATGATGCATATTGAACACAAAAGAAGTCCGGAGTTTAAATAAGTTATTAAAAATAAAAAAGAGGTGCAATGCTGGTTAATTTGCTTCAAGCCATTCAGAATAGTGTAGACTGCACTGCACATAGCTCAGTGCAATCTATGCTATTCCGCAAGGCTTGAAGCTAATCAACATGTAGGTGAGCATTGCAACTCTTCGTCATTGTCTGTGCACTCACGGCTTATAAACCGCTCATACTGCCTCTCTCTTGGCGAGGTGGGACTAAAAAAAGCTTGCCATAACCTCATTAGTACCTGTTCGTGGTAAGAACCGGCACTAAATGGTGATGGTGGGGCCATAGCCTGACCACAGGCTGATGCAGCCTCTTTAGTACCGGTTCGTGGCATGAACCGGTACTAAAGGTTCTCCACGAACCGGTACTATTGATCGCCGCCACGAACCGGCACTAATGTACACATTAGTGCCGGCTCTAATTCAAACCGGCACTAATGTGCTTCACGTTTGACCCTTTTTCTACTAGTGAGGTATCTCTGGGCCCTCTCGGTAATGCACATCACATAAGCCTTGCAAGCATTGCAACTAATGAGTTAGTTACGAGATGACGTATTACGAAACGAGTAAATAGACTTGCCGGTAACGAGATTGAACTAGGTATTGAGATACCGACGATCGAATCTCGGGCAAGTAACATACCGATGACAAAGGGAACAAAGTATATTGTTATGCGGTCTGACCGATAAAGATCTTCATAGAATATGTAGGAGCCAATATGAGCATCCAGGTTCAGCTATTGGTTATTGACCGGAGACGTGTCTCAGTCATGTCTACATTGTTCTCGAACCCGTAGGGTCCGCACGCTTAAGGTTTCGATGACAGTTATATTATGAGTTTATGCTTTTTGATGTACCGAAGTTTGTTCGGAGTCCCGGATGTGATCACGGACATGACGAGGAGTCTCAAAATGGTCGAGACATAAAGATTGATATATTGGAAGCCTATATTTGGATACGGAATTGTTCCGGGTGAAATCGGGATATTTACCGGAGTACTGGGAGGTTACCGGAACCCCCCGGGAGGTATATGGGCCTTAGTGGGCTTTAGTGGAAGAGAGGAGAGGTGGCCAGGGCTGGGCCGCGCGCCCCTCCCCCCTAGTCCGAATAGGACAAGGAGAGGGGGGCGGCGCCCCCCTTCCTTCTCTCTCTCCTCTTTCCCCCTTCCCGAATCCTATTCCAACTAGGAAAGGGGGGGGAATCCTACTCCCGGTGGGAGTAGGACTCCTCCTCACGCGCCCTCCTCCTAGTCGGCCGCACCCCCCCTTGATCCTTTATATACGGGGGCAGGGGGCACCCCTGGACACACAAGTTGATCCACGTGATCATATTCTTAGCCATGTGCGGTGCCCCCTTCCACCATAATCCTCGATAATATTGTAGCGGTGCTTAGGCGAAGCCCTGCGACGGTAGTACATCAAGATCGTCACCATGCCGCCGTGCTGACGAAACTCTTTCCCGATACTTTGCTGGATCGGAGTCCGGGGATCGTCATCAAGCTGAACATGTGCTAGAACTAGGAGGAGCCGTAATTTCGGTGCTTGATTGGTCGGGCCGTGAAGACGTACGACTACATCAACCGCGTTGTGCTAATGCTTGCGTTGTCGGTCTACAAGGGTACGTAGATCAAACTCTCCCCTCTCGTTGCTATGCATCACCATAATCTTGCGTGTGCGTAGGAAATTTTTTGAAATTACTACGTTCCCCAATAGTGGCATCCGAGCTTAGGTTTTATGTGTTGATGTTATATGCACGAGTAGAACACAAGTGAGTTGTGGGCGATATAAGTCATACTGCTTACCAGCATGTCATACTTTGGTTCAGCGGTATTGTTGGACGAAGCGGCCCGGACCGACATTACGCGTACGCTTACGCGAGACCGGTTCTCCCGACGTGCTTTTCACATAGGTGGCTTGCGGGTGACAGTTTCTCCAACTTTAGTTGAACCGAGTGTGGCTACGCCCGGTCCTTGCGAAGGTTAAAACAGCACCAACTTGACAAACTATCGTTGTGGTTTTGATGCGTAGGTAAGATTGGTCCTTGCTTAAGCCATTAGCAGCCACGTAAAACTTGCAACAACAAAGTAGAAGACGTCTAACTTATTTTTGCAGAGCATGTTGTGATGTGATATGGTCAAGACATGATGCTAAATTTTATTGTATGAGATGATCATGTTTTGTAACCGAGTTATCGGCAACTGGCAGGAGCCATATGGTTGTCGCTTTATTGTATGCAATGCAATCGCGCTGTAATGCTTTACTTTATCACTAAGCGGTAGCGATAGTCGTGGAAGCATAAGATTGGCGAGACGACAACGATGCTACGATGGAGATCAAGGTGTCACGCCGGTGACGATGGTGATCATGAAGGTGCTTCGAAGATGGAGATCACAAGCACAAGATGATGATGGCCATATCATATCACTTATATTGATTGCATGTGATGTTTATCTTTTATGCATCTTATCTTGCTTTGATTGACGGTAGCATTATAAGATGATCTCTCACTAATTATCAAGAAGTGTTCACCCTGAGTATGCATCGTTGCGAAAGTTCTTCGTGCTGAGACACCACGTGATGATCGGGTGTGATAGGCTCTACGTTCAAATACAACGGGTGCAAAACAGTTGCACACGCGGAATACTCAGGTTATACTTGACGAGCCAAGCATGTACAGATATGGCCTCGGAACACGGAGACCGAAAGGTCGAGCGTGAATCATATAGTAGATATGATCAACATAGTGATGTTCACCAATGAAACTACTCCATCTCACATGATGATCGGACATGGTTTAGTTGATTTGGATCACATAATCACTTAGAGGATTAGAGGGATGTCTATCTAAGTGGGAGTTCTTTAAGTAATATGATTAATTGAACCTAAATTTATCATGAAACTTAGTACCTGATAGTATCTTGCTTGTTTATGCTTGATTGTAGATAGATGGCCCGTGCTGTTGTTCCGTTGAATTTTAAAGCGTTCCTTGAGAAAGCAAAGTTGAAAGATGATGGTAGCAATTACACGGACTGGGTCCGTAACTTGAGGATTATCCTCATTGCTGCACAGAAGAATTATGTCCTGGAAGCACCGCTGGGTGCCAGGCCTGCTTCTGGAGCAACACCAGATGTTATGAACGTCTGGCAGAGCAAAGCTAATGACTACTCGATAGTTCAGTGTGCCATGCTTTACGGCTTAGAATCGGGACTTCAACGACGTTTTTAACGTCATGGAGCATATGAGATGTTCCAGGAGTTGAAGTTAATATTTCAAGCAAATGCCCGGATTGAGAGATATGAAGTCTCCAACAAGTTCTATAGCTACAAGATGGAGGAGAACAGTTCTGTCAGTGAGCATATACTCAAAATGTCTGGGTATAATAATCACTTGATTCAATTGGGATTTAATCTTCCAGATGATTGCATCATTGACAGAATTCTCCAATCACTGCCACCAAGCTACAAGAGCTTCGTGATGAACTATAATATGCAAGGGATGAATAAGACTATTCCCGAGCTCTTCGCAATGCTGAAAGCTGCGGAGGTAGAAATCAAGAAGGAGCATCAAGTGTTGATGGTCAACAAAACCACTAGTTTCAAGAAAAAGGGTAAAGGGAAGAAGAAGGGGAACTTCAAAAAGAACAGCAAGCAAGTTGCTACTCAAGAGAAGAAACCCAAACCTGGACCTAAGCCTGAAACTAAGTGCTTCTACTGCAAGAAGACTGGTCACTGGAAGCGGAACTGCCCCAAGTATTTGGCAGATAAGAAGGATGGCAAGGTGAACAAAGGTATATGTGATATACATGTTATTGATGTGTACCTTACTAATGCTTGCAGTAGCACCTGGGTATTTGATACTGGTTCTGTTGCTAATATTTGCAACTCGAAACAGGGACTACGGATTAAGCGAAGATTGGCTAAGGACGAGGTGACGATGCGCGTGGGAAATGGTTCCAAAGTCGATGTGATCGCAGTCGGCACGCTACCTCTACATCTACCTTCGGGATTAGTATTAGACCTAAATAATTGTTATTTGGTGCCAGCGTTAAGCATGAACATTATATCTGGATCTTGTTTGATGAGAGACAGTTATTCATTTAAATCTGAGAATAATGGTTGTTCTATTTATATGAGTAATATCTTTTATGGTCATGCACCCTTAAAGAGTGATCTATTCTTATTAAATCTCGATAGTAGTGACACACATATTCATAGTGTTGAAGCCAAAAGATGCAGAGTTGATAATGATAGTGCAACTTATTTGTGGCACTGCAGTTTAGGTCACATCGGTATAAAGCGCATGAAGAAACTCCATACTGATGGGCTTTTGGAACCACTTGATTATGAATCACTTGGTACTTGTAAACCGTGCCTTATGGGTAAGATGACAAAAACACCGTTCTCCAGTACTATGGAGAGAGCAACAGATTTATTGGAAATCATACATACAGATGTATGTGGTCCGATAAATGTTGAGGCTCGTGGCGGATATCGTTATTTTCTCACCTTCACAGATGACTTAAGCAGATATGGGTATATCTACTTAATGAAACATAAGTCTGAAACGTTTGAAAAGTTCAAAGAATTTCAGAGTGAAGTTGAAAATCATCGTAACAAGAAAATAAAATTCCTACGATCTGATCGTGGAGGAGAATATTTGAGTTACGAGTTTGGTGTACATTTGAAACAATGTGGAATAGTTTCGCAACTCACGCCACCCGGAACACCACAACGTAATGGTGTGTCCGAATGTCGTAATCGTACTTTACTAGATATGGTGCGATCTATGATGTCTCTTACTGATTTACCGCTATCGTTTTGGGGATATGCTCTAGAGACGGCCGCATTCACGTTAAATAGGGCACCATCAAAATCCGTTGAGACGACGCCTTATGAACTGTGGTTTGGCAAGAAACCAAAGTTGTCGTTTCTGAAAGTTTGGGTCTGCGATGCTTATGTGAAATGTGTCTTCATAGGGTATCCAAAGGAAACCATTGGATACAACTTCTATCACAGATCCGAAGGCAAGACTTTTGTTGCTAAATTCGGAAACTTTCTGGAGAAGGAGTTTCTCTCGAAAGAAGTGAGTGGGAGGAAAGTAGAACTTGACGAGCTAACTGTACCTGCTCCCTTATTGGAAAGTAGTACATCACAGAAACCTGTTTCTGTGACACCTACACCAATTAGTGAGGAAGCTAATGATAATGATCATGAAACTTCAGAACAAGATACTACTGAACCTTGCAGATCAACCAGAGTAAGATCCGCTCCAGAGTGGTACGGTAATCCTGTTCTGGAAGTCATGCTACTAGATCATGATGAACCTACGAACTATGAAGAAGCGATGGTGAGCCCAGATTCTGCAAAATGGCTTGAAGCCATGAAATCTGAGATGGGATCCATGTATGAGAACAAAGTATGGACTTTGGTTGACTTGCCCAATGATCGGCAAGCAATTGAGAATAAATGGATCTTCAAGAAGAAGACTGACGCTGACGGTAATGTTACTGTCTACAAAGCTCGACTTGTCGCAAAAGGTTTTCGGCATGTTCAAGGGATTGACTACGATAAGACCTTCTCACCCGTAGCGATGCTTAAGTCTGTCCGAATCATGTTAGCAATTGCCGCATTTTATGATTATGAAATTTGGCAAATGGATGCCAAAACTGCATTCCTGAATGGATTTCTGCAAGAAGAGTTGTATATGATGCAGCCGGAAGGTTTTGTCGATCCAAAGGGAGCTAACAAAGTGTGCAAGCTCCAGCGATCCATTTATGGACTGGTGCAAGCCTCTCGGAGTTGGAATAAACGCTTTGATAGTGTGATCAAAGCATTTGGTTTTTTACAGACTTCTGGAGAAGCCTGTATTTTACAAGAAAGTGAGTGGGAGCTCTGTAGCATTTCTGATATTATATGTAGATGACATATTGCTAATCGGAAATGATATAGAATTTCTGGATAGCATAAAAGGGTACTTGAATAAGAGTTTTTCAATGAAAGACCTCGGTGAAGCTGCTTACATATTGGGCATTAAGATCTATAGAGATAGATCAAGACGCTTAATTGGACTTTCACAAAGCACATACCTTGACAAAGTTTTGAAGAAGTTCAAAATGGATCAAGCAAAGAAAGGATTCTTGCCTGTGTTACAAGGTGTGAAATTGAGTAAGACTCAATCCCCGACCAATGTAGAAGATAGAGAGAAAATGAAAGATGTTCCCTATGCTTCAGCCATAGGCTCTATCATGTATACAATGCTGTGTACCAGACCTGATGTGTGTCTTGCTATAAGTCTAGCAGGGAGGTACCAAAGTAATCCAGGAGTGGATCACTGGACAGCGGTCAAGAACATCCTGAAATACCTGAAAATGACTAAGGATATGTTTCTCATATATGGAGGTGACAAAGAGCTCATCGTAGAAGGTTACGTTGATGCAAGCTTTGACACTGATCCGGATGATTCTAAATCACAAACCGGATATGTGTTTACATTAAACGGTGGAGTTGTCAGTTGGTGCAGTTATAAACAAAGCGTTGTGGCGGGATCTACATGTGAAGCGGAGTACATAGCTGCTTCGGAAGCAGCAAACGAAGGAGTCTGGATGAAGGTGTTCATATCCGATCTAGGTGTCATACCTAGTGCATCGGGTCCAATGAAAATCTTTTGTGACAATACTGGTGCAATTGCCTTGGCAAAGGAATCCAGATTTCACAAGAGAACCAAGCACATCAAGAGACGCTTCAATTCCATCCGGGATCTAGTCCAGGTGGGAGACATAGAGATTTGCAAGATACATATGGATCTGAATATAGCAGACCCGTTGACTAAGCCTCTTCCACGAGCAAAACATGATCAGCACCAAAGCTCCATGGGTGTTAGAATCATTACTGTGTAATCTAGATTATTGACTCTAGTGCAAGTGGGAGACTGAAGGAAATATGCCCTAGAGGCAATAATAATGTTATTATTTTATTTCCTTATATCATGATAAATGTTTATTATTCATGCTAGAATTGTATTATCCGGAAACATAATACTTGTGTGAATACATAGACAAACCAAACGTCACTAGTATTCCTCTACTTGACTAGCTCGTTGATCAAAGATGGTTATGTTTCCTAGCCATAGACATGTGTTGTCATTTGATTAATGGGATCACATCATTAGGAGAATGATGTGATTGACATGACCCATTCCATTAGCTTAGCACCCGATCGTTTAGTATGTTGCTATTGCTTTCTTCATTACTTATACATGTTCCTATGACTATGAGATTATGCAACTCCCGTTTACCGGAGGAACACTTTGTGTGCTACCAAACGTCACAACGTAACTGGGTGATTATAAAGGAGCTCTATAGGTGTCTCCAAAGGTAAATGTTGGGTTGGCGTATTTCGAGATTAGGATTTGTCACTCCGATTGTCGGAGAGGTATCTCTGGGCCCTCTCGGTAATGCACATCACATAAGCCTTGCAAGCATTGCAACTAATGAGTTAGTTGCGAGATGATGTATTACGAAACGAGTAAAGAGACTTGCCGGTAACGAGATTGAACTAGGTATTGAGATACCGACGATCGAATCTCGAGCAAGTAACATACCGATAACAAAGGGAACAAAGTATGTTGTTATGCGGTCTGACTGATAAAGATCTTCGTAGAATATGTAGGAGCCAATATGAGCATCCAGGTTCCGCTATTGGTTATTGACCGGAGACGTGTCTCGGTCATGTCTCCATTGTTCTCGAACCCGTAGGGTCCGCACGCTTAAGGTTTCAATGACAGTTATATTATGAGTTTATGCTTTTTGATGTACCGAAGTTTGTTTGGAGTCCCGGATATGATCACGGACATGACAAGGAGTCTCGAAATGGTCGAGACATAAAGATTGATATTTTGGAAGCCTATATTTGGATATCGGAAGTGTTTTGGGTGAAATCGGGATTTTACCGGAGTACCGGGAGGTTACCGGAACCCCCCGGGAGGCATATGGGCCTTAGTGGGCTTTAGTGGAAGAGAGGAGAGGTGGCCAGGGCTGGGCCGCGCGCCCCTCCCCCCCTAGTCCGAATAGGACAAGGAGAGGGGGGCGGCGCCCCCCTTCCTTCTCTCTCTCCTCTTTTCCCCTTCCCGAATCCTATTCCAACAAGGAAAGGGGGGAATCCTACTCCCGGTGGGAGTAGGACTCCTCCTCGCGCGCCCTCCTCCTGGCCGGCCGCACCCCCCCCCCCTTGATCCTTTATATACGGGCGTAGGGGGCACCCCTAGACACACAAGTTGATCCACGTGATCATATTCTTAGCCGTGTGCGGTGCCCCCTTCCACCATAATCCTCGATAATATTGTAGTGGTGCTTAGGCGAAGCCCTGCGAAGGTAGTACATCAAGATCGTCACCGCGCCATCGTGCTGACAGAACTCTTCCCCGACACTTTGCTGGATCGGAGTCCGAGGATCGTCATCGAGCTGAATGTGTGCTAGAACTTGGAGGTGCCGTAGTTTCGGTGCTTGATCGGTCGGGCCGTGAAGACGTACGACTACATATCAACCGCGTTGTGCTAATGCTTCTGCTGTCGGTCTACAAGGGTACGTAGATCACACTCTCCCCTCTTGTTGCTATGCATCACCATGATCTTGCGTGTGCGTAGGAAATTTTTTGAAATTACTACATTCCCCATCACTGGGGTGGGGGCCGCATTGCTACGCGAGCTCAGATCGCACCAGGCGGTCTGTTTGCTGATTACTCCGAGCGCGCTTGAAGGTGTCCGAGTCTTGAAACACCGAACTGGTTGATTGCCTTGAGAGGCTGCTTTGCGCTTCTGCTGCAAGGGTCGCAGTGTGCTCCTCTGTTCGGAGAGAGCGCTCTGTGTTTCCATTGACTGTAATAACCCTGCGAGGTCCTGGCATCTTGAGCTTGAGGTATGCATATTGCGGTACCGCATTGAATCTCGCAAATGCGATTCGCCCGAGCAGTTCATGATAACCACTGCGGAACGGGACTATATCGAAGATTAACTCTTCGCTTTGGAAGTTATCCGGTGATCCGACGACCACTTCCAGTGTAATTGAGCCTGTGCAATGGGCCTCTACGCCTGGAATGATGCCTTTAAAGGTCGTTTTTGTGGGTTTGATCCTTGAGGGGTCTATACCCATTTTGCACACTGTGTCCTAATAAAGCAGGTTCAGGCTGCTGCCGCCATCCATAAGGACTCGAGTGAGGTGAAATCTGTCAATGATTGGGTCCAGAACTAGTGCGGCGAATCCGCCATGACGGATACTAGTGGGATGGTCCCTGCGATCAAAAGTGATCGGATAGGAGGACCATGGGTTGAACTTTGGGGCGACTGGCTCCAACGTGTATACGTCCCTGAGCGCACACTTTTGCTCCCTCTTGGGGATGTGGGTTGCGTATATCATGTTCACCATCCGCACTTGTGGGGGAAACCTCTTCTGTCCTCCGGTGTGTGGCTGCCGGGGCTCCTCCTCGTCATCGCTATGCGGCCCCTTATCCTTGTTTTCAGCAATTAACTTGTCGGCCTGCTTGAACACCCAACAATCCTTGTTGGTGTGATTGGCTGGCTTTTCTGGGGTGCCGTGTATTTGACACGAGCGATCGAGTATACGGCCCAAGCTAGATGGACCCGACGTACTTTGTTTGAATGGATTATTCCGCTGGCCGGGTTTAGAGCCTTTGAATCCGGTGTTGACTGTCGTATCCTCGTTATTATCGCTGTTAATGCGGCGCTTATGTTTGTTGCGACGTGACCTGCTATTGCCGTCCTTGGTATCCGAAGTACCATGGTTCTTTGATATGCTATTACTGCGATCCAGCCAGCTGTCTTCTCCCCCACAAAAACGGGTCATGAGTGTCATGAGGGCTGCCATAGATTTCGGCTTTTCCTGACCAAGGTGTCGGGGTAGCCATTCGTCGCGAATGTTGTGTTTGAAAGCCGCTAGGGCCTCTGCATCCAGACAGTCGACAATTTTATTTTTCTTTGTTAGGAACCGAGTCCAGAATTTCCTGGCCGATTCTTCTGGCTGCTGAATTATGTGGCTCAAGTCATCGGCATCTGGTGGCCGCACATAAGTGCCCTGAAAGTTGTCGAGGAATGCGGCTTCCAGATCTTTCCAACAGCTGATGGACTCTTCTGGCAAGCTGTTAAGCCAATGCTGCGCTGGTTCCTCTGTGTCATCGCCGTTAGGCTTGATGGCGTGTAAATCATCACCGTGGGCCATGTGGATGTGGAGGAGGAAATCCTCGATCCATACTGCGGGATCTGTTGTGCCGTCGTATGATTCAATATTCACAGGTTTGAAACCTTCTGGAATTTGATGATCCATTACTTTGTCTGTGAAGCATAAGGGGTGTGCGGCGCCTCTGTATTGGGCTATATCGCGACGCAGCTCGAATGGGTCTTGCCCGCTGTGTTCGGCCCGGCCGGATTTACTTTTACTATATCTGGCGTGATGTTTATCGTCTCGCATAGTGGCGCGCCCCCGTGATCTGTAGATCGATCTTGCATGCCTTTCTTTGTCCTCCAATATGTCTCGCAGGTCTGGCGTATCTCCCCATGCCTTTTTATTTGAATGGCGACCGGGTGCGAGCTGAGTTTTTGGCTGGAATGCCTCTCTATCGCGGCCATGAGGTGGCCGATCAGCCGCGTCATACGCTTCTTCCTCCAGTCGGGGTAGCAACCTGCATTTTGGGTAACTCTTGAAGGGGCGTTCGAGTTTATATTCCTCGGCCGCGAGGACTTCAGTCCATCTGTCAGCTAGCAGATCTTGATCAGCTTGAAGTTGCTGCTGCTTTTTCTTAAGGCTATTTGTCGTGGCTATAAGCCGGTGTTTGAAGCGCTCTTGTTTGATGGGATCCTCTGGCACGGCGAATTCGTAGTCGCAGAGGCTTGCCTCTTCTTTGGAGGGGGGCATGTAATTATCATCCTCCTCCTCTCCATATGCCGCTCTCTTAGGAGGGCTGGCTCCTCCATCCTCCTGCTCTAAATCTTGCTGGAGGGGATTGTTGTTGTCTTCGGCACTACCCGGAGTGTTATTATCTTCTGTGCCGGTATCACCACTTTTGCTTTGGCGAGACTTAGAGCGGCGCCACTGACGTCGGCGCTTGGGTTGCTTCTTGGAGGGGTCATCCTCCGCTATCTCGTCGCCATTGCCTTCTTTGGGTGTATCCACCATGTATATATCATATGATGAGGTGGCTGTCCAGTGCCCTGTGGGCCTTGGTTCCTCTACTTCTCCCGCATCGTCGTTCGTACCGTCGATGTCTTCCGAGTCGAAGTCAAGAATGTCGGTTAAGTCATCGACAGTGGCTACTAACTATGTGGTGGGTGGGGTGCGAATTTCATCATCGTCTGCATCCCAGTCCTGCCGGACATAGTTCGGCCAGGATCCTCCTGACAAGGAGAGGGACCTTAATGAGTTCAGTATGTCGCCAAAGGGCGAGTGCTGAAAAATATCCGCGGAGGTAAACTCCATGATCGGCGCCCAATCGGATTCGATAGGAACGGGCGCGGGCGGTTCGGAGTCCGTGGCTGGAGAGGGATCCGGCAGTTTATCAACACGGCTCTCGTTCAAGGTAAGGTCAATGTTTGGCTCGATCGCCGCTGAGGGTAAGGCCTCCGTGGCGGGGTCCATCCACCCGTCCACGGACGGCGCAACTGGCTCCGAATTGAGGGTCGGAGCGGCTGCCTGTGCGATCTCTTGAACACTGTCCGATGGTAGAGCTAAATCGTACTCATTGTGACCGCGTGACGCACAAGGCAGAGGCTCGAATCCGTCGAAGATCAAGTCTCCGCGGATATCGTCCATGTAGTTTAAGCTTCCAAACCTGGACTGGTGACCAGGGGCGTAACTTTCAATCTGCTCCAGATGGCCAAGTGAATTGGCCTGCAGTGCAAAGCCGCGAATACGAAGATCTATCCGGGGAGAAAAGTCTCACTGTGGATTGCATCGCTATCGATGATAGTAGGAGCCATCAAGCCTAACGGCGATGACACAGAGGAACTCTCAATGAAAGCACCAATGTCGGTGTCAAAACCGGCAGAGCTCGGGTAGGGGGTCCCGAACTGTGCGTCTAAGGTGGATGGTAACAGGAGGCAGGGAACACGATATTTTACCCATGTTCGGGCCCTCTTGATGGAGGTAAAACCCTACGTCCTGCTTGATTAATATTGATGATATGGGTAGTACAAGAGTAGATCTACCACGAGATCAGAGAGGCTAAACCCTAGAAGCTAGTCTATGGTATGATTGTATGTTGTAGTTGTTGTTGTCCTACGGACTAAAACCCTTCGGTTTATATAGACACCGGAGAGGGGTGGGGTCACACAAGGTCGGTTACAAAGGAGGAGATATCCATATCCGTATTGCCTAGCTTGCCTTCCACGCCAAGTAGATTCCCATCCGGACACGAGACGAAGTCTTCAATCTTGTATCTTCATAGTCTAACAGTCCGGCCAATGGAGATAGTCCGGCTGTCCGGAGACATCCTAATCCAGGACTCCCACAGCCATAATGCAGTCTGTTTGGCCCATGTTTGTCCAATCGATTATATGGCCTGTATAAGGCCCATTGATAATATGGCCCGCAGAAGGCCCATTGTTTCTATGGCTCGTAGAAGGCCCGTTGTTTCTACGGCCCATAGAAGGCCCACTGTTTCTACGGCTAGTAGGAGGCCTAGTGTCACTACAGTAAATATTAGCCCATGGTTATTGTGGCCTAGTTTTAAAAAATAGGTTATTGCAGCCACTAGCTAACCGCGGAAAAAGAACTGCAATGACTACAAGCAAACAAATAAACAAGACAACAAGGAAATAAATAAGCAAGCAACTAACGCTAGGCTATCACGGCTATTACACATATTACATCCACTGGGCATCAAAGTTCGCCACCAGTGCAAATATAGGGAACAAAGCAGCATATCATATACACTGGTTGTCAAAGTTGGCGACCAGCGCAAATAAACGCCGCAGCAAAACAAATCTAGAACTGAAACCACTTCAAAAGATCTCAAGAAACTATATCCTGGGTACCCATAATGCTGGCAAGATGCTTAGCAAGCTTATTAACTATCTCTTGTTTGGCGCTTAAATCCTTCAGCGCTTGCTGTTGCACCAGAAAATATGCATCTGAATTCTGCAGGGACTTCCTCAGTCCTTCAGCTTCCTGTCGCAGCACATCTGATCGATGTCTTTCAACTTGAAGCTGAGACTCAAGAATACGAACTGATTCAGGCAGCGAGTTCGAAGAGCTTGTGCCAGCAGTAGTGGCCAGTAACTCGAACACTACATCAAGACAGGACTTTTGGGTTCCCTCACTGTCGTCGAGATAGTTTTTATCAACTTTCTTGGAGACCAACAGGGATGTCTCACTATCTTGAACCTTATCTGCATTACTTCCTTTACCATTGGATAACGCGGTACTGTTCTCCAATATTTTGTTCGCATTCTAAAAGAGAAACAAGCAGAAACATCACATGCTTATCATGTTGTATATGAAACTCATTTGGGTAAATGAGTTCACTAGTAAAGTGGAGAGGATAACAGCATGAAACAAACATATATCTATGTACCATGGTCACTTTATGGTCTATATCATTCTAGTTTTTGTTGCCAAATCAAGATAGAGACATAGTTCAAATAATATTTGTTCAAGACAAAGCAGAATAGACAGAATATAAGTGTGAGTAACTATAGAGCAATAACAACACTTGTAATGTGCATGACATGAGAACATAACTGTTTATTCAATTGAAACTGAAATCAACATAGAGCAGGTTACAACAGCAAACCAGTTAAAGAAACAGGTTTAAAACATACCTGTTGCACCATTGGAGTTTCAATTCCATCCTTCAAATTTGAAAATAGTTGGTATGAGTAAATACAGTCATGCAAGAGAAAAGGAGTATGAACCATAGCTACAGAACCTGACCTGAGAACAAATCTTCTTGTCCTTTAAGCGTTGAGTTGGGATTCTGAGTGGTGGTCCTCGTGCTTTGGGCACTGCACTTCCCTTACTAACTACTCGTGTTTGGGTGCTTTTTGGTGGAGACGGTGATGTGTCAACTAGAACTGGGTTACTATCTGCCGGGGTTGGGGTTAGAAGGGGTGTAGTTGGTTCTCTGTCCAACTGGGTAGGGGTACAATCTGCGAGAGTCTGGGTTATGTGTGGTGGATCTGGTCCTTGGGCAAGTACAACCGTGGTTCTATCTGCATCAACTGGTAGCACTATCTTTTCTGAAGACCGTGTTGTTACTCCCTTAGATACTGACATCACGCTCTCCAATTCAAATGGCTGATAAATAAGAAATGTAATTGAAAGTATAGACATTGTATGATAGACAGGTGCGATGGATAGTGGGGAATTAAAGAGGGCATGAAATAATTCATATTTATGTTGTCTAACCAAACAGGATAGCATGACACAATTTCACATATATGATGGCTAACTAAACAGGATAGCATGACACAATTTCACATTATGATGGCTAACTAAAAAAGATGGAAAGACATAGTTCAAAATATGAGACTATGTAAACAGGATGACATGACATAACTATATAATGTGTTTATTAAATAGGTTGGCATGCCATAATTCACATACATTCACAGATAGAATGCCATAATTCAAAATATGATGACTGTAAACACTAAATAGGATGAGAGGATATAACTATATGATGTCTTTATTAAATGGGTTGCCATGCCATAATTCAGATAGATGATGTGTATGTACTATGTAAACATGATGGCATGATACAATTCAACTATATGATTTATATAGTAAGCAAGTAAGCAGATGGCAATCCATATATGATTTAAAACTAAGCAATGCAAGACAACATGCATGACATGGGTAATATAACCCTGCCAAGTTTGAGCATAGACCTCAGGGGGAAAATAGGACTGGTCATCAGTCTCTGAATCCTCCTCAGAGGAGCTCTCTGTAACCAGCAAGATGTCTGCTTCAGCAGGTAGCATTGTCTGCTCTGAATACCTTGTTTTCACTCCAGATACTTCCATCACCGCTTCAAATGGCTGATGCACAGGAAGAGTAGTTGAATATACAAACGTTGTTGCCAAATGGAACACGTAATACAAAAAAATGATAGCATGATATAATTCACATACATGATGATTGGCTAAACAGCGTGGCATTGCATAATTCACATATATAATGCCTTTGCAACAAGATAGCATTGTATAATTCACATATATAATGTCTTGCAACAAGATGGCAATGCATAATTCACATATATGGTAATTAGACACTGAACAGGTGGCATTCACACAAAGCATGTCTAAACTAAACAAATGACATAGCAATGCGAGACACCTACGCACGATATGAGCAACATAACCCTGCCAAGTTAGAGCATACACCTCGGGCGGGAATAGGACTGGTCATCTGTCTCTGAATCCTCCTCTGAGGAGCTATCCATAACCAACGAGATATGCACTTCGTCAGATAGCATAGTCTGCTCTGAAGACCTTGTTTTCACTCCAGAATTTGCCATCACCGTGTCAAATGGCTGATGCACACGAACAGCAGTTGAATGTAATAACATTGTTGACAAATGTAATATGTAACGGAAAAAAGGATGGCCTGATATAATTTACATATAAGATGACTGGCTAAGCAGGATGGCATTGCGAAATTCACATATATGATGCCTGGCTAAACAAGATGGCGTTGCATAATTCACATAACCAATGAATAAACTAAATAGATGGCATTCGCACAAAGGATGTCTAAACTAAGCAGATGACATATTTGATGTATAAAGTAAGCAATGCAAGACACCATATGCATGATATAACCAACATCAGCATGCCAAGTTAGAGCGAAGACCTCAAGGGGTAAAGAGGAGTTGTCTTCTCCTTCTAAACCCCCCTCAGAACAGATATCTTCCTCTCGATTACAATCCGAAATGCATGGAGGGGGGCTGCCTTTGCGCCTACCATGGAGCGACGTCTGCATGAAATTTTATTGCCACACAAGGCTCGTCTCTTTTGCTCTACATGTTCAGTTCCATTGTTTACAATAACTATCATGCATAGGAATAAAACATAGTGAGATTATGTAAGGAGTGCATGCAGAAATACAGAGTGATGGTAGCAACCTGTGGATAGACCCAAAACCAATAATAGCAGGCAGATAATGGCTCCAGTTAAAAAATACAGATAATGGCTTCTTTACTGTTTGTTTCCCACCCAACATGAAACTCATAGTAGACACCGGAGATTAACCAGATAGTAGATAGATACTATTGATAGCGGCCCCGATATGTACCCCACAACCATTTAAAAACTCAAGTTTGACCATTAGTTTGGAGCTGACTCAGAGTCTAATCGGTGAACATGACGATAAAGTAGCATGTAATATTAAGCGATGCATAACGTAAGCAGACACGAAAGAGTGCGACCTCTCTTGCGAACCCGTGTAGTCCTCGAGGTCATCTGCTCGGTTGATGATGGTAGTGCAATTTTCATGGCTGCCAGCGGCGGGGAAGAAGATCTGAGGCGGCGAAAGACAGTCTGGAGGTCGGATCCCTGCTGTGCTGGACCCTTCTGTCGTTGGAGCAGCTGAGCTGGGGTGGACGACGGCGCAGCAGGAGCGGGACAAACCACGCAAGGTTTTCTTTGACAACTATCTGTAAGAGAAGTAATTCTATAAGGGCTCGTTTGAATTGGAGGATTCCAACAATGCAGGGATAGGAAATAGACAGGAATGGGATAGGAATGCACGTGCAAAACAGAGAATTTAAAAACACAGGATTTCTGCCAATCTGGGTGTTTGATTCACAACAATTGGAAGATCACAGGATGCAAAGAAGCATGGTGATATTAAGTCAAACCACAAGAAAATGTACGGTTATAATGCTATTATGCTACTATCTCTTAGTCTTGTGCTTCATGAATAGGAAATTGAAAAGGAGGACAAGTGAAAAATAAAATTCCTACGTTTTTTCTTTCAAGGAGACACTAAAGGAGCAAATCTGTGTGCTCAGTGGACAATATATATAACATGTAGAGTAAAAAAGAGATGCAACAAGTGTACAACCTCTTTGGCGAAGCCATGTCGATCTCAGCGTGATTGGGTTGGCCGGTGAGGATGCTCCGGCTGACTTGGCTGTCGGAGGACGGGAAGAAGATCTTAGGCATCTAGAGATGGAGCCCGAGGTACTGCTCCGCTGTGATGGAGGGTTTCATCGTTGGAGCAGCTCCGGTGAGTTGTACGACGCCGAGGCTGAAGCAGGACAAGAGAGACAACGAACAACGTTAACCTGAGTAGAATTCTAATAGCATCTGCAATACATGACGTAAAATACATAACCACAAAGTGCTAGATGTAAAATACATCAGCCACTCATCTCTGAACTTAACTGTCGAAACTGAATTTAACTGTCGAAACTAAACTTAACTGTCGAAATTGAACTTAACTGTCGAAACTGAATTTTGCTGTCGAAACTGAATTTTGCTATCAAAACTGAACGCACTAGCAAGGTGAGGCTACACGTCGGTCGATTGACTTTTTCATCTCTGGTCAGTCGATTTTGCAGCCGTTGGATACGAAATCAAGGGCATGCGGTTCATCTTCAACCTCCACCCCCCTGAGCCGGCCAAACAGCAGCCCCCCACCGCCCGCGTCCGGCGTGCGCCGCCCCGCCCACCCCGAAAACACTCCCCACCGCCAGTCCACCGCCGCCCCGGCCATCCCTCTAGCCCCCCCCCTGCCAAGCTTTTTCTTCGTCGATCCCCACGCCACCGCCCCGCCAACGCCCCGCCACCGCCGGCGACCACCGCCCCCATCCTAAACCCTAAGATAGATAGTGGGGTTCTTCCTCCACCCCGGCGGCATCGGAGTGAAGTGTGGCTAAATCAGAGCAGCATCGCAAGCAAGAGCAAGAGCGAGAGCAGCAGCGCGAGCAAGAGCAATAGCAAGACCAGACCAGGCAGGGGACAGAGAGCAAGAGCAGAGCAGCAGCGCAACCGAGAGCTAAAGCAGGAGTAGGTCCTACTGATGTGGATGTCGCCGCCGAGGGAGCGACATCGTGGAGGAAGTGGCCGGCGATGCCGCTGTGGATGGAGCGGCGCCGTGTCGGCTCGGGACCGAGCGCCAGCAGCACCATGAGATCGAATCAAGAAGAAAATGCGGCGATTAGTGTACAACCTCTTTGGTGGCGCCGATTAGGCTGCAGCTTCATCCGAGGAAATGGTGATGATGATGCTCTTCCAGTGGTGCAGGTGAAGACGGCGGTGTGGGAATGGAGGTGGCGCGAAAGACGAGGGGAACGTCGGGGCAGCTCCTTGGAGGGGAGGACGGGGTGGATGAACCAGCAGGACGATGAGATCGACGATGGATCCTCATCCGGTACGGTGGATGAGGGACGTCGAGGTGTTGCTGTGGACGATGTCGTCGGGGAAGAGGCTCCGGCTGGGTGGCGGACGGAGCAGGGTGTGCGGTTTCGTCGCGGGTTTTCGCGGCCGCGCTGTATGAATGGGTGGGCGGATGGGATGGCAGTGGGGAACCATGGCTTAGAGACGCGCTTGTCCGAAATGTGGGGTAAGTTACAAAAGTACCCCCACCGATTTGAGGCGGTTTTTTCGTTCAGGGCTACCACGGGCATTTCGTGTGTCGGGATTTCATAGGAGGTGGGAGTTTTCGCGCGCGTTGTAATTTCGGAATAGCAAGGCGCGGGTTGAGATGGAGGGAGTTGTCGGAGCACAACGAGACAAAGATATATCTTAAATATTTCGGGCTAACAAGGCGCGGGTTGAAATTTCCGGACAAACCTAACGTGTACTGTACCAAATCAATGCACCCTACAAATGTCATTCAAAACTTTGAATTCATGTTATGTTCAATTAAAATATTTCGCTACGTGTATAATGCATGCAACCTACTACTCAAATGAATGTTTTAGTGCATTCCAAACGTTTATACTACCGCTTCAATATGAACTAAATTTGAATTAGTTTCTCTATTTGAATAAGATCTACAGTAATGATTGTTGTGAAGTCAAACCATTTGAATTCGTTTCTCTATTTTCATAAGATCTACAATCATCATTATTGTCAAGTTAAACCATCATTTGTGTATTATCTTCACAGCACACCACATGATTAGTCTCGAGTTACATATGAACTATGTGTACTATATGAACTCGAACTAGATTTTTTGAATCCACTTTATTTTGATTTCAAATCACATTACATTTCTAGCTCTAGCTAGATCTTCATAATCTAAACCATGTCTCATATGTATACTGTGTTTATCACATTATGTATGGTGCCCCACCCCCTACGCCTACAAGTATTTAGATGTGAGTTGGAAACACCACACATTAACACAAATTCAAATAAAATGTGAGAATGTTCGATATATAGTATTGTTTAGATTGTTCGATATTTAGTTGTAAGCTGCAAACGCCACACATTATCACAAATTCAAATAAAATGTGAGATTGTTTGATGTATAGTATGGTTTAGATTGTTCAGCATTTAGCTGTGAGTTGCAAACACCATGCATTATCACATTATGGTATGACATGTGCACAGCATGTGTATCACCGCTATATTCATGCATGCAATGTTTAAAACACTATGATCTCCTATTCAAATATATGAATCCGCTTCCATATCAAATTATGATCTTTGTTAGTCTCTTACACCCACACAATCCTCTAACCTTTGTAGCTACCACTAACTTTCTCTCGTGCATGCACACGCCCTCCTCGCCCTCCCCCTCCCTCGGCATTCTATCCACCGGGCACATTCATTTTTTTCTTTAGGTCGTTCTCCCAGAGTCTCCACAATTCCTTTCCTACACACACCGATCGATAAACCTCTCCAGCGATGCCTGCCTACAACATACAAACGCACCTTCAATCTCCTCCTTTATGTGTCCTTGCCTCATGTCTCTCATACAGTCAGACACACGTGTAAACTCTCGCCCCTCTTTTCATCGCTCTCACAACCGCACACTCCTCCCCCTATCTAGCTAGTAGATGGTCCTCTCGCACCACCTCCTAGCTCCATTCTCTCTGTCTATCCGTCTCGCTGGGCCTTATTTGCCTCTAAAAAATGGACGTACACCGACCGATCTCTCCCTATACATATAGCTAGCTAGGTCCTTATAACTCGTTTTTACCCACACGTCAATCGATCTACCTCATTAGTTGTGTCTCTCCCTTCCTCCGACAAACAACAATTGATCTACCGATCTAGTTAGGTTTGCTTACCAAACACATGGTTCCCCTTCATCATCCATGGATGCATCCCGACAGATCTATCACGCACAGGCACACACAGAAACACATCCCCACTCTTATTGATAATATTGCAGTTCCACCCCTAGTTTGTCTAGTAGGCCTCTCCCACCATCTTCGAGAAGCAACTCCATCACCCATCCAGCACTCTACCCCTCTCCCTCCCTCTCCCTCCCTCTCTCTCTCTCCTCTCTCTCTCTCCCATCATATTTCCCGTCCTTCAGTTATGTATGATTGTCGACCGATCTCCCTCAAGACATAGCTGGGTCTCTCCTTCTCAACACATATACGAGTCGTTCTACCTCTATAGTTAGGCCTCTGCCTACCCCTCCCACCACCCCCTCCCCCCCACACACCGATACATCGAGCACTCTAGTCATGTCTCCCTGCCACAAACAAACTTGATGTGTGCCCTCTAACATTCCGGTAGGCCAGTCGCCCTATATCTTTGACTTGTACACACACACAATTTTGATGGCTCTCTTCATCGATCTCGCACCCACCCACTTGATCCTCTCTTCGACTCTATCGATAGCTATGACCCCTCCCTCTCTTCTCGTGGATTGCCCGACCCTCTATGTATGATATGGATAGGCCTCCATTTCACACACATTGCATGCAAAATTTTGTTTGAGATGTCATCGACACATATTCCCACAAATAATTCACGAAATCAACCCCCCACCCCACCCCCACCCCAAAACAAAAAACACTCACGTACGTAGTTTGTATCTCTCACACACACCCACGTAGGTGGGGGACATGGACGAAGAGAAGAGGTGCATGCACGGCGCACGTACTCCCATCTCTTTCCCAACCACACCCGCGTGGGTACACGGTGGAGCTCATTTCTGTACGAAAAAGGCAGCCCACATGGTAATTTGGCACGTGTACTGGTTGTCCACTTGGTGGAGGGAGGATCGTCTACCACGGGTGAACAAACAAATTGCGACTTGACGTGTTATGTTAAAAAAAGAGGCAAACCATGTGGGGCCTACCTTAGAGGCAAGGCTCTATACACTAGAGTACTTTTGATGTGTCCCGTCAACTCGCAAAACGAGGAGAAGCTTGCTTAGTACGCCGTCTCCCCCGCCCATGGGCACGGTGGCACGCAGGATAAGGTGAAGCTTGCTTACAATGCCTTACGCCCGCTCCCTCGCCCATGCGTGCGGTGGCTCGCAGGACGAGGAGAAAAATTTACTACTCCCTTCGTTTACTCCTCGTCCCTACTACCTTGGTTATAGAGATTATATCGTATTGTTTGGAATATATATGTCCTTTAGTAGATTTCAATATGAACTACTAGTACATACTCCAAACACTGATGTATATAGACGTATTTTAGAGTGTAGATTCACTCATTTTGCTCCGTATGTAGCACTCTCCCTCGCCCCTCGACCCTCGCCCACTTGGTGGACGTGCAGCAATTCATTCGGTCTCATATAGCCAGAACGATATATACTGCACTACCATTATTGCTCGACTTCCCGAAGAGGCGAAGAGCCAATCGCAAGGTCAATATTTTGGAGATGACAAGTGCAAGGTTATAGGAGAACGAGTAGTAGGTGCCGCATCATTTAGAAATGAAGTTTTTTTCTTCAGTGGCACGTACGCAATATGATAGGTTCATATGGAGAGAAAAGGAAACCGCTCCACTATATACATAGTCAGGACGAGCCAGCCAACACGGTTGCTTGCTAGGGTTGCTCTCTTCACACTCTCTCACACAAAACGACTGTGGCCACATCTCTAACATCCCGGCGGATCATGTCCATTGGGGAAGGGGTGGATGCTTAGTGTAGATGCGGTGGCCGTCGCCGACGGCGAAAACCCACTGTCGGCACATCCCGATCAGGGGTCCCGCCGTTCTCTCTCACAAAGCCGGTGAGGTTGCCTTCGTCCCTTACTCACTACCGCGACATGGGCATTTGCCGCCTCCCGCCGCCCTCCTCAAGGTTGAGCTACGTCCCTCAGGTACAACTCCCTTTACAGCCGGCTTGCACCACTGCTCCAGCTGCCCACATCACTTCCTGTGGATATTTCTCTACTTCTTTGCCCCGCACATACCTCTACTGGCTTCTACGTACTGTATTTGTGATGAGTTTATGTCTCATGAACTAGTCCCAGTAATCTTATTCTAATCACGCTTGTTCAATTTCTTTGCCACGGGGATGCTCATCTCGATTTTGGTGAAACTGCACAAAATGATCCGATGGTTAAAAGGTTGCAAACTTCATTTATTAGGAAGCTCGAACGTTGCCCGCAAATTGAAGCCTGGTCAGGGTTCACGGTTCAAGGGCTAGGGACTGCATGGATCGTTTTTTTCTTTAGCTACCTTTGTTCCAAAATAAGGGTCAACTATAGTAGTACAACTTTGTACTAAAGTTCGCACAAAGTTGAGAAACTTATTTTGGAAAGGAGCGAGTACATATTTGCTATGATCTGTCAATCATTGAGATGCAATAGCATGCATGTTAGTCTCCTTTGTATTTGATGAAATGTTGCAACGGGAAACCTTGGACGCAAGATACGTGTAACAGAAGTTGGAAGCTTCATAGCATTGTACAAATTTATCTTGCTGATAAATTATAGTATGTACTATACTAGTACTTCCTCCGTTCCTAAATATAAGTCTTTGTAGAGATTTCACCATGAACCACATGCGGATGTATATAGATGAATTTTAAGTGTAGATTCATTCACTTTGTTCCGTATGTAGTGGAATCTCTACACAGACTTATATCTACTAGTAATAGCTAGCCCCCACTACTAAGAATTCTCTATCCTCTCCTTGAGCCACATCATCAAAATTGATGTAGTCGTTAGATCAAGTAAATCAGTCCATAATAGTCGTCTGATCTTGACGTTGAGAGGCTCCGCACTAAGCCACATGCAAGCATGCAGAAATACTGTGCCACATGCATGTGAGTGGGTTTTAAATCACATCAACATGTCTGCATGCAAGCATGCACCGGTAGCATGCATGTAAGTGAGCTTTTAAGTCCCATTAACATGTCAAAAAGAAAAATATAATCACATTATGCAGTAGGAGTTGGCTGATCTTTTTTCCTTGCGTGGGATGATCTAAATGATGATGGGAGTTTATTTAGTTTGGCTACCACATTTGTCATGCGGTTATAGAGTTTTTTTTGTTCTATGAAATCGATAATTTTGCGGAGCGAGATATACCGATGTTCCGCGCCAACGCGCGGGGACTCATCTAGTAATATTTAGGAACGGAGGGAGTACTATGTAAAGAGTTAAGTGTCGCACGGTGATAGTGTGAGTTGGGCCATGTAATCACTGAGCCTACGTGTTTTCACTGCTCTTGCACACCTCCACTGTAAGAATGGAGAAAATTGTAATCTAGTAGTAGTAGTAACCTCCTTTCACCGAAAGCGTGGGACATCCAGCAGTCCTACCACCTCAGTAATAAAGACCAATGAGCCGTCAAATCACATAGACCCAGCAGTAAGTTGGACGGATGAAGCAACCATCACTCTTGCGCCAGTGAGAGGTCGCGTCCGCTCTGCCCGGGCATGAATGCGGCACTGATTCTTTGGAGCGGCACTGACCGTTTCAGGCGGGAAGCGCGCGCGGGCGATGGAGGGGCTTTGGGTGGGCCAGGCTGGTCAGGAGCGGGTGTGGCAGCTGTTCACATGTCCCTACCGGACACGCCCGGAAACGAGAGGATGCACCGACTCTCGCGGCTAAAATCGTACACTACACAACATCTCTCTATAGGAGTAGGTCAATCTGTCGCTCTCTCTAACACACACACACACACGCGTGCACCATGGTCCCGTTGCACCTTCTAACGTGACTTATTACACCTAGACTGAGGGAGTAGTAAGTATACGAGATACGGTGGCACACTGACTTAAGTCGAATACAAGTGCCCAAAATTTGTGTGCATGTTATAATAAGGATTCACTTATAATAGTACGTGAGCGAACAGGGGGGTCAATTGGACAGTGTTCCCGAGCAGTAGCGAGATGTGTGAGGTAAGATACACCGCTGGCTCTTTTAATTTTTCTTATTAATTTGTTTGTTTCACCCTCTGACTGGTGGGACCCAACGTACTACGTGGAGAGAGGTAAGGTGACTAAGGCTGCATTATTTCTGCACCATTGTGGATAGTCTTACCACCAAAGCCACATGAAAAGATTATGATTGAAATCCCAATGACTCCCACACACACAGAAAAAACACGGCATGCTTGTCACACGAATGCAGGAATGTATAAAAGGTTATTTCCCTCTTGTTGAACATAATGGGAGGGTTGTGTAGCTAGTTAGCTTGTTCGCTCACTCTCTCGCCCTCTCCCGTTGGAGCCTCAGCGCTTGTAGTTGCTCTCTTCACACTCTCTCGCCCTCTCCAGATCTAAACAAGACTTCGTTGGCCTCTCTCTCCCCTCACTGCTGCTCAAAGAGCCGGCAGGATCCGTCTGTCGGGAAGGGATGGAGGCTTAACGTTGTCGCCGTCGGCAAGGGACTACCGGCGCCGCTGTTCACTTTCCACCCAACGGCGGCGCGGGAGGGCCTCCGACCCCTTCTTCTTCGCCGATGTCTCGTCGCCCACTGAACCACGCCCCAAGAACCTTAAGGTATAATTTACTTACTCCACTGTCATTGCTCTAGCTGCATGTATACCATGAATCTAGGACGTGGTTCAAAGAGGAAAGGAGTGGGGGAAAGTAGTGGGAAAAGTTGTATATAGCATGAATCTAGGACGTGGTTCAAAGAGGAAATGAAGGGGAAAGTTGTATAGCATTAATCTAGGACGTGGTTCAAAGAGGAAAGGAATGGGGGAAAGTAGTGGGGAAAGTTGTATCGCATAAATCTAGGACGTGGTTCAAAGAGGAAAGGAAGGGGCAAAAGTACTAGTTCAAAAAGGAAAGGAAGGGACAAGGTTGTTCTTTGTTGCAACAGACTGTGCATGACCACAGTACACCGGTAGATGCACATGGTGCTGGTGCGTCCACTGTCCCGTGCAACTGATTAGCTGTTGTTAATCTAAGGCCCTGTTTGGTTAAAAACTCCCTAGTCCCTACCTGCTGGGTTCCAGGGACTAAACATGGACTAGAGGTTATTAAATGACATGCTAAAAGACCATGTTACCCCTAGTAATGAACTAATAGATACAAGGTGCGATGCGTGGTAGGGGCAACTGTTGGAAAAAGTCCCAAAAAGACTCCTTCGGGGTCTTCTTTCTTTAGTCCCAAATGCCCACTTTTAGTCCCTAAAAGTCCCTCCTCTTCGGTTTAGACGGGACTGACACGGAGTTTTTTTAGTCCCTGCACCAAAATGTCCCTGTAAACAAACACCCTCTTATAATGCCGCTTGAAAATTGATGCAATGCCAGTGTTAAAAGCAAATTACATGTTTAACGAATTTTATTGTTAATATAATCTCTATGTTAATATTAATCAATGCCACCGTTTGAGAAATGCTACTGTCTTGCTTTCTTTCCCATTTAGATAAGGTAGATGCTTCTTTTTGTTGGCTTCTATGTCATCCACCGTTATTGACCACTAATTGTTTCCTTTGCACCTCTGTGTAAATAGGGTTATCTGCTTCACCTCGTTGCCATTGTGACCTTTTGTTGCACTGCACAAAACACTTTTGTTTTAAGAGTGTTTTGTGCAGTTCAACTAAAATGTCACACCAACAACGTTGCTTGATTGCTTGATCTTAGTGGAACTGCACAAGAGGAGATCTTACTTCCTATACGTTAAGGCGAATTTGGTTCAGATCTTCTTCTTGTGAGTTGTTTGAATTCCGCATCATGAGAGGTCAATACTAGCCTTCTTTCACATGATTCTACAGTGTGCATTCATATGTTGTGCTACTTGTACGATAATGTTGCTTGATTTTAGTGAACTGCACAAATGGAGACAAGACTTCCAATCTATATGTGCACCGTAATATCCCATTGAGGTAAGATAAGGATATTTCACAACTGCTGGCCTGTATTTGGCCACTTTCATCAGAAAATTAAGTTTAGTACTATACTTGTGCTCCCTAATTGACATGCCAAATCTTACATTGAAGGCAAAGCTTGTTTGTTATTGAACCAAGTGATGAAGGGGGAGAACAAGGGGAAGAAAAACAAAAATCAACTCTCGGTGCTGAAATGAAGCACTAGAACTGTGATAACACAAGTAATGATATAGTTTTGCATCTTAATTTATTGCTATGGCTGGAACGAGCAATTGTTTTGCCACTGATTTGATGCCACTCTTAATGTAATATGTAATTATCTCTACTTGTGCAAACAGGGACCTTCTTTGAAGATAACATATATTTTAGTGGAACTGCACAAGAAGATGTTGGAAACATTAAACTAATCGAGGAGTATATAGTAAGCATCGCCACCACCGTAGATTGCAACAGATGGTTCTGGAGAATTGCTTCATCTATATGCTCTACACAATAAGCCTCCTCACAAAGGTTGGTACTCGCCCACTGATTTCATCCATATGATTGAGCTTTGTCATCTCTATTGGTGTTGTGCTACTGTTTAGATACTGTCATGAAAAAGTGGTATTGTCCTTGAGAAGTGCTTCATCTGTGTTGTTTTAAATATTTCCTTTCCTTTTTTTCGAGCAAACAGTGATGCTAGCATTTAGTAGTCCTCTTATATTTGCACAACAGGATCATCTTCCTCTGAAGAAGAATATGGAGTACGTGAAGTGACTAGTTCTGATTATGCCTGGATGAAGAAGCCATGTCTATCTTATCATCAGAAGGAGCAGTTGAAGGATGGTTACATTACTCCCCACAAGACCAAACTAACTTCAGCTCAGAAGGACTGACAAAATTTCCATTTTTTTGTTGTGATGCGTGACTACAATGTTGTTCTAGGATTCTTTCTGGTGAGTTCCATTTTTCTAAAAGTGTGCTCTACATGGACCATGATGTGCCTGTTGAAACTGTCAATTCATAGTACAGTTTGCTCTATACTAATCACTTTTTTGTATTTGTGCAAACAGGGGTGCTCAGCTTGATTTCAATGGGAACTGCACAAAATGTTCATGAATACATCGAATCATTCATTTCCACCACAAGAAAGGAGGTGCCGATAAGTTCAAGGCATTGCAACATATAAGGGCGAAATCATACAAGCTACGCGTGAATTTGGTTGATTTTGGTGGAACTACACAAAAAGAACAGCTGGTTTATTTAGCACGAGGTGCCATGTTGATGTCCGAACTGATGGCAAACCCTGCCCATTCCACAATCGTAGGCATTTGATATTTTGGAATGGGACAACCTTGTCAAATTTTGCTCATTAATTTTAGCAAGACATGTGTTTGATATTTTTGAATGGGACGCCCTTGCTGTCAGCAGCGTCGATCAATTTTTTCTTTTTTCTTTAGTTGTGAAGTAAATATTGCCTCTGACATGTGAGTCGCTGAGATGCATAACCATCGATTGTTTTGAATGTTCTCTATGAATTGTCAGGCCTGTGTGTTTGATTGCAATGTACAGAAACACTAAAAACCTGCTCAAACTCTTTGTACTCCTTCTGTTCCTTTTTACTTCGCACACTGTGAAAGTGCATACTTTTTTGTATAAGATTGGTCAAAGTAGAGATACTTTGACTGCAGACAAAACTTGTATGCAGACTAGAAAGGACCGGAGGTAGTACATGTGAAACTGCTGCAAACGAGGTGATCACCCTGGGAATAATGCTAGTACATATTGTTTTGCATGTTCATCCAATGCCAGTGATACAGGAATTCGAACTAATCAAAATAAATTCATTCATACACGGTCGGATTTCATATAAACATGCCAGATCTCATTACATTTCATACATTCTTCAACTAAAAAGGGGTGCGCTGGAGGTATAATTAATTAACCGAAGCTACCCACCTGTGTCCCGCTGAGCCGAACAGAAGCTTCAGTGACTTAACTGCAGGTGCAGTTGCGTAACTGACATGTGGCCTATTGGGCCCAGGTGTCAGTCAGCCAACTGCACCAACAGTTAAGTAGAAGCAGCGTTATTCTCCAGCAGAACTCCCCGACTCCATGTCGCCGCCAAGAAGCTAACCAGCCGTCAATGGTCAACCCGCCTAGCTTGGCTTCAACAGGAGGGTAGCAGCGGTGGCCGTACTTGGACCCGAGCGGCAGCGACCTACCGTGTTCTACTCTTCCTCATTTTCTATGTGGCGCGGCCTTGTTGGCAGCGGGGCGGGGCCACGGCAGAGCCGGCGATGTCCTTTGTCTCGTTGCCGGCGGGCGGCGCCTCAGCAGAGAGGTGGAAATCCTCCCCCGCGTTGCCGGCAGGGTGGGGCCTCGGCTGAGTCGGCGATGTCCTCTGCCTTGTTGTTGGCGGGGCGAGGCCTCGGCAAAGCCGGCGGAGTCCTCCGCCTCGTTGTTGGTGCCGCGGGGCCTCGGCGGAGCAGGGCCTCGTCGACGCCAGTGGAGCGGGGACTCGTCGGAGCCGGCATTGCCTCTGCCTCGTCCTCGGTCTTGCCAAACAGTGCCTCGCCCGCTTTATCGCCCTCTTTGCTAGCCTCTTTGTAGACGGCCGCGGCCTCCGCCACCCGCATGCGGTCCCGCCAGCGCTCGAGGCGGCACTTGCAGGCGGAGCGGTATGAGTCGAACAGCGCCTCCTGCTCCGCCCGCTCCGTGGCGATCTACTCCTCCGCCTGCAGGTGCTCTTAGAGGAGATGGTGGTTGTAGGCGGCATCAGCCTGCGCCTCCCGGAACTGCTCCTGACGCATCTGCCTCACACTGTCCATATATTGGGCACGGGCCTCACCGATGGTCATGGTGCAATGCACCGGCGAGGATGGCGCGGAGGAGGGGGCTGGCGCCGGATCGTCTACTACCATGTTCTCCATTGGGACGTCATCGTCCTCCGGCTGCCTGCCGGCCAGCCGGTCGGCAGCAATGGCTGCCATCTTCTTGTGGTCCGTCACCCGCCTGTCCCGAAGAGTGCTGGAGGGCGAGGAAGCCATGGTGGGCAGTAGTGGTGTGGACAGGACAAAGGGAACGGATGCGGATGACTGCGGCTATGGCCGGCGCAGCAGTTTATATAGCAATGGTGGGCGGGGCGGAGGGACATACGTGTGGCGCTGGAGTAGCCACCTCGGCAACCGCGTATCATTAATGTGGGCGGCAGATGGACAGACAGACGACACTTGTGTCGTTTGAAGGCGGAGCAATCGCCTGCACCGGGAAGCGGGGCGGGCGGCGCTGACTGTTTCAGGAGGAAAGCGCGCGCGGGCGAGGAGATGACTTTACTTGGAGAGGATGACAATGGGGACCCACCAGGTCCATAGCCTCACGTACGCAAGTGCCTCCTTATTATATATATATATATATATATATATATATATATATATATATATATATATATATATATATATATATATATAAAACTATACTCCCTCCGTCTAGGTGAATAAATCGTATTAGAAGGTGCATCACGACCTAGGTGCAAGCAGATTGGTGGAAAAGAAGAATATTTCTCTCTTCTAAACACAACATTTAATCACAGCAGTTAAGAGGATGCCTTATTAGCTACCCATGCAGGCCATCGTAATTCATAGCATGCAAAGCGCTTTTATTTCTTGCCTAATAACCGCATGGACATGTTGCATGCATTGGTCCTTGCCCGAGCAAAAAAAAGGGAGGAAAGGGGTTTCCACGGGAGACAACGAGGCAGAGGTGGAAGTGCTCGCTGGAGTTATTTATTTTGCTTCCCCCTGGTTTCCTGACATCATGGTCCCACACCATTGTCAACCTATGTAGTACTAGTCAATAAACGAGAGAATTGCACAAGAAGCGGCCGACAGCTGGGACCAAGCAGCTCGAGCAGTATTTGTGTTTTTGAGGTGTGAGCACTGCAGAGTTTTTCGATGTTTAGCCCAGATATTAATTTTTCTCCTCTGAACAACAACGAAAACATCGCTGCAGGTATTAACTGGGCGGGTTGTGGCCCGTCTAGCCCAGGCCAGATATCCAGCCCAGATATTAATTTTTTTCAAGCTGAAAATGGCTAGCCCAGCTATACTTTTTTTAGGAATACCCAGGCAAGGTCAAGTTGTTATTCTCTGCCCCGCTGGGCTGCAAATCTTTCCTTGGAGGGATGCATTAGGCTTAACAAGAAAATGGGCTTCAAGAAATAATAAATGGGATGTAATTATAAAAACTAGGCAGTAACTATAAAAAAAGCACCAAACACGTGATTACTTTATAAAATATTATTTTTGGATATTGAAAATTTTAATTTCATTAATTGTTGCGAGCGCAATGTTTCGTTGGATTTTTACGTAATATAAATTTATATTGAAATTGTATTTAATCTGACTAGAAATTTCGGGATAAAAATATTTTGGATCCCATCAAAATGTGGGAAATTTTATTGAATTCTATTTTGAACGGTTGGTTGAAATGGGCTGTACTTTTAACAAACTGTAAATGGGCTGTAGAAAATTCCATTAGAATTCAAAAATGGGCTACACATTCTTACAAATCTCAAATGGGCTATAAGTTCTCTGCCACACACTTCTGGCCTTACTAAGTTGATGTCGGGACCCCGATCCAAAGTCACATTGATCTAGCCGGTAACACCTCATATCACTTTGCGGCCTCACGCACGGTATTCCTACGGGTGTCGCCTTACCCTGGCCCTGGACCGTTTGCGCCTTTTGGCTCACGTATATGATTGTGTCGCTAACATCCATATGACAGAGAACCCGGGCCAACATGGCTAGTCATGAACCCAAAGCGGCATTAACCTATGGGGACAGGCATACATGATTCACATCGAGCATGTCGGTCAGCAGCGTGTGAATCCGGGCTGTAGCACTGGGCTAACAGGACTCCGGATGTCTCCGCGTGACATTTCCCCAAAGGGACAGACACAGGAACGAAGTGAAACACATGCTGGCCAGTCAAGTATCCTGCGCAGTAGTGCTGGGCTAGCAGGACTCCGGTGAACCGGGCTGTAGCGGACTACTATGGCTCAAGGAAGCAATAGACTACATTTCCCCATATGAGAGGCTGCCAAGGATAAACAACTTGATTGTCGGATCCCACACATAGCAATACACGTCACACGTACGCATAACATGCAAGTATGTGCTGTACAACATGGCATCACAACATAACGCAACTCATATAGATAAAGGCCCAGAAGAGCCACATAGCATTAAATACAAACAGGGGTCACATGACCCATCATTCAGAGCATACAAGCAACGGAAGCATTACATGTCTGAGTACAGACAACTACAAAAGAAAAAGGCTAAGACACCTGACTATCTACAAGTCCCTCCCAAGGGTACAAGATCGTAGCTGAGGTAACAAGCTACTCGTCGAAGTCCAAGAGGTACTACTAGTGAGACAGATGTCTCACCTGCAAAACATAAATAAAGCAAACGTGAGAACAAAGGTACTCAGCAAGACTTACATCAGATCCTATCATACATGCATTTGTATCAAGAAGGTAATGTGGGGTTTAGTTGCAGCAAGCCAGCTTTGACTCAGTGGCTATCCTGTTCTACGACAACGAGAAACTTCTTTGAGGTGAGGTAGCGCACACGAGTCCACTAAACACCACATCAAATACACTACTATGGATTCATCCTCGTCTCCTTACGAGAAGGCCATCCATAGCACTCACACTTGTCTTGAGCATTTTAGGGTATCCACTTTAAGTTGTCTATGTACCACGTAAGCATCCAAGAAGTCCATAACCGAGGACACGGCTATTCGAATAGATCATGATAACCCTGCAGGGGTGTACTTCTTCACACACGCTCTCACCACTTATCACCATGTACACGTCATGTATCTCGGCAACCTTCAAATGGAAGCCTGGCGAGGGTGTCGGCCACGACCTGACTAACCACACAAGACTCTAGTCCAGGTTTATCGCCTATTCGGGTTCCATCCGCAAGGAGATCCGGCTGGGGTGTCGCTCACAGCCCCAAACGATATGTGCAGGGTTCCCAAGCCCGCCTCGCCGGATGGATCTACGCTTGGTACACCGTGCCACTTGTGTCTAGTCTGTCGCAATCCCACCTAGCCGAGTGCCACTTAGTAGACTACTAACACTACCTACAAACACCAGAAACTATTTGCGACTCCTGGACAGAGATCAAGTTGGCTAATAAGTCGAGAGGGGCACTTAAGCATTCCAATGTGTGGTAGTAGCTAGTCATTGGACAACATACACGAAACTCAGTGCTTAAGGATAGTTCTAGTGAGACAACCCACCATGTACTTCTACAAGGCCTCTCACCGCTACCTTTACCAAATCGTGTTCACACGCTTAACTCTCAGCACTAGAACATGTCGTACCACTCCAATTCATTCCCGATGAATCAGACCTGACACAACTCTAAGCAATAGCAGGCATGGCATGGCAAGAACACAACATGGCTCAATCAACTCCTACACATGCTAGTGGGTTTTAACTATTTACTGTGGCAATGACAGGTCATGCAGAGGAATGGGTTCAACTACCGCAGCATAAAGTAGCAGTTGAATCATTGCTGTCCTAATGCAATAAATGAGAGCAGGAGCGAGAGATTAGGATTGTATCGGAATGAAAAATGGGGTTTGCTTGCCTGGTAGATCAACAAGGAAGGCACTGCTCCTCAGACAGGTACTCTGGAAGGGTCTCCGGAGCAGGACCTATTGAGAAGGAATGGTGTCGATAATCAAACACAAGCATATGCAACAATATGATGCATGATCATGCCATGAGTATGTGATGTGCTTTGAGCTAATGCATTTAGCATTCTATTTGGAAGAGGTCCATTTGAACCAAAGGTTCAAATGCAACTCTAAAATAAATCTTTATAAATGCTAGTTATATGTTTTCACCTATACAGCAAGTATAAGTTGGTTATAAATGCATGAAAAAGGTACAGATGGATAGATTGAATTTTTCTGATAATTTTTCATATATAAATTATTTCAATCTGAGCTACTATTGAATTTCTATGAATTTTTGAAGTTTATAGCATTTTCTGGAATTTCCTTATTTAATTTAATACCAGAAAATGAATAACTGTATCAGTATTGCGTCATGCCTGCGTAAGCAGGTCAACGGAGCTGACCAAGTCAAACCTGACGTGTGGGGTCCACACGTCAGTGACCGGTTAGTTAACAGGGGGTTATTAAACTAATCTAATTAAAGGATTAGGGCGCCTGGGCCCACTGTCAGCGTCAGGGATTAGTTAAATGGTGATTAGCTTTAAGCTAATCACCTATTAGGCTGGGCCCGCATGTTAGGCCGGCGAGGGTCGTCGGCGGCGACCTCTGGACGCGGCGACGTCCACGCTGCAGGGCACAGCGGCGGCGGCTGGGAGCACCGGGGCGTAGCCCGTGCTCTCCCGCTTCTAGTGGGGTAGGTAGGAGGAGGAGGGGTGGCCGGAGACGACTGCGGCGAGGTCATCCGCGGCGGCCAGAGCTACGGGAAAGGCGGGTTCGGCGCTACGGGGCACTAGGGGGCTGTGATTGGGTGCATGCGACGCGCGGGAGGGCACTGAGAACGGCGGTGAGCTCGGTTGCGAGCTGTGGCAGCTGTGGCCATGGCGGCGACATGAATGGTGGAGCCGAGCTCTCGGCCAAGGTGGCCGACAGGGCTAGGGGGGCGCTCGAGCTACGGGGCTAGGGGGAGGGGGAAGGGGAGCTCACAACGAACTCGAAGGCGTCGTCGGTGAGCTTGGGGAGGACCAGTCGGCGACGAATTTAGCGGTAGCGATCCGCGGCTCCGACGAAGGGGATGACGGCGGTGGCAATGCTGCAGTGCTCCTGGCGTCGTCCAGCTCGACGAGGAGGCGTAGTCGAGGGCGGCGGTGCTCCTGGACAGCAGCAAGGGACGGGGCGGTGGCGATGGTCGCGGTGGCTCACGGCGACGTGCTGCGGTGGCATTCGGGCTTGGGAGAGAAGACGAGTAGAGGAGAGGAGAGAGCTCGGGAGAGAGTGAGGAGAGGCCAGGGGGCTCGTTGGAGCTCTCTGGGGTGGACAGCGCCGAGGGGAAGGGGGCAGGCAGGCAGGAGCGTGGCGTGCATGCGCGCGCTCGCCGTGCCCTCCTTCGCCTCCTCCTGGCAAGGAGGAGGATGACTGGCTTGGCCAGTTGGGCCGGGCCAGGCCGCACAGTGCTAGGCCAGCACAGGAGCTGGCCGCAGGTAAGGTCCGGGTAGGTTTTTTCCATTTTTGTTTTTCTTTTCTATTTTTCTGACATTTGTTTGGTTTAATAAAAATACTAAACCATTTTATTTTCTTATGCCAATTTTCACAGGGGCTAGTGGTATTATTCTAGAGCTCC
>NC_041392.1:725775984-725788222 GCF_002162155.2 Triticum dicoccoides
CAAAATAAATATTTATGAGTTCCTAAAAATATTGGTTTGATTTTTACCTCTGACCAATATTTTCAGAGAGCAACATGAACATTTTCTTGGACCTTTTTGGAGCAATTTTCATCTGGGTTATTTCCAGAAATGATTTCTGAGGGTTTCACAATCCCCATTTCAAATTTAAATGGAATTTGAACATGATGCACAACTGACTAGCTGGTCTAGGTCATACCAGAACTAGGGATGTGACAATTGACGCGTCCCCTAAAAAAACAGAGTTGACGCGTATGCAAGGCTTTGTCAACTTATAGTCAACATACGGTTTTAGCAGCAGTGGCCGTTGGATGTCCATCCAACGGATGCCGTGCTTCTTCTTCAATCTTAGATATTCTAGCTTCACCCGCCCAAAAAATGATTCCTCCCCCTGACATCTGGGGCGCACCGTTTCGGAAGCTGACAAGTGGGCCTACTAAGTTGACGTACCAAGGGCTTTGTCAACTTAGTCAATATAAACGATTCTAGCTGCAGTGACCGTACGATATCCATCCAACGGCCGTAGTGCTTCTTTAACCTCTGGTCTTCTTGCTCCAGCCACCCAAAGCAGCGTCGGTCGTGCCGCATGCTCCTGCCTCCCGTGGCCGGCTGTGCTGCCGTGGAGGACTCACCGTCCCCTACTATTCCCACCGCTGGCCAGGCCCTACGGCGACGGCAGCCTCACACCGCAGCCGAACGAATGAACCCTCATACTCCTCTCCGCGTGGGCATCCACTGCCGCGTCTTCAACGGCTCCGCGCCGTCCCCTTCCTAGGCCTCGCCGTCATCCACCGCCCTGGTGCTCTCGGCGCGGCGTGGTCAACGTGGAAGGAACGACATCCATCGGACGTGGACTGTGCGTGGAGAGGCTGACAGCTGGGTCCACGCCGGCAGCAAGGAAGTGCCTCCTTATTACGCGGAAAATAATGATTCCTCCACCTGATAGCAGGGACCCACCGGACGGGCCACCTGTATTTTGCGAAAAAATGGTTTCCCCCTGACTGCTAGGACCCACCGGACGGGCCACCGTATTTCGCGAAAAAAAAACGTTCCCCCTGTTGTCAGCTTGGACCCACCGGAAGTGCCTCCTTATTACGCACCAAAAAATGAATACTCCCCCGGCTAGTTGGGACCCACCTTGCTGGGAGGCTGACTTGTGGGCCTACTAAATTGACGGGGACGAAGGGCTTTGTCAACTTAGTCAATATGAACGATTCTAGCTCCAGTGATCGTACGATGTCCATCCAACGGCCGTAGTGCTTCTTCAACATCTGGTCTTCTTGCTCTAGCTGCCCAAAGCAGCGCCGGTCGTGCCACATGCTCCTGCCTCCCGTGGCCGGCTATGCTGCCGCAGAGGCCTCACCGCCCCCTACTATTCCCACCGCTGGCCAGGCCCTGCGGCAATGGCAGCCTCACACCGCAGCCGAACCAGTGAACCCTCATAGTCCTCTCCGCGCGGGTTCCACTGCCACGTCGTCCCCTTCCTAGGTCTCGCCGTCGTCCACCGCCGTGGTGCTCTCCGCGCGGCGTGGTCAACATGGTCAAGGAACAACTTCCATCAGAAGAGTACTGTACGTGGAGAGGCTGACAGCTGGGTCCATGGCCACCGCCCAGTTTTTTGTGATTTGCCAAGTAAGTCGCTTTGTCAGGCCTGTTGGGCTGCAAATCTTTCAAGACGAGGAGAGCTTTCATTCGGCTGGCCGAGAAAATGGCCCATCGGTAATGAGAAATGGGTTGTACATTTTTAAAACACATCAAACCGGCAATTAGTTTCAAATATCTTTTTTTCATTTCAAGATTGTAAATTAGCGGACTACTATGGCTCAAGGAAGCACTAGACTACATTTCCCCATATGAGAGGCTGCCAAGGATAAACAACTAGATTGTCGGATCCGACACATAGCAATACACGTCACACGTACGCATAACATGCAAGTATGTGATGTACAACATGGCATCACAACATAACGCAACTCATATAGATAAAGGCCCAGAAGAGCCACATAGCATTAAATACAAACAGGGGTCACATGACCCATCATTCAGAGCATACAAGCAACGGAAGCATTACATGTCTGAGTATAGACAACTACAAAAGAAAAAGGCTAAGAAGCCTGACTATCTACAAGTCCCTCCCAATGGTACAAGATCGTAGCTGAGGTAACAAGCTACTCATCGAAGTCCAGGCGGTACTACTAGCTAGTGAGACAGATGTCTCACCTGCAAAACATAAATAAAGCAAACGTGAGTACAAAGGTACTCAGCAAGACTTACATCAGATCTTATCATACATGCATTTGTATCAAGAAGGTAATGTGGGGTTTAGTTGCAGCAAGCCAGCTTTGACTCAGTGGCTATCCTGTTCTACGACAACGAGAAACTTCTTTGAGGTGAGGCAGCGCACATGGGTCCACTAAACACCACATCAAATACACTACTATGGATTCATCCTCGTCTCCTTACGTGAAGGCCATCCATAGCACTCACACTTGTCTTGAGCATTTTAGGGTATCCACTTTAAGTTGTCTATGTACCACGTAAGCATCCAAGAAGTCCATAACCGAGGACACGGCTATTCGAACAGATCATGATAACCCTGCAGGGGTGTACTTCTTCACACACGCTCTCACCACTTATCACCATGTACATGTCATGTGTCTCGGCAACCTTCAAAGGGAAGCCTGGTGAGGGTGTCGGCCACGACCTGACTAACCACACAAGACTCTAGTCCAGGTTTATCGCCTATTCGGGTTCCATCCGCAAGGAGATCCGGCCGGGGTGTCGCTCACGGCCCCAAACGATATGTGCAGGGTTCCCAAGCCTGCCTCGCCGGATGGATCTGCGCTTGGTACACCGTGCCACTTGTGTCTAGTCTGTCCCAAGCCCACCTTGTCGGGTGCCACTTGGTAGACTACTAACACTACCTACAAACACCAGAAACTATTTGCCACTCCTGGATAGATCAAGTTGGCTAATAAGTCGAGAGGGGCACTTAAGCATTCCAATGTGTGGTAGTAGCGAGTCATTGGACAGCATACACGGAACTCAGTGCTTAAGGACGGTTCCAGTGAGACAACCCACCATGTACTCCTACATGGCCTCTCACGGCTACCTTTACCAATCATGTTCACATGCTTAACTCTCAGCACCAGAACATATCGTACCACTCCAATTCATTCCTGATGAATCAGACCTGACACAACTCTAAGCAATAGCAAGCATGGCATGGCAAGAACACAACATGGCTCAATCAACTCCTACAGATGCTAGTGGGTTTTAACTATTTACTGTGGCAATGACAAGTCATGCAGAGGAATGGGTTCAACTACCGCAGCATAACGTCGTTATTGTCCTAATGCAATAAATGAGAGCAGGAGCGAGAGAGTAGGATTGTATCGGAATGAACAATGGGGTTTGCTTGCCTGGTAGATCAACAAGGAAGGCACTGCTCCTCAGACTGGTACTCTGGAAGGGTCTCCGGAGCAGGACCTATTAAGAAGGAATGGTGTCGATAATCAAACACAAGCATATGCAACAATATGATGCATGATCATGGCATGAGTATGTGATGTGCTTTGAGCTTATGCATTTAGCATTCTATTTGGAAGAGGTCCATTTGAACCAAAGGTTCAAATGCAACTCTAAAATAAATCTTTATAAATGTCAGTTATATGTTTTCACCTATACAGCAAGTATTAGTTGGTTATACATGCATGAAACAGGTACAGATGGATAGATTCAATTTTTCTATTAATTTTTCATATATAAATTATTTCAATCTGAGCTACTATTGAATTTCTATGAATTTTTGAAGTTTATAGCATTTTTTGGAATTTCCTGATTTAATTTATTACCAGAAAATGGATAACTGCATCAACATTGCGTCATGCCTGCGTCAGCAGGTCAACGGAGTTGACCAGGTCAAACCTGACGTGTGGGGTCCACACGTTAGTGACCGGTTAGTTAACACGGGGTTATTAAACTAATCTAATTGAAGGATTAGGGCGCCTGGGCCCACTGTCAGCGTCAGGGATTAGTTAAACGGTGATTAGCCTTAAGCTAATCACCAGTCAGGCCGGGCCCGCACGTCAAGCCGGCTAGGGTCGTCGGTGGCGACCTCTGGACCCGGCGGCGTCCACGCTGTAGGGCACGGCGGCGGCGGCTGGGAGCACCGGGGCGTAGCCCGTGCGCTCCCGTATCTAGTGGGGTAGGTAGGAGGAGGAGGGGTGGCCGGAGACGACCGCGGCGAGGTCATCCGCGGTGGCCGGAGCTATGGGAAAGGCGGGTTCGGCGCTACGGGGCACTAGGGGGCTGTGGTTGGGTGCAAACGACGCGCGGGAGGGTACTGAGAACGGCGGTGAGCTCTGTTGCGAGCTATGGCAGCTGTGGCCACGGCGGCGACATGAATGGCGGAGCCGAGCTCTCGGCCAAGGTGGCCGACAGGGCTAGGGGGCGCTCGAGCTACGGGGCTAGGGGGAGGGGGAAGGGGAGCTCACAGCGAACTTGAAGGCGTCGTCAGTGAGCTCGGGGAGGACCAGTCGGCGACGAATTTAGCGGCGGCGATCCGCGGCTCCAACGAAGGGGATGACGGCGGTGGCGACGCTGCAGTGCTCCTGGCGTCGTCCAGCTCGACGAGGAGGCGTAGTCGAGGGCGGCGGTGCTCCTGGACAGCAGCAAGGGACGGGGCGGTGGTGATGGTCGCGGTGGCTCACGGCGACGTGCTGCGGTGGCGTTCGGGCGCAGGAGAGAAGACGAGCAGAGGAGAGGAGAGAGCTCGGGAGAGAGTGAGGAGAGGCCAGGGGGCTCGGTGGAGCTCTCTGGGGTGGACAGCGCCGAGGGGAAGGGGGGCAGGCAGACAGGAGCGTGGCGTGCATGCGCGCGCTCGCCGTGCCCTCCTTCGCCTCCTCCTGGCAAGGAGGAGGATGACTGTCTTGGCCAGTTGGGCCGGGCCAGGCCGCACAGTGCTGGGCCAGCACAGGAGCTGGCCGTAGGTAAGGTCCAGGTAGGTTTTTTCCATTTTTGTTTTTCTTTTCTATTTTTCTGACATTTGTTTGGTTTAATAAAAATACTAAACCATTTTATTTTCTTATGCCAATTTTCGCAGGGGCTAGTGGTATTATTCCAGAGCTCCTCAACTACTGGCATAATATTGGACATATTATATATATATATATCCAAGCAATTAATTATTGCATTAATTCCAAATGGCCAAAATAAATATTTATGAGTTCCTAAAAATATTGGTTTGATTTTTACCTCTGACCAATATTTTCAGAGAGCAACATGAATATTTTCTTGGACCTTTTTGGAGCAATTTTTATCTGGGTTATTTCCAGAAATGATTTCTGAGGGTTTCACAATCCCTATTTCAATTTTAAATGGAATTTGAACATGATGCACAACTGACTAGCTGGTCTAGGTCATACAAGAACTAGGGATGTGGCAGTTGACGCGTCCCCTAAAAAACAGAGTTGACGCATATGCAAGGCTTTATCAACTTATAGTCAACACACGGTTCTAGTAGAAGTGGCCGTTGGATGTCCATCCAACGGATGCCGTGCTTCTTCTTCAATCTCGGATATTCTAGCTTCACCCGCCCAAAAAATGATTCCTCCCCCTGACATCTGGGGCGCACCATTTCGGAAGCTGACCTGTGGGCCTACTAAGTTGACATACCAAGGGCTTTGTCAACTTAGTCAATATAAACGATTCTAGCTGCAATGACCGTACGATGTCCATCCAACGGGCGTAGTGCTTCTTCAACCTCTGGTCTTCTTGCTCCAGCCACCCAAAGCAGCGCCGGTCGTGCCGCTTGCTCCTGCCTCCCGTGGCCGGCTGTGCTGCCGTGGAGGCCTCACCGCCCCCTACTATTCCCACCGCTGCCCAGGCCCTGCGGCCACGGCAGCCTCACACCGCAGCCGAACGAGTGAACCCTCATACTCCTCTCCGCGTGGGCATCCACTGCCGCGTTTTCACCGGCTCCGTGTCGTCCCCTTCCTAGGCCTCGCCGTCGTCCACCGCCCTGGTGCTCTCGGCGCGGCGTGGTCAACGTGGAAGGAACGACATCCATCAGACGTGGACTATAAGTGGAGAGGTTGACAGCAGGGTCCATGGCGGCAGCAAGGAAGTGCCTCCTTATTACGTGGAAAATAATGATTCCTCCACCTGATAGCAGGGACCCACCGGACGGGCCACCTGTATTTTGCGAAAAAATGGTTTCCCCCTGACTGCAAGGACCCACCGGACGGGCCACCGTATTTCGCGAAAAAAAACGTTCCCCCTGTTGTCAGCTTGGACCCACCGGAAGTGCCTCCTTATTACGCACCAAAAAATGAATACTCCCCCGGCTAGCTGGGACCCACCTTGCTGGGAGGCTGACTTGTGGGCCTACTAAATTGACGGGGACGAAGGGCTTTGTCAACTTAGTCAATATGAACGATTCTAGCTCCAGTGACCGTACGATGTCCATCCAACGGCCGTAGTGCTTCTTCAACATCTGGTCTTCTTGCTCCAGCCGCCCAAAGCAGCGCCGGTCGTGCCGCATGCTCCTGCCTCCTGTGGCCAGCTATGCTGCCGCAGAGGCCTCACCGCCCCCTACTATTCCCACCGCTGGCCAGGCGCTGCGGCGATGGCAGCCTCACACCGCAGCCGAACCAGTGAACCCTCGTAGTCCTCTCCGCGCAGGCTTCCACTGCCACGTCGTCCCCTTCCTAGGCCTCGCCGTCGTCCACCGCCGTGGTTCTCTCCGCACGGCGTGGTCAACGTGGTCAAGGAACGACTTCCATCGGAAGAGTACTATACGTGGAGAGGCTGACAGCTGGGTCCATGGCCACAGCCCAGTTTTTTGTGATTTGCCAAGTAAGTCGCTTTGTCAGGCTGTTGGGCTGCAAATCTTTCAAGACGAGGAGAGATTTCATTCGGTTGGCCGAGAAAATGGCCCATCAGTAATGAGAAGTGGGTTGTACATTTTTAAAACACATCAAACCGGCAATTAGTTTCAAATATCTTTTTTTCGTTACAAGATTGTAAATTACATTAATTTTTATGCATGGAGAATTTGTTGGATTTCATATTGATATACATTTATTTTTAAAATCGGTTTGAATGTGAGTCGAAATTTCGGGATTAAAAACAGTTCGAACCGCACCGAAATATGCAAAATTTCGTATAATTTTTTAACCGTTGTCACAATATGGGCTGTAATGCTAACAAAAAGAATATGGGCTCCAAAAAAACCTTAAGAATTAGCAAATGGGCTGTAAATTGTTAGAAATAATGGCAGATGGGTTGCATGCTATTTTTCACAGATTTGAGGCTTTCCTAAAAAAAGGTTGACGCACAAGCACTGATTGTTGGATGTCCATCCAACGGCCGTCGTACTTCTTCAATCTCTGCTCTTCCTGCTCCAGCCGCTTAAACAAGCGCCGGCGGGACTGCCTGCTCCCTCCTCCTCGCGGCCGGCTATGCTGCCGCGCAGGCCTCACCGCCCGACCGTACTCCCATCGCTGGCCTAGCCATCCCTCTACTCACCCACTCCTGCTGTTATTCTCCGGCGATGGCAGACGAACCAGTAAACCCTCGTACAGTCGTACTCCCCTCCGCGTGGGAAACAATTGCCGAGTCTTCCCTGCCTCCGTGTCGTCCCCTTCCTAGGCCTCGCCGTCGTCCACCGTCCTGGTGCTCTCAGCGCGGCGTGGTCAACGTGGTCAAGGAACGACTTCCATCGGACATGGACTGTACGTGGAGAGGCTGACAGCTGGGTCCACGGCCACAGCAAGGAAGTGCCTCCTTATTACGTGGAAAATAATGATTCCTCCACCTAACAGCTAGGGCCCACCGGACGGGCCACTGTATTTCGCGAAAAAAAACGTTTCCCCCTGACTGCTGGGACCCACCAGCTACATGTTCGCACACAAGGAAGTGCGTCCGGGCAAAAAAACGACTCGCCCCTGACTGTTGGGACCCACCAGCTACATCTTCGCAGGCAAGGAAGTGCCTGATAGTCGGGACCCACTTGGTCGAAGCGTACGTAGCGTTGTCATTCAGGTCGCGAACATGTACGTACATACTGGTCGATGTAGAGGCGCGCACGTATCGTAGTAGAGGCGCGCACGTAGCATGTACGCGTATGTACAGCGGCCAGGATGCAACAAAGAAAATACGGCCACGTATCTATACCTACTATTAAAGGGAATAGGTATTCTTAGTTTGGTTCCACTTTGTTTGGTCCCGTTTTGAGTTTTTTTTTTTTTTTGAAAAGGTTACACACAACATTATTAGGTACACATGACACGTATAGCCATGATTATGTACTAGAAAAAAAGTACTAAGCACGTCCCTACGTCCGGACTCTAAAACACCTATAGCCATGGTCACGTATACATATACTAGGGAAAAAAGATGTACTAACCACATCCGGACTCTAAACGTAAAAGGGAAAGTACAAACGTATGTATACAAGGAATAGCAAACCGAAGACAATTCTTCACTCGGTCAAAAAAGGGTAAGGCACATGATAACATTATCTATGCTACAATGGACGTCCCCTCTCGAATTGGCTGTTCACGAAGCCAACTATTTCATGATAGACTTTCCCTTTTTTTTCCCAGATAGACACCCATATGCACGGCTATGTTGATATTTTTTCACGATAGACTTCCCTTTTTTTTCCCGATAGACTCCCATATGCACGGCTGTGTTGATATTTTTTTTGCATGGTCACGGCTGACTCCCATATGCACGGCTGTGGTGATTTTTTTTTTGCATGGTCGCGGCTGTGTTATAACAAATTAGAGGTCATAGATCACCATACATCTAAAAAATGAATATATTATTTTGATCTGTATACTTTCAGCATAAAAAATATGGTCTATTGATCTTAATTTTATGCCCCCGCGAAAAAAAAAGATATTGATTTTTACGGTTGAGATTAAAAGATAGAAATCCAAAAAAAGATTAAAAAATAGGAAAAGTTACGCATAACTATAGTTATGTACACATGAATTTAAGTTAGCACGTACAATCTATACCTACTATATTGTCCCGTTTTGATTTTATTTTTTTAACTGCCAGCAACTGCTGGCTTTTTATATTATGAGGCGGGGAGCAATATTTACAAGGCCGGACGCACGGTCTGGAGGAAGAAGTTCAGAGAAAAGAAAGAGGCCCTAAGAAACATAGTGGGTAGGGTGCTCTCTCACGTCGGAACCCCAAAGGGATGTTGCATGCATCTTGCTCCTGCCAGTCTCCATGATTCCAAGGATTCCAGAACTGCCTGGAGGATGGCCGAGGGCGCGGCTATCTTCTTCTGGAACACTCTGCGGTTGTGTTTGAGCCAAAGCTCCCATGAGATAAGTATGGTGAGAGACCGGACACCTTTCTGATGCTCAACAGATGTGGCATTGAAGATATGAGACCAGAATGTCTCCGAGCGGTTGCTATCCGGCCAAGTGTTCGGGTCGAGGGCGGCGCAGCCGTACCCGTCGGCTGCAGTGCTATAGATCCGCCGCGCCTCCGGGCAGTGCCATAGTAGGTGAACTGAGGTTTCTGGGTTGCGAACACAGCGATGATGAAAATTGAAAATGTAGAGATGGCACTTGGACATGATCCTCTCCTCCCTGTCCTCCTCTCTCTCTCTCTCTCTGCATGATGCGTAGTGGCACATGCAGCAACAGTTCACACCCGTTTTGAGTATTTTTACATGCACTATTTTTCGGTTTTGTCCGTTTGTGACAAACATACGTGCAAACAAAGAAAACCGGGACAATATGAACGAAACCAGGACATACCATTAAAAGAAACTTAATTGAAACAAAAGCGCAGTGGCCGGCCACACGTCGTAACCTGACCCAAAAATATACATGGGAGTCTGAACTAGCTACGAGCTGCAGGGTGCTAGCTAGCTTGATTCTTTCCCGGCTAAACACATGAGTACATGTCAAGCAGGCTGGTGGATCGATCCGGCGACAACTACATGGCTTGATTAATTGCTCCCTAAGAACTTGCACGTGATTCAACTAACAGGTGCACAACCCTAGCTTCAATGAGTCAAGTTAGTCTTTTATTAATAGCTGCTTAATTATTTTTTCTTTTCTGCACTTCCTATCTGAGCGTCCACGCATCACGTTTTTATAGCTAAACTGACTATACAATAAGTAACTGTTCTATAAGAAGGAGAAAATGAGGTATTTTCATATTCCTGCAATTCCTTTTTTTCACCGGCTCATGTATTTCTATGTGACATGATATGGATTTTGCATAAGTCTAAACGTGCTAGAGAAATATTTTGCAAGGATTGGGATCCTCTTGGTGCAATGCAGACTAGCATGCATGTTATCTTTCTTTGTTCATCTTCAAGGAGAATTACTTCTTTTTTTCATCTTTAAGGCCAAAATCATATTATTATTTTCATCGTGCTTTCAGGAAAACTGATACTTACTTACGCTAATTTGCATATCTTGGTATATGCAAAGGAGTAACTAAACAACTACCCGTGCAAGCTCACACTGATAAATCAAGGTTAGCTTTTCTATAGTATTGATTGTTGAATAGTCATGCAAAGTAGCCTGTTGCAAAGATGGTGAAAGCACCCAATTTTTATTCATCTGGGAATAATTGATGTGTATCATACATCAAATTATCGCTTATGTTTTAGGCCGTGTTTAGGCTTAAATCATCACTTGCTTACTGGGATAGTAGAGTGAAATGATTTTTTCTCCTATTGCAATGTACAAACATGTTTAGGTGGCACTTTCGGATGTTATTATGCCATAATGATGGTAGTTTCGATGGACAGTGGGCACAATAATTTCTCTCCCGTTGCAACGCGCGGGCATATGTGCTAGTGTGTACATACGGGCGGGGTCTCGAACACCTACTCGCGCATACGTACGGCCAGGGCTCGTGTACATGGCTGGGTCGGAACGGAGAAACAGCGTCGTCGTCGTGTTCATGGGGAGGCAACGGAATGCGTCGTGTTCATAGGGAGGCAACGGAAAGCGTCGTGTTCATGGGGAGGCAACGGAACGCGTGGGAGCCAACCGGCTGGGTCAGAATGGAATGTGTCGTGGGTTTGTCACGGGAGATGTCCTCGTAAAAGGACTTAGTCGTGGAGCCATTGCTACGGGTTAGCTTAAGGGGTTAAACCGGACAAGGGGACACGGGGAATTTTTATACTAGTTTGGCCCGTTCGAGGAAGGTAAAAGCCTACGTCTAGTTGTGATTGGTATTGCTAGGGTTTCGAAGGTCAGGGAGCGAATCCGCTTTGTCTGGCTCTCGAGTTGTTGTCTGTCGTCCTGAACCGCTGCCGGGTCGTCCCCTTATATACATGGGCGGCGCCCGTCGGTTTACAGAGTCCCGAGACCGGCTCATAAACGTGCCTGGTTCGGTCTCCACTCTTTCTATCTTACAATACAAGTTTCATACAAATGCCGGTTCACGGCTACGGGCCTTAAACCGGTCCTGGGCCCTGGACCTTTCCTCTTCTGTCTACATGGGCTTCAAGCATAATCAACTATGGATGAAGTTAACCCGGCCTTTCCTGGCCGGTTTACGCCCAGTAGTAATATCCCCAACAGAATGTGTGGTTGTGTTCATCGGGAGGGCTTGGACGGAACAGGCGATGGAAATGAGGCCTGGCGTACCGCACAACGGAGGAAACGAACCTCCTACGTTCGGAACAGGGTCCTGTTGATCGGGAGGGGTCTGGCGTACCGCAAAACGGAGGAAACGGACCTCCTACGGTCGAAACGGGGGTCCTGTTCATCGGGAGGGGTGTGGTGTACCGCAAAAAGGAGGGAACGGACATGTGTTGGAGTGCTACGGTCGAAACGGGGGTCCTGTTCATCGGGAGAGGTGTGGCGTACCACAAAACGGGACTCCACAGGATACTGTTCATCTCCACCATCGACCCCCTCAAGCCTACATGAGCTACTGTTCATCCACCGTCAACCTCCTCCAGCCTCCACCTGCGACTGTTCATCCACGGGCTCCTATTCATCCAGCCTCCACCGCGCGCTACTCCACCGGCTACTGTTCAACCAGCCCTCTCCACGGGCTCCTGTTCAACCACCCCTCCATGGGCTACTGTTCATCCTGCCCTCCACCATCTACTGTTCATCCTGCCCTCCATGGGGTCCTGTTCATCTAGCCCCAACCGGCTCGATCGATCGGGGTCCTATTCATCCAGAGGCAACACCACGGTGTCCTGTTCATCCACCCC
>NC_041392.1:725788651-725818078 GCF_002162155.2 Triticum dicoccoides
CCAGAGGCAGCATCGACCGACTTTAGTTAGCAGCAGTAGCGAAGGAATTACTCAATCGGGTTCAGTTAACAGCCATCGATCGATCGCTCGGGTTCAGTAACGTGTAGCCTGCAGTGCAATCGGTCCGGTTCAGTTAGAACCCAATGCCTCGCTTGGGTTCAGTTAGAGCCAACGCCTCACGCACACGTGCGTACGTGTACGAGAGAAACACGCATCGCTCGGCCCCCGACCTCCCACCATAACCGGGATCTCCCCGAAATTTTCCTCGCCCTCGCTTCTACCATGGTTTTTTCCGTCATGGACGGCCCAAAGAATGTCATGCAGCTGCGTCTCCGGCCCGCCGAGGACGAAAAGCCCATTTTATGTCATGATTTTTTGTCATAGAAGTAGGAGCCCACCACATCTATGATGATAACGGGTTTTGTCACAATTATCGTCATAGAAGTGTCATATGTATGACAGAAAAAAATGTCACGGATGTGTTTTTTTTGTAGTGTTGGTGTGGAAGGCAAGCTAGGCAATATGGATATCTCCTCCTTTGTAACCGACCTTGTGTAACCCTAGCCCCCTTTGGTGTCTATATAAACCGGAGGGTTTTAGTCCGTAGGACAACATACAATCATACCATAGGCTAGCTTCTAGGGTTTAGCCTCTCTGATCTTGTGGTAGATCTACTCTTGTAATACTCATACCATCAAGAACAATCAAGCAGGACATAGGGTTTTACCTCTATCAAGAGGGCCCGAACCTGGGTAAAACATTGTGTCCCCTGCCTCCTGTTACCATCCGCCTTAGACGCACAGTTCGGGACCCCCTACCCAAGATCCGCCGGTTTTGACACCGACATTGGTGCTTTCATTGAGAGTTCCACTATGTCGTCACCATAAGGCTCGATGGATCCTACAATCATCGCTAGCGATGCGGTCCAGGGTGAGGCTTTCCTCCCCAGACAGCTCTTCATATTCGGCGGCTTTGCACTGCGGGCCAATTCGCTTGGCCATCTGGAGCAGATTGAGAGCTACGCCCCCGTCCATCAGGTCAGATTTGGAAACTTGAACTACATGGCCGACATCCGCGGAGACTTGATCTTCGATGGATTCGAGCCCTTGTCGGACGCGCCGTACATTCTTGACGAGCATGTGTAACTCTGGCGTCGGACAGTATTCGGGAGAACGCGTCCGCAGCTACTCCGTCCATCAATCCGGAGCAAGTCGCGCCATCCGAGAGCAGAGGGATGGACCCCGCCATGGAGGCCGCACTCTCAGTGGCGATAGAGCCGGATACTGACTTCACCCCTTACGAGAGCTGTGTCGGCAAACCACTGGATTCATCTACGGCCATGGACTCCGAGCCGCTCATATCCATGCCCGTCAAGTCAGACTAGGCGCCGATCATGGAGTTCACCTCCGTGGACATCTTTCAGCACTCACCATTCGGGGATGTGCTAAATTCATTAAGGTCTCTCTCCCTGACGGGAGAACCTTGGCCGAACTATATCCGGCTAGAATGGGATGCAAACGACGAAGAAATTCGCTGCCCACCCACCACCCACTTAGTAGCCACTGTCGATGACTTAACCGACATGCTCGACTTTGGCTCCGAACACTTCGACGGTATGGACGACGAAGCCGGAGACGAACAGGATCCACCACCCTCGGGGCACTGGACCGCCACCTCATCGTATGATATATACATGGTGGACACCCCCAAAGAAGCCAATGGCGATGAGAAGACGGAGGATGATCCCTCCAAGAAGCAACCCAAGCACCGACGTCAGCGACGCCGCTCTAAGCCCCGCGATAGCAAGAACAGCGATAATAATAGTCCACACGACTCTAGAAGAGACGACAACTGCACCACCCCGGTGGCAGAAAATGATCAAGATGCAAACTGCAAACATAGTGCGGATCCGACATCCGAACATGATGATGCCAAAGATAAGCCTCATCAATCCCCATCTAGGGAAGAAAGCAGTCCGGACGAAGATGCACCCATCATCCCGGAAACACACTTGGAGCAAGAGAACCTCCGCAGAAGGCTTACTGCCACAGCGAGAAGCCTGAAGAAACAGAAGCAAAGGCTCAAGGTCGCACAAGATACGCTCAACAGCAAGTGGAACAAAATAACAAAGTATGGTGGAAGTTACCATCCAAAAAGCTACCCAGAGCGCAAGCTATTACCGGAATTCGACGATGAGGCCTTAGAGCCCATACAGCAGAAAAGTGATACGGCCAACCGGTCGGATCCACCACCCTGTGAATGCGATAGAGCGGCTAACAAAGTCACGCATAAGTCAACACACGATCTACGTGAAAACTTGCATCAAAATCCGGCGCAACCAGATCTATCTACGGATCTAGGAAGCGCGCTACGGTACACAACCAACACCGAATACTACAACTGTCCGAACACCATGGCGCATCCCAATATAGGGGTGCTGCACACCCCTTATGTTTCAGTGATGAGGTGCTGGATCATGAATTCCCAGAGGGATTCAAACTGGTGAACATAGAGGCGTACGATAGAACCACATACCCTGGAGTCTGGATAGAGGACTTCATCCTCCATATCCATATGGCTCGTGGAGACGATCTCCGTGCCATTAAATACTTGCCCCTCAAGCTTAAAGGGCCAGCTAGGCACTGGCTGAAAAGCCTCCCCAAAAACTCGATGGGAAGTTGGGAGGAGCTCAAGGACGCTTTCCGGGCCAATTTTCAAGGGACTTATGTCCGACCTCCGGATGCAGACGATTTAAGTCATATAATCGAATAGTCCGGAGAGTCCGCCCGAAAGCTTTGAAACAGGTTCCTCACTAAGAAGAACAAAATTTTCGACTGTCCGGACGCTGAAGCCTTAGCAGCTTTCAAACACAGCGTCCGAGACGAATGGCTCGCCAGACACCTTGGTCAAGAAAAACCGAGAATAATGGCAGCCTTAACAAGCCTCATGACCCGCTTTTGTGCGGGTGAGGACAGCTGGTTGGCCCGTAGCAGCACCAGCGACCCAAGCACATCCGAAGTCCGAGATGGCAATGGTAAACCACGACGCAACAAAAACAAGCGTCGAAATAAAGAAGGTGGCTCAGATAACACGGCGGTAAACGTCGGATTCAGGGGCTCTTGACCAGGTCAGCGGAAAAAGCCTTTCAATGGCAGCAGAGAAGGACAGTCTGGCCTAAAAAAATTCTTGACAAACTCTGTCAGATTCACGGCATCCCAGACAAACCTGCATATCATACCCACAGAGAATGTTGGGTCTTCAAGCAGGCCGGTAAGCTAAACGCCGAACACAAAGGGGAAGAGACACCAAGCGAAGACGAGGATGAACCTCGATAGCAAAGCGCCGGAGGACAGAAAAAGTTCCCGCCAGAGGTCAAAACAGTAAACGTTATCCAGGTGACAAAGGGGAGAAGCAATCACGCACCCTGATGCACACGCGCCATAAAGCCCGTCACCCCTAGGCTCAACCCCTGGTTGGCCTGCCCGATCACTTTTGATCGTAGGGATCACAATACAAATATCCGGCATGAAGGACTGACGGCCTTGGTATTAGACCCAATAATAAACGGGTACCATTTCACAAGTGTCCTAATGGACGGCAGCAGTGATCTAAATCTGATATATCAGGACACAGTTCGCAAAATGGGGATAGACCCGACACCAATAAGCCGAAGTAATACAATCTTCAAGGGAGTAATACCAGGCCAAGAGGCCCGCTGTACGGGCTCTCTACCACTAGAGGTGGTATTCGGTTCTCCCGATAACTTCTGAAGCAAAACGTTAACTTTTCACATCACTCCACTCCGAAGTGATTATCAAGCACTGCTCGGAAGAGTGGCTTTCGCTCGTTTTAACGCAATACCGCATTATGCTTTTCTCAAGCTCAAGATGCCCGGTCCACGAGGCGTCATCACAGTTAGCGGAAATACCAACCGTTCCTTATGAACGGAGGAGGGCGCGGAAGCTCTAACAGCCGCACATTAGACGGCCTCACCAACCAGAAAAAATGGCAGGTCGTCAAGACCACAGACACGGTTAGACGTGTCCGGCGCTCCATCATACATAAATGAGATTGGTTTTCAAACCCTCATAAAACGATACCAGGGGCTTCCCGCGTGTAATCAGGGCCAGCCCGGCTCAACTAAGCTTCTCTGGAATTTTGATAATTCATTCTTCTTTTCGGCACGACAACTTTCACCTAAGTTCTTTCCTTTTGCAGATGACACTAGTGCTACACCCGTCCAGGACACGGCACAACGGAGACACAGGCGCAGACGTGTAGTAGGGACCCGCCCAAAGGTTTATTTTTAGATTAAGACCCTACGTAAACCTTTTTTACTGTCTCTTGTTGCTCACATCCTCTGGATACTTCACACAACCGAGAAGGATGCCGGCGTTATTGGCATGTGGCCACGCCAGGATTTTGCACGTACCTAAACACATGGGGTTTCTTATAAAGGGCATTGTCTAGCCTGGTATATGTTATAAAGACCAAACACCTTAGGGAGTGTTTGGCGTCGCGAGTTAGGCCCTATATGCATCAGCTCCGAATCATGTCTTTGGTCAATTGTTGGGTTTGCCCGGCTCCCACGTTTTGGTACCTTACGTTCCGTTATATCGGCTAAGGTAGCACTGGGAGAACTACTGCGATTGTGCCTTGGTTCATCCAGATGAGCACCTCAGTAGAGAAAGCTGAAAACTGACTGTCATGATATAGCGAGAGACTGGTCAACCACTCGATGACTAATCAGAATCTTCGGGATTCCTCCGCATCAATGAAGGGCCGTTTCCCGGTCATGTACGTACGCACACCGTATTCAGACGAGCGCAAAAGTACCAGGGGCTATATAGTAGCCCCACTGTCAAACTCCTATGGCTAAGTGAAAGTGTTAAAGCAATATAGTCCGATTGCCTCGTTCGCTACGCTATCACCTCCTTAACGGACCAAGACATTGGACCAAGTGTGGAGATGCATCTTTTGCGAACACCCCTGCATTATATGCGTGGGGGTGGAAGCCGACGACTGCAAACTTTCAGGTTATATACATATATACATAAACGGCCGCACAAGAGGCATCATAGTACTTCCGGGCAAAAGTATAAATACAGCCTTGATTGATTCAGAAAAACATTGTTTGTACAATGGGACTACATGTCACTGGAAAATAATATTCTTCAAGCAATGAGCCTCTATAGAACGAGCGCCTTCAAGGACTTCTTCAAAGTAGTGCTCGGCAGCAACTCGGCCTATGGCCGAACCCTGTGCTGCAACAGTGGTGGCCTCCATCTCTGCCCAGTATGTTTTGACACGGGCAAGGTCCATCCGTGCACCTTCTATGCACACTGATCTCTTTACAGCATCGATGCATGGCACAGCTTCAAGGAATTGTTGCACTAAGCTAAAGTAGCTACTCGGCCTTGGCCCTCCCGGCCATAGGTGATCCACAATGGACCTCATGGCAAGGCCGGACAACCTATGGAGCTCGGCCCAACCAGTCAATCGCTCATTCAGCAGCAGCGGACGGACTGAAGCGTGAAACTGCAACCAGAACAGCTTTTCCACTTCGGGACCTTTCTGATCCTTGAAGTACTCGGCTGCGTCCGCAGCACTTGCAGCCAAATCCATGTACGCGTCCGCAGACCTCCATAGCCGGTCAAGAGGAGCATATTTCGGATCTTCAAACTTAGTCCGCAACAAGAAGGGCTTCCCAGACACGATATCTGCAGCCTGATTCAGCTCCTCCTTCGTCGCTCTAATTTTGGAGCGGGCTTCCTTGGCGACCACCCGGGCCTTCTCCAGGTCCGTCGCCTTCGCCCGGTCTTCTTCTTCAAGAAGCCGGTAACGGTCAGCAGCTTCTTTTAACTCTACAGCCATCTTGGCTATTTTTTCCTTGCTCTCGCAATGCACGGCCTGTTCGGCCCTTAACTCTTCGGCCGCCTTTAAAGCGGCCGCATTGCTACTCCTTGCTTGCTCCTTGGCTCGGGCAAGCTCTGCCTGAAGGGTCTCCATAGTGGCAGCTCCATCTACAGTCACAACATATTAACGATACTGGCATCATGTTGCTCTTATTATGTGACGATCACCAGAAAAATCACTCACCTTGTGCCTCATCAAGCCGCTTGTTGACAAGCACGATGTTGGCATCTGCCGCATCCAGTTGCTGCTTTAGTTCAGCAAAACCATCAGTCCGGCTAACCGCCGGAGCTTCAACCACCTGCACATAAAGGTGATCTGGTTATTACCTGGGACTATGATCCTCTATTTGCCACCGTTCCCAACGACAACCAGAGTCTCGGGGGCTACTATCTGCATGGGCATACCTAATGTATGTGGTACTGTTAAAGGCATACATTGTTTCACGTACCTCGAAGACTTTCAGCAGACTCATAAAAGCTTCGTGCAAACCGCTTTCAGCGGATGAAATCCTTTCAATCATCGTACCCATTAGCGTACGATGCGCTTCCGAGACGACAGCTTGCCCCAGAAGATCCTTCAGCGCGTCCGACCGCACACTGTATGGACCCTTGCTCTCGCTCCCCTCAGGAGCCGGATACTGGGGATGCCGGGGAGCCAAAGAGTTATTCTCTGGCCCTAGTGGATCTGGAGATACCCTTCGCGACGACACTTCAAGGTCGCCCGCTTCTTGAATTGGGGAGTCCGGGGGAGGCGTTTCGCTCTCCATCATCTCCGGCAGAAGATCCCCCGAAGATGAACTCTATCGAGAAGGGTTGCGGTTCGGACTACAATTTATAAGCATCGATTATTGTCTTCGGAAGTAAGATAGGATATCTTCACTAGTAAGTACTTTTTGATTACTTACAGCTCGATAGAGGGCTGATCCCCGCGCGGACATTGTGCGGCCAGAATACCCTCCGAGGCAGGACCCTCTGGCGGAGACTTCTTCTCCCGTTTGGAAACCTTAGCTTCCGGATCTTCAGAGGTAGTCCTCTTCCTTCCTCGGGGAGAGAGAATGTTAGATTCTTCCCCTTGGTTATCCTCCCTCGTGGAGGCTCATTCCCTCGATTGGAATAGATAGCGATGGAGGCCCGCTTTCGCCCACTTTATTCCCCCCTTCATCTTCCTTTGAGGGCACTAGACAAGGTTCTGGCTCGAGCATCTTTTCCAGCACCGGGTTGTCCAACCCCTCAGGAAGGGGAGCCGAACACCGGATCAGCCTCGCCTTTGTTATCCCGTCCTGGTCAAAGAGCGATTTTTCATAATGATGTCATGATAAATAAAAGGACAGTGTGTTCGGCCATGGGATTGCTTACTTGGGCAGCGGGGCGGTCGCAGCTTAGGCCCACGTCCTCGGTGGTGTCCGGACACTCTGTTTGGGGTCCGAAGAACGATTTGTACATATCCTCGTGCGTCATGCTGAGGAAATGCTGAATGGCGCGCGGTCCTTCCGGGTTGAATTCCCACATACTGAGGGGTCGGCGTTTGCAAGGCTAGACTCGACGAACCAGCATAACTTGCATTACCATAACCAGACTGAAATCTCCCTCGAAGAGATCTCGGATACGGCTCTGCAGTATTGGCACGTCATTGGCTGGACCCCAGCTCAGCCCCCTGCTGATCCATGACATCAGTTGTGGTGGGGGGCCGAGCGAAAGGCGGGGGCAGCTACCCATTTGGCATTTCGAGGAGCTGTGATGTAGAACCACTCCCGCTGCACACAATCCGGACACCTCTGGAAAGGAACCCTTTGGCCATGGAGCGTCAGCAATTTTTCTTATTAAAGCACCTCTGCACGCTGCGTACTACCCCTTGACCATCTTCGGCTTCACACCGAAGGTCTTGAGCCACAGGCCGAAGTGAGGGGTAATGCAGAGGAAGGCCTCACATACAACGATAAATGACGAGATGTGAAGATGGGAATCCGGGGCCGGATCGTGAAAATCTAGCCCGTAATAGAACATAAGACCCCTAGCAAAGGGATCTAGAGCGAGGCCTAGTCCTCGGAGGAAGTGGGAGACGAACATGACGCTCTCGTTGGGTTCGGGAGTAGGGACGACCTGCCCTCGGGCAGGCAGCCTATGCGAAATTTTGGTGGTCAGATATTTGGCCTCCCTCAACTTCTTGATGTCCTCCTCTGTGACGGAGGAATGCATCCACCGGCCTTGAAGGCTGGATCCGGACATGATTGAAGGTCCGAAGCGCCTGACCAGAGCTTTGGGTGTTAGAACTCGAGACAGGGGAAGGATTCGATTGAGTGCGGGAGGGGAAAAGAAAAAGGCATGTCCCTTTATAAAGAGGGTGAATATCAGGCGTCCCCTCGTGGCCATTCGAGACTTACCTAAGATCTAGGAGTCATACCAACAGGCGTGGTTGGGTTACCCACGTTTGTATTGATGAGAATCCCGTGATAAGGGGAACACGATCTCTGCTTTGACAAGATATGTCAAGAAACCGCCTCGCGTTATGTGCGGGGTTGGTTAAAGAAAAATGGTTCAAATAATGACCGGGCCGTGGCGTGATATCATGCTCTCAAAACGTGTCAGTGGATTAGATTTGTGGAAATATTATTCTCTCTATGGTGGTGTGTGAAACTTATTTTGCAGGGTCGGACACTATCCTTGTAGTCAAACTCTTCCGTGGTGTATTCGGAGGAGGAACCCGCCTTGCAATGCCGAAGACAACACTGCGTGCCGGACTCGTCGTCATTGAAGCCTGGTTCAGGGGCTACAGAGGGAGTCCTGGATTAGGGGGTCTCCGGACAGCCGGACTATATCCTTTGGCTGGACTGTTGAACTATGAAGATACGAGATTGAAGACTTCGTCCCGTGTCCGGATGGGACTCTGCTTGGCGTGGAAGGCAAGCTAGGCAATATGGATATCTCCTCCTTTGTAACCGACCTTGTGTAACCCTGGCCCCCTCCAGTGTCTATATAAACCGGAGGGTTTTAGTCCGTAGGACAACATACAATCATACCATAGGCTAGCTTCTAGGGTTTAGCCTCTCTGATCCCGTGGTAGATCTACTCTTGTAATACTCATATCATCAAGAACAATCAAGCAGGACGTAGGGTTTTACCTCTATCAAGAGGGCCCGAACCTGGGTAAAACATTGTGTCCCCTGCCTCCTGTTACCATCCGCCTTAGACGCACAGTTCGGGACCCCCTACCCAAGATCCGCCGGTTTTGACATCGACAGTAATGAACAAGGTAAAGCTATCACTAGATGCATATATGGCTGGTGGAGGCTGTATGGTTGATAGGTTTTGCGAAAAGCCAATTTTTCCCTACTGCAAAGGAATATATTTGATTTAACTACCAAGTTGGTTGAAAAACATTGAGAAGGTTGATGTAACACCCCGAGAATCATGCTATAGTAATCCCCTTCTAACGATGCCTTGTCATCTTTGTTACTGTTGCTAATCTTCACTTGATCCAAATCACCGATTCAAATTCAAATCCAATCTAAAGTCAAAAACTCTTATTTGTTAGACAGGAGATCTAAAATGTTCATCTTGTGGAAAATAGTCATTTGTTAATCTTGGTGGTGAACCAACATTTTTGCAAGGTGTTTAAATGTCCTAAAGCAATTAAAGCAGTGGCTAAAACAATAGTTTAAATTTCAAACTATTTCAAAAGCCTCACGACCTTTTTGTGGCGGTGCTAACTATTGCAATGTAATTATGTGGCCAAGTACCACATTTTACAAAATCCTTTTGGCAGCCCAAATATTACCGTGCTTTTTCTGTAAAAAGAAAGGAGCAAAAGTAAAAGAAAAAGAAACCCCCCCCCCACACCCTCTCTTCCTGGGCCTTAGCCACTAGGGAGGCCCAGTCGGCCAGCCGGCCGGCCCACCTACCTCATCCAACCGGCCCAACCCCTCCTTGGGTCGTCTCCCTCCTTCCCTGTTTGACCAACCGGGGAAGGGCTCCAGCTCGTCACCGCCCGACCGCCTCGCTACCCCCGTCGGAGGGGATGAGGCAATGCACCACCCCGCGGCGCCTCGCTCCCCTCGTCTCCCCTCCCCACTTGCCCCCTGGTTCCCCACTCCTTCCCTCTCTCCCTCCCCTAAGATCTCTCCTCGCCCAAGATGGCCGTTGCCATCGCTGCTCGTCCACATGTGGCCACCAGCCATCGTTCGTCGTTCCAAGCTGTTGAGGAGCTCCGGCGAGGTCGTCTCCTTCGTATCCGCCACTGGATCAAGGCCGAGGTGCACCAGCGACATTGCCCGCGTCAATCCCCTTGGTCGACCGCCGCCTTTGTCTCGTCATCGATCTGGCCGTTCTCCGACCCCCTGGCTCCCCTGAGCCCCCTACGAGCTTCGATGTAAGCCGCTGCGTCGGTTGCGCTCCTCCCTTTTCGCTTTGGCCGCCCCCATCATTGAGCCCGTCGAGCTTCGCCCGTAGCCGCCATCGGCCATCGCCACATCCATCGTTTCCGGCCACGCCTGCACGTGTTCCTTGCACCGTTGCACACACCTCGCTGCACTCGTTCGCTAGGTGCTCGCGGCCGACCTTTTGGTCGCTGGAGCCATCGGCTTTGTGCAGGCCGCCGCGCTGTGTGGTTGTCGGCGAGCCCACCACGCGCGCGGTCGATTTAGACCAGCCGTTGACTGCAATGACAGGTGGGCTCACGTCATTAGCATGGTAGTTAACAACTAAACAGGGCCCTAATGCACCTAGGTGACGCTGACCTATGGGCCCTCCTAGTTAATTAAAGAAACTAACTAAATTAGTTTAGGTAACAATGACTGGCACGCGGGCCCTACCTTTTGTTTAATAAAACGTTTTAGTTAAATAAGTTTAACCCTGAGTCACTTACATGTGGGACCCGTAGCACTGTTCGTTTGCATAAGGTCGACTGGGTCAGCTGCTGACTCAGCAGTGGGGCCCCACTGTCATGTGTACCCATAGCTTTTTACCTTTGTTTCCCTAATTAACTTGAATTCCAGAAAATGGTTTAATCTTTGAAAATTCATTGAAAATAAACCGTGCCTCGGATGAAAAAGTTTATACATGAAAGTTGCTCAGAAAAATCGAATGAATCCGAATACGCGGTCCATTCATCTGTCACATGCCCCTAGCATGCTGAACATGGAACCGTCCCCTCTCTTTCATCTGTCCAGAATCCGCCTAACGCCGGGAATTCATCCTCGGATGTTTATCCCCTCCGTCTGCAACGTGTAGTACTACGTTAGGGCAACCCTAGCTCATGCCCGTCGTCATGTTATGCTTTGTGGTGCTATGTTGCTTTATATTTACTGTTTCTTCCCCCTCTTCTCTCAGGTAGACCCCGAGACCAATGTCGCCCCTGTGATCGACTACGTCGACGATGACCCCTCCTTGCCAGAGCAACCAGGCAAGCCCCCCCTTTGATTATCCCGATATCGCCCATTCCATTCTCTCATGCTTGCATTAGATTTTGTTACTGTTATTGTTTGCTCCTATTCTGCTGCATAGCCTGTTTATTGTAACCTGCTATTGTTACCTACCTGCTTATCCTAAACTTCTTAGTATAGGTTGGTTAGAGACCCATCAGTGACCCCCTCACTTGACCCGACTGCCCCACTGGATTATCAGAAGACCCGATCAATGGGATCGAAGACCAGGCCCCGACACCTCACGTCACATCATGCCCCTTTGTTGCTCGACTCTGCAGAGTTACCATCGAGTGTCGAGGGTGGAACCTCATACATCACTCCTGATGAGATCTCTATAGAGTAGCTATTCTGTCATGGTCATTGAGGGTGATTTCCTCCTTAACCACTTCCGATACGACTCTGTCGTGCAACCCCTCAAGTGTGAACCTCGAGGGTGGTTCCTCTTACGTTCACCTTGATGTTTACATCGAGTGGGAATCCGACAAGGGTGATTCCTTAGGTTTTCCCCCTTGGTGTTAGACACACGGTTACTACGGTTACTATGACTTTGCACTGGACCCTGTTACTAAAGACGCGTTGGCCCTGAGGGGTACCCACGCGAGCTTAATTGCGCGGATGTGGAGTCGGGCGGACCTGGAAGGTGCCCGCGAGATAATTACGAGGCGTGGCCGGGCATTCCTAGCCCTTGCCGCAAGTCCTCGAGACGGGGCAACGGGGTCACATCTTTCGTGAGTCTCTGCTTGTTACCGCGCGTTCCTAATCCACTACGATTTGGATATTTGATCCGAGGGGCCTCTAGCCTGATAGCACTAACCATCACGTGGGCATAGTATGGGCATTCTGCGTCGTATGCATCAGCCGAAGCTTAATAGACATCAGCGACTGAGCAGCGCATGGCGGGTTGGACTCCGTAAGCACCTGCCTTTTTGAAGGAGGTAGCTAGGTCTGCTCACCAGCCGCCCACGCAACATGCAGTACTTCCTGGGGAGATGGCCCATGACCCCTGGGGGCATAGGTTTAGTCCAGCATGCTGGCCTCTCTATTAAGCCTAGGCCGGGTTGCGGCGTATTGTTTGGCCGAGGCCGGGCATGACCCAGGAAAGTGTGTCCGGCTGGAGCTAATCGAGCGTGGTGGGTAAGTTGGTGCACCCCTGCAGGGAAGAAAACATCTATCGATAGCCTGTCCTACAGTAACGGACACTTGGAGTTGTATCCCGATTGATACAACTAGAACTGGATACTTGTGATGAGAACTGGATGCTGATGAGAATTGGATTGTGATAATAACTGGATAGTATGGCTCTGGCATTGCTTTCTCGCAGGGAGTCGAGAAAGGATCTCTAGCCGAGGTTGATAACACTACTACTACTTTACTTTATGCTACTCTACTCCCACATGTTGCTGCAAGATGGTGGTTTCCAGAAGATGCTAGTCTTCGATAGGACTAAGCCTTCTCCCTATTCTGGCATTTCTGCAGCCCAGTCCACATATACAACCCATTCCTTTGATACAGATGCATACTTAGTTTAGATCCGATGTAAGTCTTGTGAGTACTTTGGATGAGTACTCACGGTTGCTTTGCTACTTCTTTTTCCCCCATACCCGTTTGTTTCGACCAGATGACGGATCCCAGGAGCCAGACGATGCCACTGATGACTACTGCTACCCCGAGGGTGCCTACTTCTATGTGACGACCGCTGACGACTTGGAGTAGTTAGGAGGCTCCCAGGCAGGAGGCCTTGCCTTTTCGATCAATGTTGCTTTTGTGCTAGCCTTCTTAAGGCAAACTTTTCTAACTTATGTCTGTACTCAAATATTGTTGCTTCCGCTGACTCTTGTGTTTTTGAGATTATGTATTCGAGCCCTCGAGGCCCCTGGCTTGTAATATAAAGCTTGTATTATTTTAATTTGTGTCTATAGTTGTGTTATGATATCTTCCCGTGAGTCCTTGATCTTGACCGTACACATTTGCGTGTATGATTAGTGTATGGTCAAATCGAGGGCGTCACAGTTAACCCCCTCTCAATCCCAACTAAAAGTAATTAATAAGCCAACAAAATTAATTTAGAGTGATGAGATCAACAAGATAATTCAAGAACTAGATACTCAAGAACCGGGGACACGGCTAACCATGATTAGTTTGTACACTCTGCAGAGGTTTGTGCACTTTCCCCCACAAGACTCGAGCTCCTCCATTGGATTTCTCGCACTACATAATGTTTGAGAAACGGATGACCGAGATACAATCTTTCCGAAGAGGTCCCCTTAAGCGATAGATAGGCCGATACACCTACAATCCCCTACATCTGCTAGCCCATCATGGAAAGGTTTCCCACAACTTACTCAACCATACCAGAGCCCATAATGGCATGTGGCTGCACATGAAAGTTTCCAGCATGAATAATCTTATGATCCCTTTGAGCCTGAGTAGCGGTCCATAGGAAAATCACACGGTACCCCGGGATTTCCAAAACAATACATGCAATCACTGGGTTCCCCAGGTGCCTCAATCCACCCAGATGTGTATTAAAGTTGCCACCTTAAGTTAACCATTAATTAACAATACTCACATCTGTCGTGAATACACTCAAACCCAAACCACGTCTACGAGCATACCATAGCAATATAAGCAACGTAGAAGTAACTCCCAAAGGTTTGGTAATAAACAGGACAATAGGTTCCTACCTCATCAGCTACTTCCCACTACCCACATGTTATCAAGTCCTAACCATGCAGTGTTTGAGGGGTGAAACTAATGCATAAAAACTGGGTAATGAAAGTATGATCAAAGTGATACTTGCCTTGCTGATGATCCGTGAAACCTAGAGACTCGATGTAGCACGCTTTGCACTCCGGGTACTCTATTGCAATCAAACAAGCATACAATAAGCAATCAAGCAAGGGCACGGGTAAAACTCAAATAAGAGATCTAACCAGAAAATTCAACTTAAGAACTCCAGTTTGCAAAAAGAATCAAATCAAACGAAGCAACAAAACTCAAACGGCGAAAGAAACAAGCTTTGTTTACTAATCTGGACTAAAGTCAAATTTTACAGTAGCAAAAACTTGTTTAAGTTGGTTAAACAGAAAGAGGGCTTGGAGACGAAACTCTAGGCGCTTGAATCGCCTGATTCCGTTAAACAAGCGAAAAATTATACTAAAACGAAAATCGGGTCAAAAATCGCGATCGAAAATAATCATGGAAAATCCGAGAAAAACAAAAACTGACAAACAGGGTAACGAATGAACGTTCGCTGTCTGCGGCTAACGGACGAAAACCGTTCGTTAAAACAAACACCAGACGAACATCCGCTAAATAACTAAACTGGAAAAAAACCGAACAGAACTAAAAAACGGATCTAGGGTTTTCCATACAGTGTTCGGTTCTCTCATGAAAACCGAGGCGGCGGCGACTACCTCCAGCGAAAGTCCGGCAAGAGGGCGGCGGCGGTGGCGGGCGGCTCCGGAGAGGCGGCGCGGGGCGGCGGGTGGCGGCGGCGTGCGGCAACGGCGGCGGCACGCGCAGGCGGTGGCGGCGGCGGCGCGGCTAGGTCTTGGCGTCAGGGCGCGGATGGGCTTGCGGCGGGGCTAGGCCTCGGGCGGCTTGGGGCGGCGGCTTATAAAGCCCCCCCCCTCCGGTCGGAGTCCTGCTCGGGTACGGCCCGGAGTCGGTTTGACTTTTTTTTAATAATTCCGATGTGAAGGAAAAAAGAAAATAAATACTAAACGGACTCCAAAAATCCCGAAATAAATTTTCCCCGTCCTCTAAAAATAGGCCGGACAAGGTGAACAGTTATTTGTGCCTAAAATTCAATTTTGAAAAAAAACGCATATTTTCCTAATTCAAATAAAATAGCGATAAAAGTCCAAATAAAAATCTTATTTGATTTTAATATTAAATCTTCGATATTTATTTATTTTGAGGAAGTCATTTTATCCTCTCTCTTTTGTTTTTATAAAAGAATTATTCAAAGAGAAAATAATTAAAATCAAACGATACTCTTTTCATAATTCGAGAAAACTCGAATATGAAAATAATGAAATCCCCAACTCTCTCCGTGGGTCCTTGAGTTGCGTAGAATTTCTCGGATCAACCAAAATGCAATAAAATATGATATGCAATGATAATCTAATGTATAACATTCCAAATTGAAATTTTGGGATGTTACAAACCTACCCCCCTTAAGATGAATCTCGTCCTCGAGATTCGGGTTGGCTAGAAAATAGGTGTGGATGGTCTTTGCGTAAATCTTCCTCTCGCTCCCAGGTGGCTTCATCCTCGGTATGGTGGCTCCACTGAACTTTACAGAACTTGATAACTTTGCTGCGTGTAACTCGGCTGGCAAACTCGAGAATCTTGACTGGCTTCTCCTCATAGGTCAAGTCGCTATCCAACTGTATCGCTTCCAGTGGAACTTTATCTCTCAGAGGGATATTAGCCATCTCTACGTGGCACTTCTTCAACTGAGAAACGTGGAACACATCCTGAACTCCTGACAATCCTTCGGGAAATTCCTACTTGTAAGCAACTTCTCACATACATTCCAAAACTTTGTATGGTCACACAAAACATGGTGCTAACTTTCCCTTAACTCCAAAGTGCTTAACTCCTTGGAGTGGTGATACACAAAGATACACTCTGTCTCCAACTTCGTAAGTTGTCTCCTTGCGTTTTGCATCTGCATAGCTTTTCTTCCTAGACTGGGCTACCTTGAGTCTATCACGAATCAGCTTAACCTTCTCTTCAGATTCTTTAATCAAATCTGGTCCGAACAACTGTCGGTCTCCAACTTCATCCCACGACAACGGTGTTCTGCACCTCCTTCCGTACAATGCTTCAAAAGGGGCCATCTTCAAGATGGCTTGGTAACTGTTGTTGTAAGAGAACTCTGCATAAGGCAAGTTATCGTCCCAACTAGATCCATAATCTAGCGCACAAGCTCTCAACATGTCCTCCAGAGTTTGGTTGACTCTCTCAGTCTGTCCATCCGTCTGCAGGTGAAAAGCCGTACTGAACTCTAGCCTGGTTCCCAAGGTTTCATGCAACTGATTCCAAAACTTTGAGGTAAACTGGGTTCCTCTGTCTGATACAATTGTTCTCGGAACTCCATGCAAACATACGATCATGGTCATGTATATCTTTGCCAACTTAGCACTGGTGTAAGTGGTCTTCACTGGGATGAAATGAGCTACTTTTGTCAAACGGTCGACTACAACCCATATCGATTCATAGCCTGAACGAGTCCTGGGTAATCCCATGATAAAATCCATGCCTAGCTTCCATTCGGGTATCGGCAATGGTTGCAGCAATCCTGCTGGCTTCTGATGCTCTGCCTTCACTCTCTGACATACATCACAAACTGCTACATACTCCGCAATATCCTTCTTCATTCCGGTCCACCAGAATCTATCCTTTAGATCCAGGTACATCTTGGTATTTCCTAGGTGAATCGAATATGGTGAGTCATGGGCCTCCTGCAAAATCAGCTTCCTGATCTCCTGATCATTTGGTACATATACGCGGTCCTCAAACCATAGGGTATCATGCTCATCCTCCTGAAATCCTTTAGCTTTTCCTTTGCTCATTCTTTCCTTTATCTCGTCAATCTCCTTGTCCGTATTCTGCGCTTCTCTAATCTTATCCATCAGAGTAGACTAAATCTCCAAAGCTGCTACATAACCTCTCGGAACTATCTCCAAACATAGCTCAGGAAGCTCTTCTGCTAACTCCTTAGGTAACTCTCCTGTCATGAGTGTATTGACATGACTCTTGCGGCTCAACGCATCGGCTACTACGTTAGCCTTTCTGGGATGATAGTGCAACTTCATATCATATTCATTTATGAGTTCCAACCATCTCCTCTGCCTGAGATTCGACTCCTTCTGCGTGAAGATATACTTCAAACTCTTGTGGTCCGTGTATACCTCACAATGGTTTTCGATGAGAAAATGTCTCCAAGCCTTCAACGCATGCACTACGGCTGCTAACTCCAAATCATGCGTAGCATAATTTAACTCATGGGGTTTAAGCTTTCGTGAGGCATATGAAACAACTCTTCTTTCCTGCATAAGCACTGCTCCAAGTCCTCGATGAGAGGCGTCGCAAACTCTTCATAATCCTTGCGTTGATCTGGCAGAATCAACATTGGCGATGTAACCATCGTCTCTTCAACTCCTGAAAATTGGCCTCACATTCCTCAGTCCATTTGAATTTGGTGTCCTTCTTTAACAACTCCGTCATAGGTTGTGCAATCTTCGAGAAATTCGCAATGAATCTCCAGTAGTATCCTGCGAGTCCAAGAAAACTCCGAATTTCTCCAACTGACGTGGGTGCCTCCCAATTTTTCACAGTGACAACCTTGGTGGGGTCTACTGCTATTCCTTCTCCGGATATAACATGTCCAAGGAATCCAACTTCCTTCAACCAAAACTCACACTTGCTGAACTTGGCATATAGCTGATGTTCTCTGAGCTTCCCAGGTACTAAACGCAAATGCTGCTTATGCTCATCTTAATTCTTCAAGTAGACCAGAATATCATCAATGAACACCACAACGAACTTATCCAAAAACTCCATAAACACCTTGTTCATCATGTTCATGAAATAGGCAGGTGCGTTAGTCAGGCCAAATGACATAACGGTATACTCATATAGCACGTACCTTGTGGTAAAAGTTGTCTTACGTATATCCTGGTCCCGAATCTTCAACTGGTGGTACCCTGATCGCAGATCGGTCTTGGAAAACACCTTAGCTCCTTGCAGCTGATCAAACAAATCATTGATCATCGGCAGTGTGTACTTGTTCTTGATCGTTACTTCATTCAATCCACAATAATAAACAACCAGCCTTAATGATCCATCCTTCTTCTCCACTAGAAGTACTGGTGATCCCCAAGGTGACGAACTTGGGCGAATATATCCTTTATCCAGTAACTCCTTAATCTGCTTCTTAATTTCCTCTAAATCCTATGCGGGCATCCTGTACGGTCTCTTAGATATTGGCCCTGTGCCTGGCAAAAGCTCAATCAAAAACTCGATGTCTCTATCCGGTGGCATGCCTGGCAACTCTTCTGGAAATACATCCAGGAAATCCTTCACCACTGGTACTTCCTCCTGTACAACTCATGTTAAGGAATTTACTTGAGTCCTAATCAGCACATGTCGGATCCATACTTGATCCTTCTTCCTTCTGGGGTGGTGAGCAAAATCGACTTACTAGCGCAATTGATGTTTCCTCCATACATCGATAGCCAATCCATACCCAGAATCACATCCAAACCTTGTGACTCTAGAATTATCAGATCTGAGGGGAAAACATGCCTACCTATGGCCAACGATATCTGAAAACATCCTTGGCTTGCCATATACTCTACTCCTGGCGAGCTCACTAACATAGGTGTACTAAGAACTTTGGTGGGCAGTTTATACTTATCCACAAATCCCCTTGATATGTATGAATGCGATGCACCAGTATCGAAAAGTACGACTGTAGTAAAAGACTTAACCAAAAACTTACCTATTATTGCATCTGGCTGGGCTTCAATCTCCTCCACATTAACGTGGTTCACTTGTCCCCTGTTGAAAGGGTTGGGCTTCTTCCCAGAGCTTCCATTGTCATTTCCGTTCTTAGCTTCAGGACATTCATTGGCGTAATGTCTGGTCTTCTGGCACTTGTAGCAAGTAACGTGGCTTAGATCTTTCTTGGCGGGCGTTGCTGGGTTGGAACGGTTCTGTCCGTTGCTTCCTCCATTACCATTCTTGGAGCCACTATGGTTGTGAGAACTTCCTCCATTGTGAGTGTGGCCTCCATGGTTATGCACAAGTCCTCCCGAGTTCGGGGTGAAATGGGGTCTCTGCTGAGCTCCAGAATTATACTTCCCTTGTCCATACTTCCTCTTGCGGTTATCAATCTGCTGCTGCTTCCCTTCAATCATGAGAGCTCTATCTACCAACTGTTGGTAGTTATTAAAGGTTGCTACCATCAACTGCATGCTCAGATCATCATTCGGTCCTTCTAGGAACTTCTCCTGCTTAGCTGCATCTGTAGCGACATCATCTGGGGCATAACGTGCTAGCTTGCTAAAGTCACCCACATACTGGCTAACGGTGCGTCCTCCTTAGCGTAAGTTGTGAAACTCACGCTTCTTTATGGCCATAGCTCCTGCTGATACGTGGGCAGTGCGAAAAGCCTGCTGGAACTGGTCCCATGTAACAGTGGCTATAGGATAGGTGACAGTGTAATTCTCCCACCATGAGGCTGCTGGTCCATCCAATTGGTGCGCAGCAAAACGCACCCTCTTAGCATCTGTGCATCCTGCATTGGTTAACTCCCTTCCAATCCTGAAGAGCCAATCATCTTCCACTATCGGCTCGGTGCTACTGGAAAACACCGGCGGCTGCAAACTCAGAAAATGGGCTAAGTTGTCAACTGGGGGTGGTGGTGGTGGGTTGTTGTTGTTGTTGCCTTGGTTCTGAACTAACAACTGCATCATGGTATTCTGCTGCTGGATCAACTGAGTGAGCTCCAGTGGAAAGGTAAATCCGGGGTCACGTCTCGGAGGCATCTGAGGGTTTAGAGGGAAGAGAATAGAATAGAATGAGGTCTAGTGAGAAAACACTACCCATATGCACATGAGAGAAACACAATCATATCACTCAATCAATCAAGCAAGGGCATACAATCGGTCTAGAACTATCGTTACAAAGTGCTTGGACTATACTATTTACATGGTGGAATACTACTACTAATATGGTGGTCGACTAGAAATATTGTTTGGTCGAAGACTCCATGATATCCGCTCCAGCTTCATCAACATAGTCATCATCACTATTGTCGGGATCCGAGTCGGTATCGTCGATGATGATGTAGTTCTCCGGGCAAGTGGAATTGTCATCTTTCCTCCTGGCGTGGGGTCTCCCATGAATACTCCTAGCTTCCTTGTCAGGTCGTCATTCTTCTCCACTAGTACGACGATTTCTTCCTCATGATCTTCGCGAGTTGCCTTGAGTTCTTCCTCAAGTTCCGTGATCCTGGTCATCGCCTTCTTTAGATCTATCATTCCTGCGCACATCTGATTCTCCTGGCAACGAATGTGCCGGTTTAACTCTTGGATGAAAGCGGCAATTGATCTATCCTTCCTGGTGCTGATCATCTCCCATTGCTCATCTCAGTCCCACAAATCTGGTAGATAGTATCCTTGAGATCCTGTTTGTAGACTTCTCCAATACGTCCTATAGCAATGTGGGCTACCATACTCTTGCCTAGACTCCAGGTTGGTGCATCAAAGGAAAACTCTGTGGGCTCAGTGACTGGTGTAAATGTCCTTCCTGGAACTTGAACTTGAACTTGAATCATCCAGCGCTCCTCTTCTGGTAAAGTGGTGTTGTAAGTCCCGGTGAAGCTTGGTATTCCAATGTTCAGGTACCTAGTGACTTCCTTCAAGTGGTGTCCAAAAGGTGTGTCTTCATCCGGTTGCATGAACTTGATCCTTGCATCCGCCATCCTAAAGAGTAGAAAATGGAGAGGAGTCAGAAATGAGAAGAGAGTAGTGATCTAAGGCTTTGGCTTAGTGGTCGTGTCCTACAGTCAGCGTGTGCTCTGATACCATCTTGTAGCGACCAGACCTCAAATAGTCTGATCTCTGTGCATTAGTGTCATCCCTGGATTGGTAATGCTGACACGCACAGTACTTGAGGATTTATAACAGAGTAGCAATCACACACTTATTACATCGAATGTCTCAAAAGAGAACTTATTACAATAAATATGGCTTAAGGCCATCTAATATGATAACAGCGGGAGGCTTGGAAGATAAAGTGAGTCCATCAACTCCAACGGCATCACTGAGTGAAAGACCACGACCTAAGGCTCCTTACTCGTCGTCTGAAAAGTCTGCAACATGATACATTGCAGCCCGAAACAGGTCAGCACATGGAATATGTTGGCAGTGTAACACAAGAGAGTAATGAACAAGGTAAAGCTATCACTACATGCATATATATATGGCTGGTGGAGGCTGTATGGTTGATAGGTTTTGCGAAAAGCCAAATTTTCCCTACTGCAAAGGAATATATTTTATTTAACTACCAAGTTGGTTGAAAAACATTGAGAAGGTAAACCCCCTCTCAATCCCAATTAAAAGTACTTAATAACCCAACAAAATTAATTTAGAGTGATGAGATCAACATGATAATTCAAGAACTAGATACTCAAGATGTCCATAACCGGGGACACGGCTAACCATGATTAGTTTGTACACTCTGCAGAGGTTTGTGAACTTTTCCCCACAAGAGTCGAGCTCCTCTGTTGGATTTCTCGCACTACATAATGTTTGAGAAACGGATGACCGAGACACAGTGTTTCCGAAGAGGTCCCCTTAACTGATAGATAGGCCGGTACACCTACAATCCCCTACATCTGGTAGCCCATCATCGAAAGGTTTCCCACAACTTACTCAACTATGCCACAGCCCATAATGGCATGTGGCTGCACACGAAAGATTCCAGCATGAATAATCTTATGATCCCTTTGAGCCTGGGTGGCGGTCCATAGGAAAATCACATGGTACCTCGGGATTTCCAAAAAAATACAGGCAATCACTGGGTTCCCCAGGTGCCTCAATCCACCCAGATGTGTATTAAAGTTGCCACCTTAAGTTAACCATTAATTAACAATACTCACATCTGTCATGAATACACTCAAACCCAAACCACGTCTACGAGCATAGCATAGAAATATAAGCAACGTAGAAGTAACTCCCAAAGGTTTGGTAATAAACAAGACAATAGGTTCCTACCTCATCAACTACTTCCCACTTCCCACATGTTATCAAGTCCTAACCGTGCAGTGTTTGAGGGGTGAAACTAATGCATAAAAACTGGGTAATGAAAGTATGATCAAAGTGTTACTTGCCTTGCTGATGATCCGTGAAACCTAGAGACTCGATGTAGCACGCTTCGCACTTCGGGTACTCTATCGCAATCAAACAAGCATACAATGAGCAATCAACCAAGAGCATGGGTAAAACTCAAATTGGAGATCTAACCAGAAAATTCAACTTAAGAACTCCGGTTTGCAAAAAGAATCAAATCAAACGAAGCAACAAAACTCAAACGGCAAAAGAAACAAGCTTCGTTTACTAATCTGGACTAAAGTCAAATTTTACAGTAGCAAAAACTTGTTTAAGTTGATTAAATAGAAAGAGGGCTTCGAGACGAAACTCTAGGCGCTTGAATCACCTGATTCCGTTAAACGAGCGAAAAGTTATACTAAAACGAAAATCGGATCAGAAATCGCGATCGAAAATAATCATGGAAAATCTGAGAAAAAGAAAAACTGATGAACAGGCTAACGAACGAACGTTCACTGTCTGCGGCTAACAGACAAAAACCGTTCGTTAAAACGAACGTCCTCTAAATAACTACACCGGAAAAAAACTAAAGCGATCTAAAAAACGGATCTAGGGTTTCCGTAAAAAATGTTCGGTTCTCTCACGAAAACCGAGGCGGCGGCGACTACCTCCGATGAAAGTCCGGCAAGACGGCGGCGGGCGGCTCCGGCGAGGCGGCGGGTGGCGGCGCGGGGCGGCAACGGCGGCGGCGGCGCGCGCAGGCGGCAGCGGTGGTGGCGGCGGCGGCGCGGTTAGGGTTTGGCGTCGGGGCACGGGTGGGCTTGCGGCGGGGCTGGGCCTCGGGCGGCTCGGGGCGGTGGCTTATGAAGCCCCCGAACCCCCCCGGGCGGAGTCCTGCTCGGGTACGGCCCGGAGTCGGTTTGACTTTATTTAATAATTCCGATGTGCAGAAAAAGAAAGAAAAAATACTAAACGGACTCCAAAAATCCCGAAATAAATATTCCCCATCCTCCAAAAATAGGTCGGACAAGGTGAACATTTAGTTGGGCCTAAAATGCAATTTTGAAAAAAAATGCATATTTTTCCTAATTCAAATAAAATAGCGATAAAACTCCGAATAAAAATCTTATTTGATTTTAATATTAAATCTTCAATATTTCTTTATTTTGAGGAAGTCATTTTATCCTCTCTCTCTTTTGCTTTTATAAAAGAAATATTCGAAGAGAAAATAATTAATATCAAACGATCCTCTTTTCAAAATTTGAGAAAACTTGAATATGAAAATAATGAAATCCCCAACTCTCTCTGTGGGTCCTTGAGTTGCGTAAAATTTCTTGGATCAACCAAAATGCAATAAAATATGATATGCAATGATGATATAATGTATAACATTCCAAATTGAAAATTTGGGATGTTACATCTAGATTCTCTTTACTTCACTTCTTTTATGTTTTGTATCTTTAAGCAAATTCATTGCAAATTCTATCAAATTCCTGGAATATCTTGTGAAATTTCTATTGCAACTGAGTTGAGTTGACAAAATCTTTCCTCTGCGTTGAACTCGGTTCCATCGATCCAAGCCTATCGGCAAGACCGAAGCACATGTTCTACTTGCATAACAGTTCATGAATTGCAGACTGCTGCTGCTATATATGATGAGTTGCTATGAGCTGCTGCTGCTATATGATGCTTTCAGGTGGTGCTGCTATACGATAATAACCAGCCACTTGGACCATCAAATTTCAATAAATAATTGTTCTTCATTTAAATTTGGGTCATGCGTTCTTCGTTTAAATTAGGCAATGGGATCTCTATGGAAAACATTGACCAAAGTAGATTGTGCCAAGTAGATGGTATCTTTGTATTTGCATTTTGAGCAAATAGTGATGGTCTGTTTTCCTATCATATTAATTACTGCATTGCGTTCAATTTGTGATGTTTGCAAGTCAAATTAATTTTCATATGGGCAGAAAATGAAAAAAAATGCAATCTAGACTTTCCACTGATCATACCAAAAATAAGCTGAAAACGCAATGAAAAGAACTAGTTGGCTTATTACATGGAGCTTATATTCACAGTTGCTTATTTTCTTAGGATAACTCGTAATAACTGTCCCTAAGAAACTTGGCTAATAGAACTGGCATACAAATAACATGTCACGATGGTTGCAATGGAGGAGTGACGTACCATGGCACATTGTATAGGCTCACCGCTGCCTCTCCTTTTTTTGTGATGTTCCATGAAATTGCCACATACATCTTGTACTTTTTCATTGTGTAACCCTATCTGCAAGTTGACACGGCTAATTTCAGACATCTCTACATGATACTACATTGCATATCCCTTGCGCATATTTAAACCACCAATTAACGATTGTGTGCGTACCATAAACTAGCCATGACTCTGTATGCTGGACTAGCATGCACTCTAAGGGAGCCTAATGTAGTGCACTGGAATTCCTCCATGCCACCTATGATTTTGTGTAATGTACTGCCCCTGTTCCTAAATATATGTCTTTGTAGAGATTCCAGTATGGACCACATGCAGATGTATATAGATGCATTTTCGAGTGTAGATTCACTCATTTTTGCTCCGTATGTAGCCTATAGTGGAATCTCTAGAAAGACTTATATTTAGGAACGGAGGTACGAGGTAGTATCATGTATGACATCTACATATCTAATTTAGCAGCCAGTAGTAGAAATCATTGTCTGCACAAAGGGATTACTGGTCGAAAATCCTAGCAAAGCACGCTGGCAGGCACAAAACAATACAAGAGAGAGAGACGCGCTTACAAGATCATAGCAATGCCTCAGTCCAGGATCTTGGTTGGCCAAGCTGTTAGATCCAGAAGAAACATCGTCCTTGTAGTTTTTGCCAGCTGCATAACAGGTAACAGCGACCAGTTAGTATATTTGAAGTACATCGGGCAGGTGATGTTGGACGGGTTTAAAGGTGACAAGTACCTAGGCCGTGGCGGGTGCTTGGCATCTCTCCAGACTGTGGGAATCAGGTTAGAAACATCGAGGGTGATGACGCTGCGCTGGCTGTCGGGGTTCGGTAAGGAGATCTAGAACCGTCGAGTAGGGTGTTTGTGGAGCGGCTCCGGTAGGGTGGACTACGGTGTGGGAAAAGCGGATTTATGGTAGTGGACAAGGGCGTAGGTGAAGCTGCTCCGGTGGTTGGGTTAAGGATGGTGTCGACGATGCGGATCTGTGGCCGTGGAAGGGGCATCAGAAGCTGCTCCGGTGGTTGGGTTAAGGGTGGTGTCGACGATGCGGATCTGCGGCCGTGGATGGGGCGTCAGAAGCTACTCCGGTAGGTTGGATGAGGGTGCGAGGAAGCGGGTCTGAGGCCGTGGACTTGTGAGTTGGCAAAGCGGCCCCGGTAGGGTTGAGAATGGTATAGGCGAAGCTACTCCGGTAGGGTTGAGGAAGGTGTGGGCGAAGCGGCTCTGGTAGGGTTGAGGAAGGTGTCGGCGAAGAGGATCAGAGGCCGTCGACGGGGGCGTCGGTGGGGCGGCTCCGGGGGGTGTGGACGAAGCGTCTCCAGTGGGGAGTACAAATGAGCCGCTACAGATGCACGGCGGTTGACGAGAGTACCGGCGAAGCAGATCCGGCGCCGTGGACAAGACCGGCACTAAATGGGTTGTGGTACAGTGGTGGATGAACAGTCTACTTGTTTCTACGGGAGGTGGGAGGGGTAGATGCGGCTGCAGAAGCAGATCCGGCGAGGTGGACGCCGCTGCCAGTGAATGGGCTATGGTACGCCGGTGGATGAGCAGTCTAGGGTTTTGAGAGGGAAGGGGATAAAGGGCGATGAAGTACGGACGACGTGATGTAAGATGCTCTGGTGCTGTGGAGTTAGTCGTTTTTGCGGGAGGGGGAGAGGAAATGGGGGTGTCGTGTAGTGGGGGAACTGGAAGTTACCAAAGCAGCCCCGACCTATCATGTAGATGAGGGCGGTATTGTAACTGTTGGTCTCCGTGCACCAAGGACAAAAGGGGGATTTCGCATGCTAAAGACTAAGGAGGTGGAAATTTTAGAAGGAGGCGGGAGATTTTGCCGCCCGCGGGATCGTTCATATCCAGTTTCAACTAATTTTGGACCGTGCTAGCGGGAAGGTCATGCTAGACTGTGTACATGGGGCACGCGTCAGCAGTTAATAACTGGTGTGAAGTGTTGGGGAATGTAGTAATTTCAAAAAAAATCCTACGCACACGCAAGATCATGGTGATGCATAGCAACGAGAGGGGAGAGTGTTGTCTACGTACCCTCGTAGACCGGAAGTGGAAGCGTTAGCACAACGCGGTTGATGTAGTCGTATGTCTTCACGGCCCGGCCGATCAAGCACCGAAACTACGGCACCTCCGAGTTCTAGCACACGTTCAGCTCGATAACGATCCTCGGACTCCGATCCAGCAGAATGTCGGGGAAGAGTTCCGTCAGCACGACGGCGTGATGACGATCTTGATGTTCTACCGTCGCAGGGCTTCGCCTAAGCACCGCTACAATATTATCGAGGATTATGGTGGAGGAGGGCACCGCACACGGCTAATAGATCTCAAGGATCAATTGTTGTGTCTTTGGGGTGCCCCCCTGCACCCGTATATAAAGGAGCAAGGGAGGAGGAGGCCGGCCCTAGGAGGGGGCGCGCCAAGTGTGGAGTCCTACTAGGACTCCCTAGTCCTAGTAGGATTCCACCTCCCATATGGAATAGGAAAAGAGGAAGGGAAAAGGAGAAGGAAGGAAGGGGGCGCCCCCCTTCCCTAGTCCAATTCGGACCAGACCAAGGGGAGGGGTGCGGCCACCCTTGAGGCCCTTTTCCTTCTTTCCCGTATGGCCCAATAAGGCCCAATACGTATTCCCGTAACTCTCCGGTACTCTGAAAAATACCCGAATCACTCGGAACCTTTCCGATGTCCGAATATAGTCGTCCAATATATCGATCTTTACTCTCGACCATTTCGAGACTCCTCGTCATGTCCCCGATCTCATCCGGGACTCCGAACTCCTTTGGTGCATCAAAACTCATAAACTCATAATATAACTGTCATCGAAACCTTAAGCGTGCAGACCCTACGGGTTCGAGAACAATGTAGACATGACCGAGACATGTCTCCGGTCAATAACCAATAGCGGAACCTGGATGCTCATATTGGCTCCCACATATTCTACGAAGATCTTTATCGGTCAAACCGCATAACAACATCGTTGTTCCCTTTGTCATCGGTTTGTTACTTGCCCGAGATTCGATCGTCGGTATCTCAATACCTAGTTCAATCTCGTTACTGGCAAGTATCTTTACTCGTTCCGTAATACATTATCCTGCAACTAACTCATTAGTTGCAATGCTTGCAAGGCTTAAGTGATGTGCATTACGGAGAGGGCCCAGAGATACCTCTCCGGCAATTGGAGTGACAAATCCTAATCTCGAAATACGCCAACCCAACAAGTACCTTCGGAGACACCTGTAGAGCACCTTTATAATCACCCGGTTATGTTGTGACGTTTGGTGGCACACAAAGTGTTCCTCCGGTAAACGGGAGTTGCATAATCTCATAGTCATAGGAACATGTATAAGTCTTGAAGAAAGCAATAGCAACAAACTAAACGATCAAGTGCTATGCTAACGGAATGGGTCAAGTCAATCACATCATTCTCCTAATGATGTGATCCCGTTAATCAAATGACAACTCATGTCTATGGTTAGGAAACATAACCATCTTTGATCAACGAGCTAGTCAAGTAGAGGCATACTAGTGACACTCTGTTTGTCTATGTATTCACACATGTATTATGTTTCCGGTTAATACAAATTTAGCATGAATAATAAACAATTATCATGATATAAGGAAATAAATAATAACTTTATTATTGCCTCTAACTCGGGATGATGCGCCGATAACTTGGACGTTCACACGGGCGCGGCCAATCGTACGGGTGTAGTCGCGCGTTCACAAAAAAAGGGATCAAACGCTCAGCCCTATGTATTTCTCATGTAAATAGACAATTTAGTGTCATTGTTTATTTACTTTAAACATAATGCATTGACGTGTTAGTGTAGAGGCGCACAAAAAGAAATGGATATTGTAGTCAGCTACTTAAAAGTGTTACCTCATATGATTACATAGCCTCCATTTCATAAACTGCAAACCGTTGAATTCATATATGAATATTACATATATTACTTCAAAATAGAAACTTAAATCGTCCAAGACTAATGAATTTGAATGCAAAAGTAACAATGGTGCATGTTCATGATAGCTACATTGGTTGTTTGAAGAAACATCACTGTAACTTTGGCATGCACAACTAAAAAGGCTTATTTAAATAGAAAAAAATGTGATATGTGAGTGTCCAATCTTTATAGCGTTGAATCGATATAATACCTTTGGCCACGATACGAAGTAGATATTGACTTATGTTCAAGCAATGCACGTCCACGATCGCTACATAGTGATACGTGAATGAATTGTGCAATCTCTCTCACACGCATACATATCTCATTTCCCTGTGGGCATTGGAATCACACACGCACACTTCGTGTATTTCTCTCCCTCCGTCAGGGTTAAATTTGTCTTTCTACCCTGTCCTACAAGTCTCTCACACAGAAACACAAACGCTCTCTATGTCTAACACGCCCACCCCTTTAATTCCGCCCACCCACAGCCACTAATGTCTCTCACACATATGCTATCTACCTATCCCTTAATATAGCTAGATATGTGTCACACAAACTCCTTCTCCCTACTAGCAAGATGCCCATGCGTTGCACGGAACATCAAGATGCATTTGTATGAGAAGTTTATCTTGTGGGAGAAAAGGATGAACGAGGGAATGCCTTATTTGCAAATGCGGAGAGGGGTGTGGGTATCTTTTTGCAAAATTGCCATAGTTTGCTTCCTGTCCGTCGGATATAAATCGGATGGCCTATATTGCAGGATGGAAGGAACACCATCATCACCAACTCAGTTTTTTTATAGGAGTAGAGATATGTTAGTGTCACTGCCCCCCCCCCACACACACTCACACTTCCCAACACCGAAGGAGTAGGGTGACACCTCGATTTTGATACTAATCTATCAACTGGCTTCTCTCTCAAACATACACACACACACACTACCCAGCACCGAAGGAGTAGGGTGGCACATCGATCTTGATAATAATCTATCTACTCCTCTTTCAAACACACACACACACACACACACGCTCGCTCACTAGTTGTGCCTCTGTGCCTACC
>NC_041392.1:725824719-725827616 GCF_002162155.2 Triticum dicoccoides
CGAAGCACATGTTCTACTTGCATAACAGTTCATGAATTGCAGACTGCTGCTGCTATATATGATGAGTTGCTATGAGCTGCTGCTGCTATATGATGCTTTCAGGTGGTGCTGCTATACGATAATAACCAGCCACTTGGACCATCAAATTTCAATAAATAATTGTTCTTCATTTAAATTTGGGTCATGCGTTCTTCGTTTAAATTAGGCAATGGGATCTCTATGGAAAACATTGACCAAAGTAGATTGTGCCAAGTAGATGGTATCTTTGTATTTGCATTTTGAGCAAATAGTGATGGTCTGTTTTCCTATCATATTAATTACTGCATTGCGTTCAATTTGTGATGTTTGCAAGTCAAATTAATTTTCATATGGGCAGAAAATGAAAAAAAATGCAATCTAGACTTTCCACTGATCATACCAAAAATAAGCTGAAAACGCAATGAAAAGAACTAGTTGGCTTATTACATGGAGCTTATATTCACAGTTGCTTATTTTCTTAGGATAACTCGTAATAACTGTCCCTAAGAAACTTGGCTAATAGAACTGGCATACAAATAACATGTCACGATGGTTGCAATGGAGGAGTGACGTACCATGGCACATTGTATAGGCTCACCGCTGCCTCTCCTTTTTTTGTGATGTTCCATGAAATTGCCACATACATCTTGTACTTTTTCATTGTGTAACCCTATCTGCAAGTTGACACGGCTAATTTCAGACATCTCTACATGATACTACATTGCATATCCCTTGCGCATATTTAAACCACCAATTAACGATTGTGTGCGTACCATAAACTAGCCATGACTCTGTATGCTGGACTAGCAGGCACTCTAAGGGAGCCTAATGTAGTGCACTGGAATTCCTCCATGCCACCTATGATTTTGTGTAATGTACTGCCCCTGTTCCTAAATATATGTCTTTGTAGAGATTCCAGTATGGACCACATGCAGATGTATATAGATGCATTTTCGAGTGTAGATTCACTCATTTTTGCTCCGTATGTAGCCTATAGTGGAATCTCCAGAAAGACTTATATTTAGGAACGGAGGTACGAGGTAGTATCATGTATGACATCTACATATCTAATTTAGCAGCCAGTAGTAGAAATCATTGTCTGCACAAAGGGATTACTGGTCGAAAATCCTAGCAAAGCACGCTGGCAGGCACAAAACAATACAAGAGAGAGAGACGCGCTTACAAGATCATAGCAATGCCTCAGTCCAGGATCTTGGTTGGCCAAGCTGTTAGATCCAGAAGAAACATCGTCCTTGTAGTTTTTGCCAGCTGCATAACAGGTAACAGCGACCAGTTAGTATATTTGAAGTACATCGGGCAGGTGATGTTGGACAGGTTTAAAGGTGACAAGTACCTAGGCCGTGGCGGGTGCTTGGCATCTCTCCAGACTGTGGGAATCAGGTTAGAAACATCGAGGGTGATGACGCTGCGCTGGCTGTCGGGGTTCGCTAAGGAGATCTAGAACCGTCGAGTAGGGTGTTTGTGGAGCGGCTCCGGTAGGGTGGACTACGGTGTGGGAAAAGCGGATTTATGGTCGTGGACAAGGGCGTAGGTGAAGCTGCTCCGGTGGTTGGGTTAAGGATGGTGTCGACGATGCGGATCTGTGGCCGTGGAAGGGGCATCAGAAGCTGCTCCGGTGGTTGGGTTAAGGGTGGTGTCGACGATGCGGATCTGCGGCCGTGGATGGGGCGTCAGAAGCTACTCCGGTAGGTTGGATGAGGGTGCGAGGAAGCGGGTCTGAGGCCGTGGACTTGTGAGTTGGCAAAGCGGCCCCGGTAGGGTTGAGAATGGTATAGGCGAAGCTACTCCGGTAGGGTTGAGGAAGGTGTGGGCGAAGCGGCTCTGGTAGGGTTGAGGAAGGTGTCGGCGAAGAGGATCAGAGGCCGTCGACGGGGGCGTCGGTGGGGCGGCTCCGGGGGGTGTGGACGAAGCGTCTCCAGTGGGGAGTACAAATGAGCCGCTACAGATGCACGGCGGTTGACGAGAGTACCGGCGAAGCAGATCCGGCGCCGTGGACAAGACCGGCACTAAATGGGTTGTGGTACAGTGGTGGATGAACAGTCTACTTGTTTCTACGGGAGGTGGGAGGGGTAGATGCGGCTGCAGAAGCAGATCCGGCGAGGTGGACGCCGCTGCCAGTGAATGGGCTATGGTACGCCGGTGGATGAGCAGTCTAGGGTTTTGAGAGGGAAGGGGATAAAGGGCGATGAAGTACGGACGACGTGATGTAAGATGCTCTGGTGCTGTGGAGTTAGTCGTTTTTGCGGGAGGGGGAGAGGAAATGGGGGTGTCGTGTAGTGGGGGAACTGGAAGTTACCAAAGCAGCCCCGACCTATCATGTAGATGAGGGCGGTATTGTAACTGTTGGTCTCCGTGCACCAAGGACAAAAGGGGGATTTCGCATGCTAAAGACTAAGGAGGTGGAAATTTTAGAAGGAGGCGGGAGATTTTGCCGCCCGCGGGATCGTTCATATCCAGTTTCAACTAATTTTGGACCGTGCTAGCGGGAAGGTCATGCTAGACTGTGTACATGGGGCACGCGTCAGCAGTTAATAACTGGTGTGAAGTGTTGGGGAATGTAGTAATTTCAAAAAAAATCCTACGCACACGCAAGATCATGGTGATGCATAGCAACGAGAGGGGAGAGTGTTGTCTACGTACCCTCGTAGACCGGAAGTGGAAGCGTTAGCACAACGCGGTTGATGTAGTCGTATGTCTTCACGGCCCGGCCGATCAAGCACCGAAACTACGGCACCTCCGAGTTCTAGCACACGTTCAGCTCGATAACGATCCTCGGACTCCGATCCAGCAGAATGTCGGGGAAGAGTTCCGTCAGCACGACGGCGTGATGACGATCTTGATGTTCTACCGTCGCAGGG
>NC_041392.1:725838216-725867784 GCF_002162155.2 Triticum dicoccoides
CTGATGTTACAACAAAGTCAACCGCTTCTCCATGAGGAATTTCGGAAGCTTAACCTTCACATTGTTCCTCAAGGATTTCTCTCCACCTTGGTGGCGAAACCTACTCTTACGGATCAAATCATTGCTGCCCAGAAGCGAGATAAGGGAATAGCTAAGATCAAGGAGAACATTGCTAGCGGAGGTGCTAGTTGTTTCTCCACAAATGATTATGGTGTTGTGTACTTTGAGAACCGTCTAGTGGTTCCCAAGAACCAGCATCTACGGCAGTTGATCCTTAAGGAGGCTCATGAATCTCCTCTCACTATTCATCCCGGTAGTACTAAGATGTATCAGGACCTACGCCAGAGGTTCTGGTGGACTAGGATGAAGAGAGAAATTGCTCAGTATATTGCTAATTGCGACGTCTGTCGTCGTGTAAAAGCAGAGCATCAACGGCCTGCTGGCACCCTTCAACCCCTAGCTATTCCTGAATGGAAATGGGATAAAATTGGTATGGATTTCATTACCGGTTTTCCCAGAACCAAGAGAGGGAATAATGCTATTTTCGTCGTGGTAGATCGTCTTTCCAAAGTAGCCCATTTCCTACCTGTTCGTGAGAGTATAACCGCTAGTCAGCTGGCAGATTTGTACATCTCTCGAATAGTGTCTCTCCATGGTGTTCCTCTAGAAATTAACTCGGATCGAGGAAGTCTTTTCACCTCTCGATTTTGGGAAAGTTTCCAAAATGCTATGGGAACCCGTCTCTCCTTTAGCACCGCTTTCCACCCTCAGTCGAGTGGTCAAGTGGAACGCGTCAACCAAATTCTAGAAGACATGCTTCGAGCCTCTGTTATCTCATTCGGAATGGACTGGGAGAAGTGCCTTCCATTTGCCGAATTCGCTTACAACAACAGCTATCAATCTAGCTTAGGTAAAGCCCCTTTTGAAGTTCTCTATGGACGACGGTGTCGAACACCCCTTAACTGGTCAGAGACCGGGGAAAGACAATTCTTTGGCCCGGATATGATTCAGGAAGCAGAGGAACAAGTTCGTATCGTTCGTGAAAAGTTGAAAACAGCCCAATCCCGTCAAAAGAGTCAATATGACCGAAAACATAAGGCTATGACTTTCGAGGTTGACGAGAAGGCTTATCTTCGGGTCACCCCTCTGAAGGGAACCCATCGTTTCGGTATCAAAGGCAAATTGGCTCCTCGTTACATTGGACCTTTTCGCATTCTCGCCAAACGAGGAGAAGTTGCCTACCAGTTGGAACTACCTCCGCATCTCTCCAGAGTCCACGATGTCTTCCACGTTTCCCAACTCAGGCGTTGCTTCTCGGATCCTATCCGTGAAGTGGACCACGAAACGCTTGATCTCCAGGATAATCTTACATATCGAGAGTACCCCATTCGTATCCTCGATCAGGCCGAGCGTACCACTCGACGCTAGAACATCAAGTTTCTCAAGGTTCAATGGTCGCACCATTCTGAGGATGAAGCAACTTGGGAAAGGGAGGATCGTCTTCGACTCGAGTACCCCGCCTTCTTCCCGGAGGAACCCAAATCTCGAGACGAGATTCTTTTGAGTGGGGGTGAGTTGTCACAACCTAGCTAGTCATGCATTAGAGTGTTGCATCATGTTTACTCTTTCATCAGAAACTTGAAATGGGGATGACAGAACCCCCAGTCCCCTCTGAAACCAACTAGGGTTACTAAAATAATTTTTCAATGAACCTGAAATGCCCTTCTAAAATGCCCATCATTTTTGTCTTGGTTCAGAACCTCTGCCAAAAATGGTGCACATTTTCCTAGGCCATCCTAGGGTTTTTGAATTAAATCATAAATATTTGAATTTGGGCATTTAAAATAATATAAAATATTTAAATGCTCAAATATCTCCAAACTAAAATGTTTCATGTTGGAAATAATCCAACTATGGGCCAGGAATAGTTTGGTGATTTTTGAACTTGCCTAGGTATTTTATTTAATTCAACAAAGTTGCAGATATATTAAATAAAACAGAAACAGAAATAAAAAGGGGGAAAACTTACCTGGGCTCCTCCACTGTGCGGCCCAGCCAGCTGGCCGGCCCAGCCAGCAGCGGCCCAGCCCACCACTGCAGCTCTCCGTCGTCTTCCTCCCCTCGCCCCGAAGCTGCTGCGTGCTCGCGCGCGCACGGCCGCGCGGCCACCTCCTGCTTGCCGACGCGCTCCTGGCCGCGTGGACGACTCCCGCAGGCCGTCCCGATCCCCCCTGCTCTCTCTCACTCTCCCCTGGCTCTCCCCTCCTCTCCCTCGCTCTCTCTATCACACGGCCGAACACCACCGTCGCCGCCGTTCGCCATAGCAGCCATCTGCGGCCACCCCTCGCTCCCCCGACTAGCTCAGGAGCTCCGCCTCGACTCCCTCTTCCTCCCCACCGCTCCACAGCTCCCCGGAAGCCCTGCATCGCCGCCACGTCGCCGTTCCCCTCTTCGGGCTCCGACCACCGTCGCCGTCGAATTCGCCGTCTCCAGCGCGTCCCCGAGCCCGCTTCGACGCCCACTGCAACCGCGGTGAGCTACGCCACCGTTTCCCCCTCTCTTTCCCCTCGTTCCCTCACCGTAGCCACCTCCCCACCACGGCCGAACCTCCGCCGTCGCCGAGCTCGCCGTCGACGCAGCTCCGGTGACCATTTGGTCACCCCGGCGAGTCCAACGAGTTCGCAAGACCCCGTAGAGCATCCCTAGCGCCTCGCTTTGCTCGACTTCGAGCTCCAGCACCGTTCCCGTGCACGACCGAACCCCGGAGGCCGCAGCCGAGCTCGCCGCCGTCGACTCCGGCCACCCCGACCCCAACGGGCTCCGCCAAGAGCTGCGGGTTGGCCTCAGCTCCACTCCGGTGGTCTCCGAGGCCCATTTGGTGGCCGAAATGGCCAAAACCACTTCCGCCGCCGCGTCGGGCTCGCCGGCGGCTAAACGCCGGTGCAGCCGACCGGGTTTGACCACGGGTGGGCCCTGGTTGACTCCCCTGAGTCAATGACAGGTGGGGCCCAGCCCTGTTAATTAAACAGGATTAGTTTTAATTAAGTTTTAATTAAAATAATCACCCTGACATGCGGGACCCACTGTCAGGTTTGACCTGGACCAGTTCCGTTGACCTGCTGACGTCACACTGACGTCAGGCTGACGCAGTAATTGATTTTCTGGATTTAATTTAAATCAGGAAATTCCAGAATATTATTTAAACTTCAAAAATTCATAACTTTTATTCTGTAACTCCAAATTGGACAAATTATATATGAAAAATGATCAGAAAAATCCAATCTATCCATCTGTACTATTTTCATGCATGATCAAACAAGTCAAATTGATGTTTTAAGCAGAACAAGGAAAAGCACTTTAAAAGGCCATATTTGAATTTGAAATTTGAATCCTTGATTCAAATTTGTTCAAACCCTTCTGGTTTTAGTTGCATTAGCCCAATACACTCATATTGCCATGTTTCATGCATGCATCATATTGTTGCACATTGTTTGGTGATGCTTGTGTATCGATGCCCTTGCGACAGGTTCTGTCCCCGAGGAGTACCGTGATTACCCTAACGAAGAACCGTATCCGTGCATCGAACCATCAGGCAAGCAACCAACCATTTGATCATATCGATACAATCCCATGTTCTTGCTCCTGCTCTCTTTTACTGCATTAAGACAACGCGTTTCAAACTGCTGTGTGCTACGATAGTTGAACCCATTTCCTCTGCATGACCTATCATTGCCATAGTAACTAGATGAAACCCACTAGCATGTGTAGGAGTTGCTTGAGCCATATGTATGTGTTGTTCCTACCTTGCTATGCCTGCTATGCATAGAGTCGTGTCAGGTCTGGTTCATCTGGGTGATGGGCTGGAGTGAAATGATTATGTGGGTAATGAGAGTGGTGTGGTGAACACGATTTGGGAAAGGTATCGATGAAAGGCCATGTAGGAGTACATGGTGGGTTGTTTCATTGAAGCCGACCTTAAGCACTGAGATCTGTATGCGTGATTTAAGATACAGCTACTACCATGCATTGGGCCCTGAAATATGACCCCGCTCGACTTCTTATTCACCCTAGCTCTCTGTCCAGGAGTTGCAAGTAGTTTCTGGTGTTTGTAGCCTACTGGAGGCCGTGGACAGCGCTGACCGTAGGGGTGGGCTGTGATGCGGTAGGTACGTGGCACGGTGTACCGAATACCCATTAGGTATCTCGGGAACCCTGTTCACATCGTTCGGGGCCGTATGGGAAACCTCGGCCGGACTCCCTGCGGATGGAACCTGAATAGGCGATAAACCTGGACTAGAGGCTTAAGTGTTTAGGTAGGTCGTGGTCTACACCCACGTCGGCTTTCGCTTGAAGTCTGCCGAGCACATGTCGTGTGCAGACGCTAAGTGGTGGAAACATGTATGAAGAAGTACACCCCTGCAGGGTTATCATAATCTATTCGAACAGCCGCGTCCGCGGTAAAGGACTACTTGGTTGCCTATACAGTTCATAGACAAGTAAATGGATACTACTAAAAGCCTCAAGATAAGTGTGAGTGCCGAGGATGGCTCTTCCGTAGGAAGACGGAGGTGGATCCTCGGTAGTGTATTGAAGTGGTGAGTAGTGGACTCGTGTGCGCAAAACAATTTCAGTTGGAGTATCGTAGGATAGCTTAGCCAAGAGTCAAAGCTGGCTTGCTACAATAACTCCACCAACCCTTCTTGATACTATGCATGTATGTAGGATCTGATGTAAGTCTTGCTGAGTACCTTTGTACTCATGTTGCTATAATCTACATTTTTACAGAAGACGCCGCAACCCCTTCTGATGGGTTCTATGTAGACGTTGACATCAACGAGTAGGCTAAAGACCCAGGTGGTGACCCTGAGCTTGTGAAGGACCACATAGTATAGCCAGGCTTTCCAAGCCTCTTTTATTTTACTAGTTGTCTGTACTCAGACAAGTTACTTCCGCTGTTGGCTTGTATGACTGTATGACTTGTATGTTGGGTCGTGAGACCCGTACCTTTGTGTGTATGTTATGTATGGCTCGCTGAGCCTTAAATAAAGTACTTGTGTCGTAGAGTCATGTTGTGATGCTTCGTTGTATTTGCACATATCGAGCATATCGTGTGTATGATTGAAATGCTTGGTATGTGTGGGATCTGACTATCTAGTTGTTTATATTTAGTAGCCTCTCTTACCGGGAAATGTCTCCTAGTGTTACCGCTGAGCCATGGTAGCTTGCTACTGCTCTGGAACACTTAGGCTGGCCGGCATGTGTCCTTCTTCGTTCCTGTGTCTGTCCCTTCGGGGAAATGTCACACTTTGAGTACCGGAGTCCTGTTAGCCCGCTACAGCTCGGTTTACCGGAGTCCTGCTAGCCCAGTGCTACAGCCCGGACCCACTTGCTGATGACCGACACGTTCGAAGCTGGGTCATGGATGCCTGTCCCTGTAAGTCTGTGCCACTTTGGGTTTACGACTAGTCATGTCAGCCCGGGCTCTTTATCATATGGATGCTAGCGACACTATCATATACGTGAGCCAAAAGGCGCAAACGGTCCCGGGAAAAGGTAAGACGACACCCGTGGGGATACCGTGCGTGAGGCCGCAAAGTGATATGAGGTGTTACCAGCTAGATCGATGTGACATCGAGTCGGGGTCCTGACAGCGTTGGCATCAGAGCCGGACTGCCTGTAGGTTCTCCAAGCCAAACTGGTCGATGTTGAGTCTAGAAATTCTTTAGTTATATGTAGGGGAATTGTTTGTGGGATGGAACGTAAGGCTCTTTTTACTCCTTATACCTTATGACTTTCTGATCTGAGTCAGTCCATTCTTCCACCGGGGGTTAAGGAATTAGGATCTGTTCTCTCTATCAGGATCACGAGTTACTAATCAGTAGTACCTTATAAGTTTGATGGATACAAGCCTAGTTCAGTTCTACTACCACATTATGTTGTTAGAATGGATCCAGAACTTTGATATGATGATGTTGAGTGTGTATGAAATCCTTTGTCAAATGTCTCAAAATCCTTCTTGAGCATTTACAGCTGTTATGCTGCCGAAATTTCGCTAGAAATTCTAATGCCTTTGCATTATGATTGTGCTTTCAGATGGCCACTCGCGACCTTAATCAAGTGGTTCGCCTGACTCGATGCCTAGATGTACCCGGCCATACTGCTAAGTTGGTCACGGTAATGACTGAGGCTGGATACCGCTGGTATCCTGAGTACACGGTCGAAGAGCAATTCCGAGACTTTAATCAAAGCCAGTATCTCTGCACTGTCAGGATATTTCCATCTTATCCTGGATCCACCGAGCCTCTTCACTGCTCTTATGGACTCGGGGTTACTATTGAGATGGCTGTGCAGGACGCCGCCTACTCTATGATGACCATTATGCGAGTCAGATCTGGTATATTTCGGGACTCTGATTTCCGGTATATGCCAGGATCACTTACGGGAGCACAAGGGTATCTCCAGGCTATCTATGCTGACCCCACTCAGGAGGATTCACGGACTCGCACCACTGCTGAGATGCTCGAGGATAAGGACCGTGAAAATCGGGCCTTAAGGCTAGAGCTCTTCAACACCCGTGCTGACCACTGGGCCACTTTGACTCGGTTCGCACCGGCGGTGCAAGCTGGATTCTCAGATATGCGCGATCTCTATCCTGTGAGATCTGCTCTGCCAGACGTGATGGTTTGGCGTGATGTAGGAGGCATCACCCCACCTCGCGGTCCCCGCAGGCCACCGTTTGTTGGTCCAAGGCCTCATCCTAGCCCCTATGGTCCACAAGCTCCGCGAGACCGTCTGTTTCCAGATGATCATGTTGAGCTCCCAGGCTATGGAGGTGACTTCTACGAGGACTACTACGGATCGGTCTGAGTTAGTGGTAGTATCACTAGTTCGCACTAGCTGTGTCGTCTATCGTCCCGCGTGACTCGTGGGATATGACCTAGTTTGTACTCCTTCCGGAGGTGTAGAAAAATAATGTATAGGAGCTTGGAATGCCTCTGATGAGGTGTAATCCTCTTTTCACCGTAATAGTACTTTCTTTGGTCTTGTACTAAACCCTGTATGGTGTGTATGACGATGGAATAAAAGAAGCAGTTTCTGTATCTACCATGTCATACGGATGATCATCTTGCATTTCGAGTTATTTCTTACATTATGAATCCTATGTCGGAATTTTACCATCCTGACTAAATCATTGTCTTGTTTACCTAGGATGGTCAACACGCGCGCTAACCCTGCTTCTCAAGAGCAGGCCGAAGGCAGTGAAGCCAGGGATGTAAACCTGCCTCATCCTCCTTCACTAGCCGAGGTGATGATGGAAGCTGAGAGAAACAAGCGGGAGACAAACCGTTTGTTGGAGCGTATTGAACAGAATACAGCACACCATCAGAGGGCTAACGTGGTGTCACTCAGTGATTTTATCAAATTGCATCCACCCACGTTCCACCACTCCGTCGAGCCTCTCGACGCTGATGACTGGCTTCGCAGTATCTCTCACAAACTGCGTTCCGCGCTGGTAGCGGAGGCTGACAAGGTCACCTTTGCTGCATATCATCTTGAAGGCCCCGCCAGTCTATGGTGGGAGAATTATGGAGCTATGCGCCCAGCGGGCCATGTCACTACTTGGGCTGAATTCAGCGAGGCTTTCCGTGAACGTCGGATGCTCGCTACGCGATGACATGAGTTCGAATTCTGTCTTTTAACTTTATATTTTTATATTATATATTACTCTACTTATTTAATATATACTTCTTTCGCTACTGTACTGACAGTGGAACCCACAGAGTACTTAGAATACAAGATTAAGGATGGACTTGTTTCTTTTTAACTTTCTGTACGAAGCTGTAGCCACCCTGCAAGTCACGTGTACACTGTACATGCAATTAACTTTTTATAGAGGGACAATCATACAGGCAATTAACTCAAATGGATTGGATGTCACCAACATAAAGAGCATCTCCAACGGCAGCCGGCAAATTTCCTCCCGCTTCCTTAAGCGGAGGACGGCATCAAACGCCAGCGGCATACATTTTTACAACTCTAATCAACCAGATGAAATTCGTGCAAACACGGACTGATTTCATATAAGCATGAAGGATTTCATATAAAAAAGGCGGATCTTCATATAAACATGATGGATTTCATTACATTTACATGAACTAAGAGGTGCCAATCCGGCTCTCTTGTATAATTAATACTCTCTCCGTCCGGAAATACTTGTCCTAGAAATGGATGTATTTAGACTTATTTTAGTTCTAAATGGCCGCCCGCGGATCCCTTTGTCTCCCTCATGTCCGCCAGACACTTGCGGGGTCGACAAAGGTCCTCGGAAGAGACGAAGCAGCAAAGAAACCACTTGAATCCGCGGTCGTCGCCTCGGCGGTAGCCTTCATGGGTCCCAAGTGGCGGCGGCCTCCCGTGTTCTACTTCTCCTCGATGATGGCGGCGGACACGGAGAAGCTATCCACCTTCTCGTCGCTCTCCACGCACCTGGCTTCTGTCTCTGCCTGCATGGCGCTGCCGCAGGCACGGGAGGCGCGTGCACAGACACGGGAGGCGCGGCCACCGCAGACACTGGTGGCGCGGTACGACGCGGCAGCGATGGCGCCCGTACCGGCATGGAGCAACTCGCCACTCCTCATTGAGCTGAACTGGAGCGGCGAGTTGCTGAACCACGTGCCTGCTTGGGGCGGAAACTGGCTCCGTCGGGCCAAGCGAGGTTGGTAAAGCACCGAGCGGCCTCGCCCGTATCCAGAGGGCTCGGCGGGCCACTGATGTCTACTACGCAACCTTCTTCTTGTAGACGTTGTTGGGCCTGCAAGTGCACAGGTTTGTAGGACAGTAGCAAATTTCCCTCAAGTGGATGACCTAAGGTTTATCAATCCGTAGGAGGCGTAGGATGAAGATGGTCTCTCTCAAGCAACCCTGCAACCAAATAACAAAGAGTCTCTTGTGTCCCCAACACACCCAATACAATGGTAAATTGTATAGGTGCACTAGTTCGGCGAAGAGATGGTGATACAAGTGCAAAATAGATAGTAGATATAGGTTTTTGTAAACTGAAAATATAAAAACAGCAAGGTAGCGAGTGGTAAAAGTGAGCGTAAACGGTATTGCAATGATAGGAAACAAGGCCTAGGGTTCATACTTTCAGTAGTGCAAGTTCTCTCAACAATAATAGCATAGATAGATCATATAACGAGCCCTCAACATGCAACAAAGAGTCACTCCGAACCTACTAATAGCGGAGAACAAACGTAGAGATTATGGTAGGGTACGAAACCACCTCAAAGTTATTCTTTCAAATCAATCTGTTGGGCTATTCCTATAAGTGTCACAAACAACCCTGGAGTTTTTACTAGAATAACACCTTAAGATACAAATCAACCAAAACCCTAATGTCACCTAGATACTCAATTGTCACCTCAAGTATCCGTGGGCATGATTATACGATATGCATCACACAATCTCAGATTTATCCAACCAACATAAAAGTACTTCAAATAGTGCCCCAAAGTTTCTACCGGAGAATCAAGAACGTGTGCCAACCCCTATGCATAGGTTCATGGGCGGAACCCGCAAGTTGGTCACCAAAACATACATCAAGTGGCACGTGATATCCCATTGTCACCACAGATAAGCACGGCAAGACATACATCAAGTGTTCATAAAAGACTCAATCCGATAAGATAACTTCAAAGGGGAAACTCAATTCATCACAAGAGAGTAGAGGGGGAGAAGAAACATAAGATCCAACTACAATAGCAAAGCTCGGGATACATCAAGATCGTGCCATACATGGGACACGAGAGAGAACACGAGAGAGAGATATCAAACACATAGCTACTGGTACATACCCTCAGCCCCGAGGGTGAACTACTCTCTCCTCGTCATGGATAGCGCCGGGATGATGAAGATGGCCACTGGAGATGGATCCCCCCTCCGGCAGGGTACGGGAAAGGAGTCCCGATTGGTTTTTCGTGGTTCTGGAGGCTTGCGGCGGTGGAACTCCCGATCTATCTTCTGTTCTGGAAGTTTTAGGGTACGATGGTATATATGGGTGAAAGGAGTACGTCGATGGAGCTACGGGGGGCCCATGAGGCAGGGGGGCGCGCCCAGGGGGGGAGGGCGCGCCCCCCACCCTCGTGAGCACCTCCCATATCTTCTGACGTGGCGTCCAAGTCCATCAGGTGGGTTTCCTTCCAAAAATAACTTCTCCAATTGATTTCGTTCCGTTTTGACTCCGTCTGATATTCCTTTTCCTCGAAACATTGAAATAGGCATAAAACAGCAAATCTGGGCTGGGTCTCCGGTTAATAGGTTAGTCGCAAAAATAATATAAAAGTGGATAATAAAGCCCAATATTGCCTAAAACAGTAGATAAAGTAGCATGGAGCAATCAAAAATTATAGATACGTTGGAGACGTATCAAGCATCCCCAAGCTTAATTCCTGCTCGTCCTCGAGTAGGTAAATGATAAAAAAGATAATTTTTGATGCGGAGTGATACTTTGGCATAATTTCAATGTAATTCTTCTTACTTGTGATATGAATATTCAGATCCGAAAGATTCAAGATAAGAGTTCATATTGACATAAAAATAATAATACTTCAAGCATACTAATCAAAGTAATCATGTCTTCTCAAAATAGCATGGCAAAAGAAAGTTCATCCCTACAAAATCATATAGTTAGGCTATGCTTCATTTTCGTCACACAAAGATGTTCCCAACTTCTATACCCCCGATGACAAGCCAAGCAATTGTTTCATACTTAAATAATCTCAAACTTTTTCAACCTTCACGCAATACATGAGCGTGAGCCATGGATATAGCACTATGGGTGGAATAGAATATGATGATGGGGATTGTGTGGAGAAGACAAAAAAGGAGAAAGTCTCACATCAACGAGGCTAATCAATGAGCTATGGAGATGCCCATCAATTGATGTTAATGCAAGGAGTAGGGATTGCCATGCAACGGATGCACTAGAGCTAAGAATGCTCAACAAAAGAAAACTAGTGGGTGTGCATCCAACTTGCTTGATCATGAAGACCTAGGGAATTTTGAGGAAGCCCATCATTGGAATATACAAGCCAAGTTCTATAATGAAAAATTCCCACTAGTATGAACAAGACAACTTATGAGACTCACTATATGAAAATCATGGTGCTACTTTGAAGCACAATATATGAGACTCACTACATGAAGAACAAGGTGCTACTTTGAAGCACAAGTGTGGAAAAAGAGATAGTAGCATTGCCCTTTTTATTTTCTCCTTCTTTTTTTGGGCCTTTCTATTTTTCTTTTTGGCCTTTCTCTCTCTTTTTTGATTGGGAAATGCTCTAATAATGATGATGATCACACTTCTATTGATTACAACATAATGATTACAACTCGATACTAGAACAAGATATGACTCTATATGAATGCCTCCGGTGGTGTACCGGGATGGTGCGATGAATCAAGAGTGACATGTATGAAAAATAATGCATGGTGGCTTTGCCACAAATACGATGTCAACTACAAGATCATGCAATGGCAATATGACAAAAGTAAAGCATGTCATGATGATGATGATGGAAGTTGCATGGCAATATATCTCGGAATGGCTATGGAAATGCCATGATAGGTAGGTATGGTGGTTGTTTTGAGGAAGATATAGGGAGGTTTATGTGTGAAAGAGCGTATCATATCACGGGGTTTGGATGCACCGGCGAAGTTTGCACCAACTCTCAATGTGAGAAAGGGCAATGCACGGTACCGAAGAGGCTAGCAAATGGCGGAAAGGTAAAAGTGCGTATAATCCATGGACTCAACATTAGTCAAAAGAACTCATATACTTATTGCAAAAATTTAGAAGTCATAAAAAATCAAGTACTACGCGCATGCTCCTAGGGGGATAGATTGGTAGGAAAAGACCATCGCTCGTCCCCGACCGCCACTGATAAGGATGCACAAGCCAGGTACACTTCATGCTTCAAATTTGTTACACAACTTTAACCATACGTGCATGCTACGGGACTTGCTAACTTCAACACAAGTATTTCTCAAATTCAAAACTACTCAACTAGCACGACTATGATATTATCACCTCCATATCTCAAAACAATTATCAAGCATCAAACTTATCTTAGTATTCAACCCACTAAAAAGAAAGTTTCACATATCTTGAATACCAAGTATATTAACATTAAGCAAATTACCATGCTATTAACGACTCTCAAAATAATCTAAGTGAAGCATGAGAGATCAAGTTTCTTCAAAATAAAACTACCACCATGCTCTAAAATATCTAAGTGAAGCACTAGAGCAAAAATTATCACGCTCAAAAAGATATAAGTGAAGCACATAGAGTAAACTATCAAGCTCAAAAGATATAAGTGAAGCACATAGAGTATTCTAACAAATTTCAATTCATGCATGGCTATCTCAAAAGGTGTGTACAGCAAGGATGATTGTGGTAGACTAACAAGCAAAGACACAAATAATACAAGATGCTCCAAGCAAAACACATATCATGTGGTGAATAAAAATATAGCTCCAAGTAAATTACCGATGGAAGTGGACGAAAGAGGGGATGCCTTCCGGGGCATCCCCAAGCTTTGACTTTTTGGTGTACTTGGATTATCTTGGGGGTGCCATGGGAATCCCCAAGCTTAGGCTCTTGCCACTCCTTGTTCCATAATCCATCAAAAGAATTCACCCAAAACTTGAAAACTTCACAACACAAAACTCAATAGAAATCTCGTGAGCTCCGTTAGAGAAAGAAAACAAAAGACTACTTTAAGGTAATGTAGTGAACTTGTTATTTATTTGTATTGGTGTTAAACCTACTGTATTCCAACTTCTCTATGGTTTATAAACTATTTTACTAGCCATAGATTCATCAAAATAAGCAAACAACACACGCAAAACAGAATCTGTCAAAAACAGAACAGTCTGTAGTAATCTGTTACTAACGCAAACTTCTGGAACCCAAAAAATTCTACAAAAATTAGAAGACCTGGGAAATTTGTTTATTGATCAGCAGCAATTGGAATCACTATTTTATCACGTTCTTGTGATTTTTGACAATTCGGGCACTGAGCGCAAAGATTCTGGAAATTACAGCAAGATCAAATAACTATCTTCCAAGAAGATCTAATTGGTTTAACTTGGCACAAACACTAATTAAAAGATAAAACCACATCTAAACAGAAGCTAGATGGATTATTTATTACTAAAAAGAACCAAAAAGTAAGAAACTAAAATAAAATTGGGTTGCCTCCCAACAAGCGCTATCGTTTAACGCCCCTAGCTAGGCATTATGATTTCAATGATGCTCACATAAAGGATAAGAATCGAAACATAAAGAGAGCATCATGAAGAATATGACTAGCACATTTAATTCTAACCCACTTCCTATGCATAGTGATTTTGTGAGCAAACAACTTGTGGGAACAAGAATCAACTTGCATAGGAAGGTAAAACAAGCATAACTTCAAAACTTTAAGCACATAGAGAGGAAACTTGATATTATTGCAATTCCTACAAGCATATATTCCTCCCTCATAATAATTTTCAGTAGCATCATGAATGAATTCAACAATATAACCAGCACCTAAAGCATTATTTTCATGATCTACAAGCATAGAAATTTTATTTCTCTCCACATAAGCAAAATTCTTCTCATGAATAATAGTGGGAGCAAACTCAACAAAGTAACTATCATGAGATTGAAAATTGAAATCAAGATGACAAGTTTCATTGTTATTATTATTCTTTAAAGCATACGTATCATCACAATAATCATCATAGATAGGAGGCATGCTTTCATCATAATAAATTTGCTCATCAAAACTTGGGGGACAAAAAATATCATATTCGTCAAACATAGCTTCCCCAAGCTTGTGGCTTTGCATATCATTAGCATCATGGATATTCAAGGAATTCATACTAACAACATTGCAATCATGCTCATCATTCAAATATTTAGTGCCAAACATTTTATAGATTTCTTCTTCTAGCACTTGAGCACAATTATTCTTTCCATCATACTCACGAAAGATATTAAAAAGGTGAAGCGTATGAGACAAACTCAATTCCATTTTTTTATAGTTTTATTTTATAAACTAAACTAGTGATAAAACAAGAAACTAAAAGACTCGATTGCAAGATCTAAAGATATAGCTTCAAGCACTCACCTCCCCGGCAACGGCGCCAAAAAAGAGCTTAGTTGACGGGGTGTGTTAGGGCCGCTTACCTAGCCTCCCCGGCAACGGCGCCAGAAAACAGCTTGACGTCTACTACGCAACCTTCTTCTTGTAGACGTTGTTGGGCCTGCAAGTGCACAGGTTTGTAGGATAGTAGCAAATTTCCCTCAAGTGGATGACCTAAGGTTTATCAATCCGTAGGAGGCGTAGGATGAAGATGGTCTCTCTCAAGCAACCCTGCAACCAAATAACAAAGAGTCTCTTGTGTCCCCAACACACCCAATACAATGGTAAATTGTATAGGTGCACTAGTTCTGCGAAGAGATGGTGATACAAGTGCAAAATAGATAGTAGATATAGGTTTTTGTAAACTGAAAATATAAAAACAGCAAGGTAGCGAGTGGTAAAAAGTGAGCGTAAACGGTATTGCAATGATAGGAAACAAGGCCTAGGGTTCATACTTTCACTAGTGCAAGTTCTCTCAACAATAATAACATAGATAGATCATATAACGAGCCCTCAACATGCAACAAAGAGTCACTCCGAAGCCACTAATAGCGGAGAACAAACATAGAGATTATGGTAGGGTACGAAACCACCTCAAAGTTATTCTTTCAAATCAATCCGTTGGGCTATTCCTATAAGTGTCACAAACAACCCTGGAGTTTTTACTAGAATAACACCTTAAGATACAAATCAACCAAAACCCTAATGTCACCTACATACTCCATTGTCACCTCAAGTATCCGTGGGCATGATTATACGATATGCATCACACAATCTCAGATTTATCCAACCAACATAAAGGTACTTCAAATAGTGCCCCAAAGTTTCTACCGGAGAATCAAGAACGTGTGCCAACCCCTATGCATAGGTTCATGGGCGGAACCCGCAAGTTGGTCACCAAAACATACATCAAGTGGCACATGATATCCCATTGTCACCACAGATAAGCACGGCCAGACATACATCAAGTGTTCATAAAAGACTCAATCCGATAAGATAACTTCAAAGGGGAAACTCAATTCATCACAAGAGAGTAGAGGGGGAGAAGAAACATAAGATCCAACTACAATAGCAAAGCTCGGGATACATCAAGATCATGCCATACATGGGACACGAGAGAGAACACAAGAGAGAGATATCAAACACATAGCTACTGGTACATACCCTCAGCCCCGAGGGTGAACTACTCCCTCCTTGTCATGGATAGCGTCGGGATGATGAAGATGGCCACCGGAGATGGATCCCCCCTCCGGCAGGGTACCGGAAAGGGGTCACGATTGGTTTTTCGTGGTTCTGGAGGCTTGCGGCAGCGGAACTCCCGATCTATCTTCTGTTCTGGAAGTTTTAGGGTACGACGGTATATATAGGTGAAAGGAGTACGTCGGTGGAGCTACGGGGGCCCCACGAGGCAGGGGGGCGCGCCCCCCCACCCTCGTGAGCACCTCCCGTATCTTCTGACGTGGGGTCCAAGTCCATCAGGTGGGTTTCCTTCCAAAAATAACTTCTCCAGTTGATTTCGTTCCGTTTTGACTCCATCTGATATTCCTTTTCCTCGAAATACTGAAATAGGCATAAAACAGCAAATCTGGACTGGGTCTCCGGTTAATAGGTTAGTCCAAAAAATAATATAAAAGTGGATAATAAAGCCCAATATTGCCTAAAACAGTAGATAAAGTAGCATGGAGCAATCAAAAATTATAGATATGTTGGAGACGTATCAGCCACTCAGCCGGGTAATATGCCGGTGAACGGCTCATCGGAAGCCATCGGAAGAGTGGAGAAAATGGTGAAGGAGGAGATGGGGAAGTGGCGAACGGGTGCGATTCTTGCCCGCTGTCTGTCTGGCCTTGTGTAAATAGAGGGCGGACAGTAGGAGCTTGGCCGGCGTCTGGCCTCGTTTAAACTGAGGGCGGGCGGGAGGAGCTCGGCCGTTGTTACGTTTAATTCTGGCCCGCTCATGAACGGACATGTGGCCGGAGTAGGATTCTCGGTTTGCATGCGGGTTTAACGGAGGGGTTTAATGGAGGCGTCGGGCGTGTAGTGGGCGGCGCGGTACTATTCGATTTGACAGCAGTAATGAGCCGGCAAATCACAAAGGCCCTCGCCTCTCGTGAAACCGACCGAGCTAGACTGCCCCGCCCTCTAGCCTTTTAAAAAATGTATATACTCCACTTTTGTACAGTAGTACTATTAAAAAGGCTTGTCACAATAATGGTGTCCAGCATAAGTGCACAACTCACCCCTCAAATAAAACTAAGCACCCTGGAATTCTTTGACAAAACTAAGCACGCTGAAATTCTTTGACAACTAAACTGCTGGCTATATGATGTTGGCCATATATATTGTACGTATATAATGTGAAGAAACGAGTGGTTTTCGTAAGATGACTTAATACTCACCTAGACGGAGGGAGTATTCGATTTGACAGCGGGCGGCGCAGTTCCTGATACGGCTTTAATGCAGACGATGGAGGGAGTAGCAGTTCCCGATATGTTGAACGGCCAATGCATCCTCCTTCGATTAATGCATGAGGGAAGTAATGGGAGGAGGTCCGGGAAAAGAGGCTGCACCATGTGAATGCAATGCAGTTTGCCCTCATTGCCCTTATATAAAGGCGCCCCTCCATTCCAATGCATCTACCACATCGTACGCACCTAAGCATTTGCCTAAGCACCTACACTAAGCGCAAAAGAGCTCACTCCAGACCCATGGCGGCGATGCGCGTGAGCGGCCAGCGGCTGCGCCAGATGGTCCACGACGCCGGCCTGCGGCATGGCGTCGAGGATCGTCCCCAGACAGTGTTGGAGACCGGCTGGTGGATAGCCGCCGTCGACGCCAACTACGACTCTCAGTTGGACCAGATGATCGTTGACACCAGCAACAAGTTCACCGTCATCAAGAAGCTCGCGAACGACATCGCCGTACTCCTCCAGCCCGCGTGCCCGGGCTCCTCATTGCCTGCCACCCTAATCGGCCTCCATGGCCGGAACCTCTTTCAAGCACTGGTGGCCCTGCGACTGCCCGCCGACGCCACGAAGGATGTCCACCTGGAGGTCGTGCTCGCCGCGAGGCGCCTCGCCCTACAAGAATTCGTCGACCTACACATCCACGTGTACGAGAAAATCGTGTACATAGGTATCTACAAGGCCAGTGAGGACGCTACGACGTTGGCCTTCCTCAACCGGCTGGAAGCCTTCGATGCCTTTGCTGAGAAGCACCTCGACCTCGCCACAAAAGCCGCCGCTCCTTAGCCGCCGGTCGGTGGCCTGGCGCACTAAGTTGACGAGGAGGAGGAGGTCGTACGTTCGTGGATCCATCTTTCTTCTTGCCTTCTGTAACCACCACTGCGATCGCATCATCGTGGCCTTAATTCTTATTGTGTTTTTTTTTGACAAAAAGACTGTAGGGGAACCCCCTGCAGTATAATTGGTGCAACAAACCCAACTTGCAAGTACCATGCCTTGAACCCGGGTGGGTGGGAAGGCAGCAGCCCCTTCCCACCACTAGGCTATGCCTTAGTCTGCTTAATTTTTATTGTGTTGTTGCATTCTCGTTCCAGTCAATACCGACATTTGCGATCCCTTTGCTTAATTATATGCATCACTGTAACTAGTACTCCATCTGTCAATTTATAAGTTGTGCTTACCTTTTCCATCAACTTCGTGCAACGCGCGGGCATCTTGCTAGAAACACTACTCCCTCCATCTAGGTGAATAAGTCATCTTAGATTGTGTGTATGTCATGTGGGGCCTTAGTGTAGCTTGCCTAAGGTGTGGCTTGAACCAAACACTCACCTAAGTTAATCAAACTTGCCTAACCTTACATTCCACGAGATTTTGCCACATGTTAGAATCCAGAAAGCTCCACATGTAGAAGCATAATGCACAAACCACCAGAACCTCATGCGTGCAATGCACGTGTACCTTACTAGTACTAGTTGGTAGGAGTAGTAGTAAGAAACAAATTACAGTTTTGGCACGAGCTCGTACTGCGGGAGCACAACAAGGCCTGCCTCATGAGTTACATGTCCCTCTCGGGGCCCATGGGACCGAATTTCAGTGGCTTAATGCCCGGACTATGAGTCAATGACATGCGGTCCTTAAATGCGGCTGGCCCACATGTCATTCTCATGGTGGTGGCATGGTTCGCGACTCACTCATTCGAGATGAACCAGCCGGTGGTGGCGTGGCTGTGGCGAGGGTGCCACAGCTGGGTGTCAGGGCGTTACGAGGCATAGATGGCCACACCGGCGGGTACTACCTGTAGTACATAAGTACTCCAGCTGAGGATTGATGCCCGGGACGAAATGTGTCACAGCTGCTGGATGAAAATTTGATGGTGCGGGAGTACGGATCGGAGCACAACAGCGGAACTGGCAAACCGCGTCCAATCGGGTGTGTCTGTGGTAGAAAGTTGATGGTCGCCGCAGTTCAGCTGGCCCGCATGTCATGCACACAAAGGCAGAGGAGCGGTGGGGCCGAGAGGGATGAGGGGCACGTCGGGGGGATGAGGATCCCCTGACGCGAACAATCCTACCATTCTGTCACTGACATGTGGGACCCATAAGCGTGGGTCCCACCTATCAGCGAAGGAAAGGCAGGGCAAGGCAGTGATAGCCACGTCAGAGGATCCATGTCCACGTCAGGGGACGTCGTGCCGTGGGTTGGAGCGACGTCGTGGGAATCGCGAGTGGGTGTGGCAGTGGTAGAAACAAGAAACGTGATGGTCGCCGTGGTTCAACTTCCATGGACAAGCTGTCATTTCTGCTGACACATGTATATCAAAACTAGAGTGTTTATATTTCAAGCATGTGAACAAGTATTATTCTACTACTTTGGATCCATTGCAACGCACGGGCTAGCACATTGGTAGTAGTAGTGTCCATCTCTATCTCTAGAGGCCTTCCCTCATTCATCCTTTTCTCTCACAAGATAAACTACTCATACAAATGCATCTTGATGTTCCGTGGAACGCACAAGGATGTTTCCTTGGGGGTCTCTCCAGCGCGGCGTGGCCGTAGTTGCAAGTTGACGCCCCTTGAGATGCCGACGTTGAGGGGCACTCAGATTTCCTTCGATGAGCAGGTAAGATGAGTTTGATCACATGGTAAATACATTCTAAATACTACTTCCGTGTCCATTTCCTAATTCTCCCCCTGCCCACTATTTCACAGGTTAGGCTCGGTGCGAGTGGGGATTGGCTTGCATATGTACAGGAGGGTACCAACATCAATTTGCACAACATTTACAACGGTGAAACCGTTCCCGTAGAACCTTTGTCCAACATTGGGATCAGCCATGCAACGGGCCACCGCATGAATTGGTACGATGGAACCACGGTGAGATTGAATAAGATAGCACGAACCTTGCACATGGTGGTCAAAGGCGGACCATGCTGTCTGCGGCCGATTTGTTGCCGTACGAGTAGGAAGACGTTGTGCTCCTTTCTAACCGCATCTTCGCGGTGACAAACCAGGGGACTTATTTTTTATGGGACACATCCTACGATATGCTCCCTCTCTCCTAGTTTATTTGCTTTGAATATTTTCATTTTATAAGTTTCAAATTCAAATTTAGAGCTCCCCATCACATGTTGAGATTACACTGTCCATTAAATCGTTGTGTGCATGTATAGTAAAGAAACAAATCTCGAGTTTGGCACGAGTTTGTGCTGCGGGAGCACCACAAGCCCTGGTGCAGGAGTTACATTTCCCTCTCAGGGTCGTAAGGACTGAGCTTCAGCGCCTTACTACACCTACCTTTGAGTCAATAACATGTGGACCCGATAGGTGACTGGTCCACATGTAATGCTCCCATAGGCAGAGGGGCAGTGGGGCCAGGAGGGGTGAGCCGCAGGTCGGGGGACGTGTGGTTTCATGGGTTCGAGCGGTGTCGTGGGAATCGCGGGTGGCTGTGGTAGAAACTTGATGCTCGCCGCATTTTAGGTGGCCCACATGTCATGCACACAAAGGCAGAGGGGCGGTGCGGCCGAGAGGGGTGAGGCGCACGTCGGGGGGCATGGTGCCGTGGGTTGGAGAGGCATCGTGGGAATCGCGAGATGAAACGTGATGGTCGTCGTAGTTGAACTTCTATGGCCAAGCTGTCATGTCTACGGACACATGCACTGCATACCGATCACTGGAAGGAGTAGCAAAGAAAGCTATATATGCGGATAAATAGTTCCTTATAGTCAAGCGGACCCACGCTACTACTCTGTTCCAAAGACATGCACACCATCGAAATAGTCCATCTATATCAATATACACCGAGAGGGAATAATTTTTTTTACAAGAGAGGAAATAGTTCATCTATCCATAATGCCCTCCTGCTGGTGCAGCCTTTTCTTCTTCTTCTTCTTATTCTTCTTCTTCTTCTTCTTCTTCTTCTCATTCTCTGTGGGAGACGGCTTCGCAACAAGCTCTTTGGACCTTGTAGCTATCTCGAAACTCACATGGGCATCGAGGGCAGCATATTTTATCCGCTCGTACGTCAAGGGATAATTCTCCCATCCAGACGACCTTAATGCCACCATCTCGTCACCCTTCTGAAGATTTGTACCAAGCACAAAATTTGCTACGTCGAATAGGGATGGTGTCTGTTTATCACAAACTTCTACAGGAATTTTGATTCTGGTTTGTAGGTCAGCGATGCTATTCCAATCAAGGTTGTATGACTCCAGCTTCTGTTTGTCCCCTTCGATGGCTGCCCCACAGAAGTATACGTCCTCCTGAGACAAGAAATCGTGAAGCTCGCCTGGTATGGAGGGCGAGTGTATGATGTGGTACACCAAAACTTCATCTTCGAGGCACAGCTAAAGGACGGCGGCGTGCTGGATCTTCCCAGGGGCACGCTCCGTGTACTCTACGTCTAGACCGATGACCCTCGTCTCTACCTTTTCGAGGGAGTTGGATACATTGTTGATCCACTGCCGAACAACCCTTGGGTGGACGGTTACGGTGGCAACTATGCGCATCGAGCCTTCGACGAGGACATGTTGGACGCTTAAAACATGCATCCCGATCTCTATCGCCATTTGGAACCGCTGGAACGGAGGGCTATGGTTTGGAGAATTAGGATTAGATGGCTAGTCTAACTGAAGTAGTAGATGATTATTTAAAGAGGTTAAAACAATGTGAACGCGGTGGGGTTTGGATGCAAATGAAGACGAAGGGGAGGTGAAGAAGCCGAGGAGAATCGGTTCCCGATGGAGAAGTAAATGGGAGAAGTGGCGTGCAGGCAGTTGATTAGACGGCTAGGTAGACTAAATGAAAAGGCTATGCGGGTAGACTGATGAGTCGTACCTGTTCGTGTACGTGCCCATCCTTCCTGATAGGTGGGACCTATGCAAATAGGTAAAAAATGTGTCATAGTCTTTTTTTGAGCGCGTGAGTGGGAGACACAACATTCTCTGGTTAAGGAATACTCCCTCCGTTTAGGTGAGTATAAGTCACCTTATGAAAATCAGGTTTTCCCAAAACCTTTAGGCGTGGAGCATTAACTTCCTGCTCGATCCCCTCCCAGCCTCGTTAGCCAGCGCTCACTTCCTCTGTTACCGCGTTCTACCTTTCCATTTTTCCTCTTCTCAACTGTGGAACGATCTGCATGCCGTCCTTGATGCACCAGAACGACCACTGCATGCATCGCGACAGAGTGTTGATTGGGCATGCATGAGAATTTGGTTCTGCTCGCAATATGGATGATACCTGAACGATGAAGTGAACAGGCATGCTAGCACGGGAGACCTATTTACTCTATACAATACTGGAGTACTCATGTACCTACTACTACTAGTAGTAGTAGTAGTAGTAGTAGTAGTAGTAGTAGTAGTAGTAGTAGTAGTAGTAGTAGTAGTAGTACAACTATGGTACACTTGATGGTCAAAATACTATTCATCCGGTCCTCACAGTGAAGTGACAACACCCTGCGCCTGACACTAGTCCAGGCGGCGTGTTCGGGTTACCAAAGTCAGCCTCAGCCTGTGCACAGTGCAGTTTGTCACCGCCGCTGTACAGCACATTGGCGCCTCGCCTCGTCTCCCTCTCCGCTCCCATAGCACCACTCCATCTCCATCTCCTTCTCTGTCTCCATCTCACTGTGCCCCTCGTGTACCTTCGCCTCACTCACCTCCCCTAGTACCACTATTCCCTCGCTAGCCGCTCCAGCACCGACATCCTTCTCCCCCGTAAATCAAGCCCCCTACCAAACTCCACCATGGCCGAACGCGAACCGTGCAGCATCCATATGAGCCGCGATTGGAGCAATCTCCCAGTGACATCCTCGACCTCTGTTGTTCGTGTATGGATATGTTGAGCGCCCTGCGGCTGGCTGCATGCTCAAGGGACATGCACACAGCCATCGTCGAAGCGAGGCCTAAGCTTTTCAAGACACCCTGCTTGCTGCTATCTGGTCTTGCGAGATTGGCTCACCATGATACGGAGGCGTGCATGATGCCCCTCGACTTCAATCCGATCTCCATTAGCCGAAACTTCTTTGCAGGTATGTAGTGGGTCGCCGTACATCATTTCCCTCGACATCGATCCGATCACCATCGCCCGAAACTTCTTGGCAGGTACATACTAGGTTGGCATGAACTCCCACTGGATGGCTGCCTTCAGAGAAGACGGTAAAAAGTTGGTGCTCGTGAACTTCCAGACCTCCCATGAGATTATCCTTCCTCCGTTGGATTATATAGAGTATTACCATCGCGGTCCAAGTCATCTAGATTACTACGTCAGTTGGACGGACCTTGCTTTGCGGAAGATTGTAATCTGCCAAGTGCCCACACGACATGCGAATTACGCAGACTTCAAGCTAATTGCCTTGTTCGACCGCGGACTCGCCTATCTTTACGATGGTGCCTTCTTTAGCTGGAGACAACTCGGCTCGTAGTGGATCATCGTCAAAGCTAATACTCACTTCTGTGATGCTATTGAACACAATGGCATCATCTACGCGATTGACAAAGCAGATGGCACCACGTATTGCTGGGGCGGCGCGTGTAAGTTGTTTCCTCTCATGTTAATGATGACGCCATGACACTGTTTGAACTTTTTGTGATGATTGGCATATCTCTGTTTGAGAAGAATTTGAGTAGAACTATGGCAATGTATTAGAGACGCCGTAAATCAGCTATATTTGGAATGAGTTAATTCATGTGATTGTGACCATGTCATTACAGCCAATTTGTACCCTGAATAATCAAACGGTTAGGAATATATGGATATAATCCTTATTTTACAGTAATCTATATACTACTACTAAATATGAGTGTGTATCAATGGCCATGTTAGTTTCCTCATTTTCCTGATGTAGAAACATGCACCACACTGTTGGTTTCATCTAACCATACATTAGGGAAGTAAATGTGCATATGGAGAACTCTATATTTGGAAGTAGTGAAATCTTGCAATGCTTACCATGTGTGCATACCTATATTCGCCCTTCAGCAATCAATGGCTATAATAATATCCTCACAAAAATTTTGCCCACAGAACACGAGTATATAACAATGCATGGTCTGTTAGTTACCTTGAAGAATTTCTTTGTGAGAACAGAACATGATTACATAACATGCATGACATGGTAGTTTCCTGTGAAGAATCAATTGCGAGATAACATCAGTATAACCATGCATGGCACTTCTATATTTTCGAACCCAGTATACATTTCCCTGTATTTTTCTCCCAGTTCCAACAGGGACATACCAATGATGTTTCTTGCATTATCCTACTCATACTCTGAACAATGCTGATCTTACATTAACAATGTATGTTCTTTTTGATATGATGCAGTGTCCCTATAGTTACTGCCCTTTGTAATCACGCCACATTAGCCAAAAACAGGGAAGTACAACTGGTTCCTCGCTCGATCAGACGACGGCAAAAGACTGATGATCATTCGGACACATGAGCCGGAAAAGTTATATTGCAAAAACACCACTGTATACAAGCACCGTGTAATACGTGAGTATCCGGACAGTGGTTGTTACGTCTATGAGCAGGATACCAGCTTGTTGGGGCCTTTAGGATTTTTTAGTTGGAGGCGGGTAAACAGCCTTGGTTCACATTCTCTGTTTCTCGGACTTAATTATCCAATTAACCAGGAGATCACCGTTGGCAAGGACCTTGATGGCAGAGAGGCTCTGTTTGCTATGAAAAATTGTGTCTACACGGCGAGCCCTAGGAGTTCGGGAGCAAACTCCCCTGATTGTCAACGATACAGCCTGCAGCCAAAAGAAGGTGAGAATGACAAAGGCATCTGGATTAACTTTGATCCTTGGATGTCTCAATTATGACAGGCAGTGATGTGGTTCGAGCCTTCAGGTTGATAGGTAATTGGGCTATTGCATCGAAAGGGTGGAGTACTGGTGTCTCCGGATCACTGGTCGCTGAAGCGGGGCTACAAATTATGATGGTGTTGGATCATCTCTTTGAATGACTTTATTGTCTTTGCTGCTGGTTCTGGATGGGTAGTTCTTTCTTTTGTTATGCATATTCCTTGTCATTTGGTCATCCTCGTTTATGTCACTCTTACTATGTAATAGTTTCTTTTGTTTAGAATGTCATTCTCGTCTGGATCACGAGAGTCTGAGCGCTGCAGATGGGTGCGTTTTGGTGGTGTAGCAAGACTTCTTATGAACTATCATGTCTTGCTGTTTATGTCAGTAGTAGTCACTAGTCAGTGTTTGAATGTTGTATATATCATTGTTTCGAACTGTTTATTGTCTCGAACTATTGGTGGGCTAAATGAGGGCATCACCATTGTCCAGTGTTCAGAGTATATCTCCTTTTTTCAAGTTATATAATTTGATCTCAGTGTCTTTTGATGTAGACTTGTTTGGGCCAGTGAGGTGTCGTTGAATATGGGCCGAGTAGTAACGCAATGCCAAATAGGTCAATTATGACTCTCAGGCCGGGCTCTCAAAAGATCCTGAAAAAAAGGCCGGGCTCTCCAAAAAAGAATGAATAAGGACTCTTAGGCCGACATGTGGGCGCCACCGGTGTTTTCGTGCGCTTGCGCGCCGAGAGCATATTGGCGCGTGCTCGAAATTCATGCTACCTTTTCATCCGCAGTCTCCCGCCCCTCCCCCACATCTGGAATCTCGATTCCTACTCCAGTTCCCCCAAATCCCCCTTCTCTACTCCCTGTACTCAAGCGCACTATCATGTCGTCGGTCAACGCAGATCTCCGAGCCGGAGATCCTGAGGTCCGTCCTACCTTCGGTCGCTGCGTGCTGTCGCTCAACAGTGGCATGGCGGCGCTTGACGACCAGTTTGCCGGCAAAGTGCTGATGGTAACCATCAATGGCGACCGGCCTCCCGTCTCGCCGGATGACCTAGTCAAAGCTCTTGGCATTGTGCACGGCATCCAAATAAGTGACTTGCTCGTCGAAGTCTGTCCGCCACCGGCTAATTTGTTCGTCAGGTTCCGGACAACTTTTGACTGCAGTCGTGTGTTCGAATCTTCCCGGCGTTTGTTCTGCGATGGCGCGCTGGTGAGCTTTGATCGGTGGCACCCAGGATGGGGCTCGGTGCCCTCTGAGCTTGAGTTTTTAACAAAGCTTACCTTCCACGGCATGCCTCGACGTGCTTGGAACAGCGAGTCCATGAACGAGCTTATCAACGACCTTGGAGGTAAGCTCGTAAGTATGTTTGTTCCTCCAGACAGCTGGGCTCTGACGGTTATGGCATGGATGAAGAAGTCGTCCACCATACCGAAGGTGATTGGTGTTGAGATACCGGTGCAGGAACCGGGGTTGTACTATTTGCCGCCACCAAGGCCGCCGCGGACCACGTTAGGGATGTACCTGTATCGAGTGTTCGTGCATGTCGAAGAAGTGGTCAATCCATCAATCGAAGTCCTGCCGCCGCCGCTGGTGCCAGGGTCCGTTGACGACGTCCATTACAGGAGTCAACGTCAGACTTTCCCCATGTTGCTCGGAACGATGGATGGCACAGGGCCTACTCCATCACACGGCGGAGGCCACTGCTTCTTTGGGAGAGGAGGCAGGGCTGGCTGCCTGGATGTGCTCTAATTTGAGGTAACAACTGAATCTTGTCAGATACTAGTTAAATCCGAGCTATGGGTGTGAAGCACTGATATGCCAGTACATTTGATTGTGACCTGTTCTAATTTTGTACCTGAACTTTTTTTAGAAAGGGTTGTACGTCAACTTAATGTGCTAGGAGAACTAATTGTGTTGTCTGTCTGTTTTCTTTGCACAACATTCAAGATATTTCCCCGTCATTGATAAAGACGATGAACCGTTATGTACGACTTCGTTGGTTTCAACATAGCCCTTCCCGTAACGATCCACTGCTTCCATCCTGATTGTGCCGCCTACATGAAATTTTTGTATGCAAGTTCAGTGTGCTATGATGTTCTATATGATTGTGTCAACTATATAAGTTTTTACTGAGCATCAGCAATGCATATGGCTGAAAGATGTATTTACGAGCATCGGTCGATGGGTCTCTCTCTCTCTCACACACACACACACACACACGCGCGCGCACACGCACAAGTGGGACCCGTTGAATTATTTATTTGCTCGTGACAGCTTCTAATTAGGTTCCACTGTAATCTAACTTTTTTCTTAAGTTATTAATTAAGCTCAGTGACTTCAAAAAGTTGTACAGAAGCCTTGGTTGGGCTTTTCCAGCGTCGCTGAATGTGGGCTGAGTAACCATGTTAGGTTGTACTGTACTACACATGCCTTTTTCGCTATTTTTTTAATAATACATTTTTTTAATTAATTTTCATAAATATTATGCTGGGTAATTTTTTTTCAAAAATAATACACCGTCGGCCCGCTGCAGGCCGACTGGGCCTAGTCGGCCCACAGCAGGCCGATTGGATTCCAAGCTAATTGGCTCGCTGTGGGCTAATTGTTTTTGCAAAAGTGTTAATCAGTATTTAAAAAATATGTGTATTGTGACCTCATCCGCTCACTGTGGGCCCACTGTTGACTAAAAAATATGTTTTGAAAAGTGTTAATCATGTATTTAAAAATTGTTAAATGTGTGTATAAAAAATGTTCCTTATCTATACAAAAAAATTTAAATGTGTGTATAAAAAAATAGCTTTTTTTCAACATCAGCAATGCAACTGGGCCGACAGTTGTACACAATATCCGGGTCAACTTGTTATTCTCCGCCCCGCTGGGCTGCAAACTTTCCTAGGAGGTATGCATTAGGCTTAACAAGAAAATAGACTTTAAGAAATAATAAATGGGATGTAATTATAATAACCGGACAGTTACTATGCACCAATAATGTAATTAGTTTGAAAAATATATTATTTTTGGAATTTGAAAATTTTAATTTCATTACTTGTTGCGCGCGTAATATTTCGTTGGATTTTAATGTAATACAACTTTATTTTGAAATTATATTTAACCTGACTAGAAATTTCGGATAAAAATATTTCGGATCCCATCAAAATGTGGGGATTTTATTTTGAATTCTATTTTGAGCGGTTGTTTGAAATTATTAATCGTTGTCCTAGCTAGAAGTTGGGTTGTACTTTTAACAAACTGTAAATGGGCTGTAGTAAATTCCATTAGAATAAAAAATGGGTTGTACATTCTTACAAATCGCAAATGGGCTATATGTTCTCTTCCAAATCCGAGATGTGGGCCTACTAAGTTGACGTGTACCAAGGGCTTTGTCAACTTAGTCAATACAAACGATTCTAGCTGCAGTGATCGTACGATGTCCATCCAACGGCCGTAGTGCTTCTTCAACCTCTGGTCTTTTTGCTCCAGCCGCCCAAAGCAGCGCCGGTCGTGTCGTGTGCTCCTGCCTCCTGTGGCCGGCTGTGATGCCGCGGAGGCCTCACCGCCCCGTACTACTCCCACCGCTGGCCAGGCCATCCCTCTACTCACCCACACCCCCTGTTATTCTGCAGCGACGGCAGCCTCACACCGCAGCCAAACCAGTGAACCCTCGTACTCCTCTCCGCGCGGGCTTCCACTGTTGCGTCTTCCCCGGCTCCGCGTCGTCCCCTTCCTAGGCCTCGCCATCATGCAGACCACCGCCCTGGTGCTCTCGGCGCAGCGTGGTCAACGTGGTCAACGACCGACTTCCATCGGAAGAGTACTGTACGTGGAGAGGCTGATAGCTAGGTCCACGGCAGCCGCAAGGAAGTGCCTCCTTATTACGCGCAAAATAATTATTCCTCCACCTGACAGCGGGGACCCACCGGACGGGCCACCGTATTTCGCGAAAAAAATGATTCGGCCCCTGACTGTTGAGACCCACGAGCTACATCTTCGCACGCAAGGAAGTGCGTCCGGAAAAAATGATTCGCCCCCCTGACTGCTGGGACCCACCAGCCCCCCGACTCCTGGGACCCACCAGCTACACCTTTGCACGCAAGGAAGTGCGTCCGGGCAAAAAAATGATTCGCCCCCTGACTGCTGGGACCCACCAGCTACATCTTCGCAAGCAAGGAAGTGCCTGGCAGTCGGGACCCACCTGGTCGAAGCGTACGTAGTGTTGTCATTCTGGTCGCGAACGTGTACGTACATACTGGTCGATGTAGAGGCACGCACGTGTCGTAGTAGAGGTGCGCATGTAGCATATACACGTACGTACAGCGGCCAGGGTGCAAGAAAGAAAATACGGCCACGTATGTGTACATACGGGCGGGGTCTCGAATGCCTACTCGCGCATACGTATGGCCAGGGCTCGTGTACATGGCTGGGTCGGAACGGAGAAACAGCATCGTCGTCGTGTTCATGGGGAGGCAACGGAATGCGTCGTGTTCATGGGGAGGCAACGGAACGCGTCGTGTTCATCGGGAGGGTTTAGACGGAACAGGCGATGGAAACGAGGCCTGGCGTACCGCAGAACGGAGGAAACGGCCTTGTGTTCGACCGGCCACGTTCGAAATAGGATCCTGTTCATCGGGAGCGGTCTAGCGTACCGCAAAACGGAGGAAACGGACCTCCTACGGTCGAAACGGGGGTCCTGTTGATTGGGAGGGGTATGGCGTACCGCAAAATGGATGAAACGGACTTGTGTTGGAGCGCTACGGTCGAAACGGGGGTCCTGTTCATCGGGAGGGTGTGACGTACCGCAAAACGGGACTCCACGGGATACTGTTCATCTCCACCGTCGACCTCATCCAGCCTCCATGGGCTCCTGTTCATCCAGCCTCCACGGGCTCCTGCACATCCAGCCTCCACCGCGCGCTACTCCACCGGCTACTATTCAACCACCCCTCCACCGTCTACTGTTCATCCAACCCTCCACACCACGGGGTCCTGTTCAACCACCCCTCCACGGGCACCCCTCCACCGTCTAGTGTTCATCCAGCCCTCCACACCACGGGGTCCTGTTCAACCACCCCTCCACCGTGTACTGTTCATC
>NC_041392.1:725867837-725905194 GCF_002162155.2 Triticum dicoccoides
GTTCATCCAACCCTCCACACCACGGGGTCCTGTTCATCCACCCCTCCACGCGCACCCCTCCACCGTCTACTATTCATCCAGCCCTCCACCACACCACGGGGTCCTGTTCATCCAGAGGCAACGCCCCCGACCTCCGACCGTAACCGGGAACTCCCCGAAATTTTCCTCCCCCTCGCTTCTACCATGGTTTTTTCGTCATGGACGGCCCAAAGAATGTCATGCAGCTGCGTCTCCGGCCCGGCCAGGACAAAAAGCCCATTTTCTGTCATGATTTTTTGTCATAGAAGTAGGAGCCCACCACATCTATGATGATACCGGGTTTTGTCACAAATATCATCATAGAAGTGTCATATGTGTGACAGAAAAAAAATCGTTTGGCCCAAAATGTCATGGATGTGTCTTTTTTTGTAGTGTCTCCTAGATAGATCTTGCGTGATCGTACGAAAAAATTTGAAATACTGCGTTCCCCAACAGTGGCATCCGAGCCAGGTCTATGCGTAGATGTTATATGCATGAGTAGAACACAAAGGAGTTATGGGCATGGGTATATACATATTGCTTGCCGTCACTAGTTGTTTCTTGATTCGGTGGTATTGTTGGATGAAGCGGCCCGGACCGACATTACATGAACGCATTCATGAGACTGGTTCTACCGACGTGCTTTGCACACAGGTGGCTAGCGGGTGTCAGTTTCTCCAACTTTACTTGAATCGGATTCAATGAACAGGGTTCTTTCTGAAGATCAAAAAGCAATCACTATACCGCGTTGTGGTTTTTGATGCGTAGGTAAGAATGGTTCTTGCTAAGCCCGTAGCAGCCACGTAAAACTTGCAACAATAAAGTAGAGGACGTCTAACTTGTTTTTGCAAGGCATGTTGTGATATTATATGCTCAAGACGTGATTATATAAATTGTTGTATGAGATGATCATGTTTTGTTACACAGTTATTGGCAACTGGTAGAGAGCCATATGGTTGTCGCTTTACTGTATGAAATGCAATGGCCATGTAATTGCTTTACTTTATCACTAAGCAGTAGTGATAGTCGTAGAAGCAATAGTTGGCGAGACGACAACTATGCTACGATGGAGATCAATGTGTCAAGCCGGTGACGATGGTGATCATGACGGTGCTTTGGAGATGGAGATCAAAGGCACAAGATGATGATGTCCATATCATATCACTTATATTGATTGGATGTGATGTTTATCCTTTATGCATCTTATTTTGCTTAGTACGGGGGTAGCATTATAAGATGATCTCTCACTAAATTTCAAGGTATAAGTGTCCTCCCTGAGTATGCACTGTTGCTACAGTTCGTCGTGCCGAGACACCACGTGATGATTGGGTGTGATAAGCTCTACGTTCACATACAATGGGTGCAAGCCAGTTTTGCACAAGCAGAATACTCGGGTTAAACTTGACGAGCCTAGCATATGCAGATATGGCCTCGGAACACTGAGACCGAAAGGTCGAGTGTGAATCATATAGTAGATATGATCAACATAGTGATGTTCACCATTGAAAACTACTCCATCTCACGTGATGACCGGGCATGGTTTAGTTGATATGGATCACGTGATCACTTAGATGATTAGAGGGATGTCTATCTAAGTGGGAGTTCTTAAGTAATATGATTAATTGAACTTAAATTTATCATGAACTTAGTCCTGATAGTATTTGCATATCTATGTTTGTAACGCCCTCGATGCGGCTATATCTCCCACGTGTCGAAGCACGACTTAGAGGCATAACCGTATTGAAAGGAATGTCGCAAGTGAGGTAATCTTCGTAAACAACCCATGTACATAAATAAAGGGGAAAGGTACATAGTTGGCTTACAATCGCCACTTCACACAATACATGAAAGTAACATTACATCATCCAGATACACACAAGGTCCGACTACGGAACCCAAAATGAAGAAGACTACCCCGAAAGCTACACAGATCCCCGATCGACCCCAACTGGGCTCCACTATTGATCAACTAGAAACGGAAACGACATAACGAACACGATCTTCATTGAGCTCCTCCTTGAGCTCGGTTGTGTCACCTGCACGATATCATCGGCACCTGCAAACTGGTTTTGGAAGTAATCTGTGAGTCACGGGGACTCAGCAATCTCACACCCTCGCGATCAAGACTATTTAAGCTTATGGGTAGGGAAAAGGTATGAGGTGGAGCTGCAGCAAGCGAGTAGCATATAAGGTGGCTAACATATGCAAATGAGAGCGAGAAGAGAAGGCAATGCACGATCGAGAAACTATGATCAAGAAGTGATCCTAGAACAACCTACGATCAAGCATAACTCCAACACCATGTTCACTCCCCGGACTCCGCCGGAAAGAGACCATCACGGCAACACACGCGGTTGATGTATTTTAATTAAGATAAACTTCAGGTTTTCTACAACCGGACATTAACAAATTCCCATCTGCCCATAACCGCGGGCACGGCTTTCGAAAGTTCAAAACCCTGCAGGGGTGTCCCAACTTAGCCCATCACAAGCTCTCACGGTCAACGAAGGATATTCCTTCTCCCAAGACAATCCGATCAGACTCGACATCCCGGTTACAAGACATCCTCGACAATGGTAAAACAAGTCCAGCAAGATCACCCGCTGTGCCGACAAATCCCGATAGGAGCTGCACATATCTCGTTCTCAGGGCACACTGGATAAGCTAAGCGTACGGGAGCCAACTTAACCCAAGTTGCCAAGGGACGGCCCCGCACGGTGTTCTGGGTTGGACCAACACTTAGACAAGCACTGGCCCGGGGGTTTAAAATAAAGATGACCCTCGGGATGTGCGACTCCCAAGGGAAAAAAGGCTAGGTGGCGAATGGTAAAACCAAGGTTGGGCCTTGCTGGAGGAGTTTTATTCAAAGCGAACTGTCAAGGGGTTCCCATTATAACCCAACCGTGTAAGGAACGCAAAATCCGGGAACATAACACCGATATGACGGAAACTAGGGCGGCAAGAGTGGAACAAATCACCAGGCATAAGGCCGAGCCTTCCACCCTTTACCAAGTGTATAGATGCATTAATTAAATAAGAGATATTGTGATATCCCAACAATAATATCCATGTTCCAACAAGGAACAAACTCCAATCTTCACCTGCAACTAACAACGCTATAAGAGGGGCTGAGAAAAGCGGTAACATAGCCAAACAGCGGTTTGCTAGGACAAGGTGGGTTAGAGGCTTGGCTCCACAATATGGGAGGCATGATAAGCAAGTGGTAGGTATCGCAGCATAGGCATAGCAAAAGAGCGAGCAACTAGCAAGCAAAGATAGAAGTGATTTCGAGGGTATGGTCATCTTGCCTGAAATCCCGCAAGGAAGAAGAACGAGTCCATGAAGAAGACAAACGGACATAGTCGATGGAATCCTCACAAAAACGACGTTATCGGAACCAACCCGAAGAAGAAACACTGGAAAGAAGAAAACAATCATGGTAAACAACCATCACCTAATCATGGCATGATGCACAACCAAGTATGATGCATGTCCGGATTAAAGAGGCATGGCATGGCAAAGTGCACAAGCAATCCTACAAACTAAGCGGAGCTCAATATGCAACGAGTTGCATATTAACGGAACACCACATTAATTATTTAGTTCTCTCCTGGTTAGGTACTCAACAAATTTAAATGTTGGTTAACATGGCAGGAGGTGAAGCATAACAAAACTATACTATCTAAACAATTTAAATGGGGCCGGATATAACAAATAACAAATCCGGTAAATCCCCATATGCCTTAGTAATTTGTTGCAACAACAATTTAAACATTTTAATTGTTGTTATCATGATGCAGATGACATGAACAAGTTTTATGCAATTTTTATTAAAAGTTGATAAGAGCATTATGAAGCATTTTGTCACCGTGGTGGAAAGGAAAGGGGTGCCACGGCAACGATAACGAAAACGGTGCCATGGCAGCGTTCCGGTTCCGGTATTCGATTGAGATACCGATGCAAAGGGGAAGTGTGCGGAACGTGACATGCAAGGATGGTGGAGTGATCTCGGATACCGAGTTCCCACATGTCGGTGGCAAGACAAAAAGAGGGGCGACGTGCATCGACAATTCGAGCACGGATCAAGGACGAGCATCTCATACATCACACATGCATTCGTTCACGAGCGGTCGTCTCGGGGTTATACCTTCGAAGCGTGCATTATCGGAATGGATCGAGTTCGGCGGTAGGGGTACACGTGTCGAAGGGGAAGTAGTTGTTCACGGGGTCGTCGTGGGAAGTAGTGGTTCACGCGATGGTAGTTGAACTTGACGTTTGCGTTACACGGGTCTTCGGCGACGGTCGTCGTACATGGTTCAGAGTGGTACTTGCTTCTTCGGACTTGTCGGTCTCGATTCTTGCGACGGTAGCGGTATATGTCTCGTTTTCAGAGAGGTATTGGGGTCATTTGAACTTGTCGGTCTCGTCATCTCGAAGGGGTGCTTGACATTCTTAGCGATTCCGAAGACGACGGTAGAGGTACACTTGTTGTAGGGGTACTTGTCGGATCCACGGCGACGGTAGAGGTACAAACTTTCTCGCGGTACTTGGGACGTCGTGGAACTTGGCGATAGTAGTGGTACAAGGGTTGTGGCCGGCCTTGGCGGTTCATCGTGTAGTCGTAAACGTTCCATAGATGTTCATGTCGTCGTAGCCATTCGGATCTTGGAGCGATGGTAGTAGTTCACTTGACGGTCTTGAAGGATTCGAAGGGGTACTGGGCGGTCTGTCGTGGTACTCGTACGGGCATCCGTGTGTCGTGGTACGTGGTATCCCTGTAGTTGACCTTGCCGGTCTTGATGGTCTGAAAAGAAGTACCACAAGGACCTCGGGAGAACGACAAAGCCGCATGGAGGCTTGCGACAGGGAAGTCAGCACAGGCACGGGACCCCGTCCTGTCGCTCGAAAGCAGGGGTACTTGACGCTGCGGAGCTCTACAGCGAAGCAACAGCAGCAGCAGGACTCGGCATGGCCGCGAGAGACTCCGGGATGACAGGGAGGTCGAGGAAGACGAGCACGAAGCAGTGTTGGAGTATGGCGACGCGACGTTCGGACCAAGCAGGGTGACGAGGTGGCGGCGAGGAGCTCCTGGACCGGCTGCGGGAGACGAGGCACTTGAGGGCGCGGCGATGCAGGGAGCAGCAGCAGCTCCAGGAGCTTGACAGCAGGTGAGGAGGTCGAGGCCAGCACCGGTCGGTGCCGCAGCGCAGCTCGGCTGCGGCAAGGTGAGGGACGTCCTTGCAGGAGAGGGAGGCGCACGGGAGGAAGAAGGAGAGGTCGGCGACGTTCACTGTAGGCGGTGGGGTAGCGAGGGTGAGGCGGAGGCGCCGGGAGCCGGTAGGGTGGAACCGAGGAGGAGGTCCGGCGACGGCCGGTGCTGTGGCTCCAGCGAGCTCCGGCCAAAATTGGGACGAGCGGTGCGGGGCCTTGCTGGAAGAAGGAGTGGAGGGGCTCGGGGTGAGCGAGAGAGAGGGAGGTGCGGGTGGTTCGGACACAGGAGCGAGAGGCAGGGGAGATCGAGCGAATGGAGAGGGAGAGGGAGTCGGGTGCGAGCGATCCTCTCCTGGTGGCGCAAGCAAGAAACGAAGGGGGGAGAGGATCGTCCAGAGGGTGTGGGCTAGGGTTAGGTGTAGGTGGGATGGCTGGGCCTTGGAGGGGCAAATGGGCCTGCGCTGGAGGTTGGGCCGGCCTGGGCTATCTCTCTTCTCTCTCTCTCTCATATTTCCTTTAACAGAAAAGAATTGGAGAGACGAAAAGAAAGAGAGGGATAGGGAAAGAATTAGCGCACGCAAATAATATTCCCGGACTCGCAAAAATGCGCTGGTTCCAAGAAAAATAGGAGAGGCATGATCGCAAGGATTTAATTCAAAATCATTTGAATTTAATTCAAATGGTTTGAACAAGGGCTAGGAATTAGAGGTGTCCAAAAATGTTGAGGTTTTTGGAGGAGCCTCGAGAAAAGAGATGAGAGATATTGGCAAGGTTTGAAGGTCAAAATCAAAGAGGAATAGACATGGGAATTATTTTGCACGTGTGTTACGATGATTCCAAATTAATGGAATATTTATAATAGCTCCCTCAATATTAGGAGGATAAAGTTCTAAAGAGAATTCACTCTTCCCTCGATTTAAATGGATCGAAGATCCGCACAAATTATTTAGTTGAGATGAAAAAGATTTATGACATGATGCAAAGATATGAAATGCATGACACGCAAGCAAATGGCGAGGCAACAACAGGGAATAATTGGACGACACCTGGCACATCGGTCTCGGGGTGTCACAACACTCCACCACTACGAGAGGATCTCATCCCGAGATCTAGGATGGCACCGAAGGGAAAACGGAAGAGAAAGAGAAGAGGTAACACTAAGTTGCTTCTTTGACAAACGAGTGAAACCAAAGAACCTTGCGAGGTTGAGCAAATTGAAAGAAACAAAAAAACAACGAAGATGAACAAAATTGAAAGCACTCTGTTAGAAAAGAGGGACAAGGAACATCACGAGAACCCTGTAGGTTGGAAGACATGAGAAAAAGGGTTGCAATGGACAAGAAGTACATCCAAGCACTCCGATAGAAACGAGATGCAAGACTTGATAAGATGAAAGAACTTGAGCAGAGGACACAACACTCCGGTTAAATGGATAACCAATAAAAGAACACGATCCTGACAAAAACAAGAAGATGGGTTGAAGAGAGCAACATCACAATGCCTCCGGAACAAAAGTATGAATGGAATGGAATGAACGACGGGGAACACGATCTTGAGAGAGCACACTTACAACAAATACTAGAACAGAGTTGTTGGAAAACCAACAACAAAAAGAATAAGCTTGATATGGTCTTATGGAATACATCTCAAATAATGAGGTGACAACCTGCCACTCACGGAAAAAGATTGTATTGATAAGAATAAGGAGACGAAAAGCTTATTCACCAGAAGGATAAAAGAAGAGCTTGGATCATTTATAACCACCATAAATAGCAAAATCCTTAGGGAAAGATTTAGGTGAAATATAACCCAAGATAACTCCAACGAAGAGGTTGATGGATTTAAAATTTCTCATTCTTAACGACATGTGAATCATGAAACATGAACTCAAATTATCAAGAATGACATAATACCACCTCCAATGATACGGTAGAAAGAATTTCACTCCGGATTGCAAGATGAAGAATGCTTGAGCTCCTCTGAAAAGAATGTTGTTGAACCCTTCGAGAAGGAATTAAATCCTCGATGAACCATCATGTAGACCCTCCATGAAGAACTCCGGTAACAAAATGATTGATCAAACGAAAGGAAAGATAAGTTGAAAACACAAGGTGAATCCTTGTAACGATTTCGATGAATCTCCGTGGTGGTATAATTGCAAGAGCTTGGAACTCCGGGAAAGAAAGATAAAGCATCTCAAACCGAGAATGTGATATGATGAACCACGCCAGAAAGCAGGAAATTAGATCACTTGGATGAAACAAGAATAAGAATTATGTTATGCGTATCCTTCACCAATTTAGATTGATGACAAACAACGGATTTGACATACTACTTATTCTTGTTGAAAAGGATTAAGGTAGATATAGCGCAAACTTGGGAAAACCTTCAACGAACCACCGGTAGAATTTGATAGAACGAAAGAATTGATATGATAACCAAGGAAGAGAGATCTTGAACGAACCACCGTAAGAATTGAAAATGATTGAAGAAAAGATAAACAGACACCGGAAAAAATTAGAAAACGAATGGAAATACTTAACAGAATTTAGATACCAGAGAACGAAGAGAACACTAGCTGATTAGAGGATATTTGATCGATGCACCGGTAAGATTTCGAGAATGAAAGCTGAAAGCTAGGAATGAATAAATCAGAGATAATGGCCTTTGGGTGAAACAAACTGAAAAGACTCCTGAATTGCTCCGGATGGATGAAAAGAATTCCCACAATCAAAACAATTATGAGAGGATGGCCTCAAACTAGAACCACGAATCTCTGAGAGAACGGATAAGATATGGAGGAAAAACTCTTCTTCGATCTTCAAAATCCGAGAATGACGACGAGAAACACCACCATGAATAGTTGAGATACTCCAGAAGAATCAAAAGCGAAGAGGTTGAGCCAACGATGAAAATAGTGTGAAAGATCTTGGAGAAGGCATTTGACTGATGAAGAATCATTCTTACGTCAAACTTTGAAAGAATTTGAGAATAACTCCGGGAAGATTAGAAGAGTCAGGTAAGATCCTGGGAAAAGACCTGTGGGTTAGGGCCCACTGAAAAGATACACCGTAGAACGATTTCAAAGAGAGATTGCACCTGTTGAATTAAATGGATAGAATGAGATAACATCATCGAAATATCTTGAACGGATTGATAATGGAAACGAGAACCTTCTGATACATCTTCAGCACTCCGGAACAAATGAATAGCGAGAGGTGAATGATAAGTGGTGCATCGGCAAGAGAAGATATTTGAAACAAGAAAAAAAGGATATGATCAACAAAGCTTGACTTAAATCCACCGGAGAAGAAAAGAGCGGGAAGAATAATAAAATTGTGGAGTATCTTCATGAGAACCACCGGGTAAGAACATTGACGGAAAAGAATGGAGAGGCTTCCCATCAATAAAATTGATACTTGATTAAGAAATCTTAGTCCTTGAAGAAAAGGGGTGGGTGGGTGGGGAAAAAACAAAGGCAAATTGGAGACGGATGGAACAAACACCGTTGAGAAGAACTGATACTTGATCTTGCGGATGTTGAAATGATCGGATCCACTTGAAGAGAAACACACCGGTGAAAAGAATTGACATGACAATCTCAATAAACAAGAAGGATTAGTATTCACATAGGAATATGAGAACACCACTTAGGGAAGGTATGGAATCAACACTTGACATTGAAGCAACTCGAATACCACAACTCAAAACAAAACAAAGGATTGGCTTGCGAAATAAGCCGGAACAAACATATGATAGAGATTTCGTCCAAAGTTTTCGTGGTGGGGCCTACGCGGGCTCGATCGTACAGCACCATCATGTACAAGGCAGTGCACATTACATACGAAGCGTCCCCGAGTCGGCATAGCCAAGGACTCTTTAAGACACAACGAGACCACTGTAAAACCAACCGTGGATAGGCGGACCACTAGACGTCGAACCCCAATTTCATATCATACCTCTGTCGGAAAGATATCCTAAGAGCTACTTGAATTCCCACTTATAAACTCCCAAAACTTTCCGGTTATGCAATCAGGTGTTGGGGATACAGGGGAAGCATAATATCTCACCCAAAACTAACAAACCCTACATCCAGCTGTATCCATCCTTCAACACATAACCAAGAAACCTTCGGAAATCATTTACCTCAACCTTCGAAAAGCATCCGTTATACGAGTTATGGCAATACTCCTGAACTCCCGCCCCAGTACTGGGTGGCGTCAAGGTTATCTCACCAACAACTACATAAAAGAGATTTTCGATGTCGGCGAAACTTAGGTATTCCAGAATCTCAATGATAAAATTGTGACGACAACACCTCGGAGCTCAACTCCCTGGGACACTGCCACAACCCCTAAATGTCAGGAGGCACCAAGAACAATGTTCTCATCACAAAACCATCGGAACGATTCCAAGATACCCGCGTGATCCTAAAAAAAATTTAGTGAAATTTGAGAAGAGAAGAGTCAAAACTCTACGTCAGGATGCCTTACCAAAGCGACGAAGGGACTAAGGAGTAAAAAGAATTCCTAACTCTCTGATATATATAATCCTAAATGACTCAAAACATTTTTCTAGACTCAACAACGCCAGCGATTCGATCAAGCAGGGGGCTCCTAAGGTCGGGGAAGGCTCTGATTACCAACTTGTAACGCCCTCGATGCGGCTATATATCCCACGTGTCGAAGCACGACTTAGAGGCATAACCGCATTGAAACCAATGTCGCAAGTGAGGTAATCTTCGCAAACAACCCATGTACATAAATAAAGGGGAAAGGTACATAGTTGGCTTACAATCGCCACTTCACACAATACATGAAAGTAACATTACATCATCCAGATACACACAAGGTCCGACTACGGAACCCAAAATGAAGAAGACTACCCCAAAAGCTACATAGATCCCCGATCGACCCCAACTGGGCTCCACTACTGATCAACTCGAAACAGAAACGACATAACGAACACGATCTTCATTGAGCTCCTCCTTGAGCTCGGTTGCGTCACCTCCACGATATCATCGGCACCTGCAAACTGGTTTTGGAAGTAATCTGTGAGTCATGGGGACTCAGCAATCTCACACCCTCCCGATCAAGACTATTTAAGCTTATGGGTAGGGAAAAGGTATGAGGTGGAGCTGCAGCAAGCGACTAGCATATATGGTGGCTAACATATGCAAATGACAGCGAGAAGAGAAGGCAATGCACGGTCGAGAAACTATGATCAAGAAGTGATCCTAGAACAACCTACAATCAAGCATAACTCCAACACCGTGTTCACTTCCCGGACTCCGCCGGAAAGAGACCATCACGGCAACACACCCGGTTGATGTATTTTAGTTAAGATAAACTTCAGGTTTTCTACAACTGGACATTAACAAATTCCCATCTGCCCATAACCGCGGGCACGGCTTTCGAAAGTTCAAAACCCTGCAGGGGTGTCCCAACTTAGCCCATCACAAGCTCTCACGGTCAACGAAGGATATTCCTTCTCCCAAGACAATCCGATCAGACTCGGCATCCCGGTTACAAGACATCCTCGACAATGGTAAAACAAGTCCAGCAAGACCACCCGCTGTGCCGACAAATCCCGATAGGAGCTGCACATATCTCGTTCTCAGGGCACACCGGATAAGCTAAGCGTATGGGAGCCAACGTAACCCAAGTTGCCAAGGGACGGCCCCGCACGGTGCTCTAGGTTGGACCAACACTTAGACAAGCACTGGCCCGGGGGATTAAAATAAAGATGACCCTCGGGATGCGCGACTCCCAAGGGAAAAAGGCTAGGTGGCGAATGGTAAAACCAAGGTTGGGCCTTGCTGGAGGAGTTTTATTCAAAGCGAACTGTCAAGGGGTTCCCATTATAACCCAACCGTGTAAGGAATGCAAAATCCGGGAACATAACACCGATATGAGGGAAACTAGGGCGGCAAGAGTGGAACAAATCACCAGGCATAAGGCTGAGCCTTCCACCCTTTACCAAGTATATAGATGCATTAATTAAATAAGAGATATTGTGATATCCCAACAATAATATCCATGTTCCAACAAGGAACAAACTCCAATCTTCACCTGCAACTAACAACACTATAAGAGGGGCTGAGCAAAGCGGTAACATAGCCAAACAACGGTTTGCTAGGACAAGGTGGGTTAGAGGCTTGGCTCAACAATATGGGAGGCATGATAAGCAAGTGGTAGGTATCGCAGCATAGGCATAGCAAAAGAGCAAGCAACTAGCAAGCAAAGATAGAAGTGATTTCGAGGGTATGGTCATCTTGCCTGAAATCCCGCAAGGAAGAAGAACGAGTCCATGAAGAAGACAAACGGACGTAGTCGAACGGATCCTCACAAACACGGCGTTATCGGGACCAACCCGAAGAAGCAACATCGGAAAGAAGCAAACAATCATGGTAAACAACCATCACCTAATCATGGCATGATGCACAACCAAGTATGATGCATGCCTGGATTAAAGAGGCATGGCATGGCAAAGTGCACAAGCAATCCTACAAATTAAGTGGAGCTCAATATGCAACGAGTTGCATATTGACGGAACACCACATTAATTATTTAGTTCTCTCCCGGTTAGGTACTCAACAAATTTAAATGTTGGTTAACATGGCAAGTGGTGAAGCATAACAAAACTATACTATCTAAACAATTTAAATGGGGCCGGATATAACAAATAACGAATCCGGTAAATCCCCATATGCCTTAGTAATTTGTTGCAACAACAATTTAAACATTTTAATTGTTGTTATCATGATGCGGATGACATGAACAAGTTTTATGCAATTTTTATTAAAAGTTGATAAGAGCATTATGAAGCATTTTGTCACCGTGGTGGAAAGGAAAGGGGTGCCGCGGCAACGATAACGAAAATGGTGCCATGGCAGCGTTCCGGTTCTGGTACTCGATTGAGAAACCGATGCAAAGGGGAAGTGTGTGGAACGTGACATGCAAGGATGGTGGGGTGATCTCGGATACCGAGTTCCCACATGTCGGTGGCAAGGCAAAAAGAGGGGCGACGTGCATCGACAATTCGAGCACGGAGCAAGCACGAGCATCTCATACATCACACATGCATTCATTCACGGGCGGTCGTCTCAGGGTTATTGAAGGAAATATGCCCTAGAGGCAATAATAAAGTTATTATTTATTTCCTTATATCATGATAAATGTTTATTATTCATGCTAGAATTGTATTAACCGGAAACATAATACATGTGTGAATACATAGACAAACAGAGTGTCACTAGTATGCCTCTACTTGACTAGCTCGTTAATCAAAGATGGTTATGTTTCCTAACCATAGACAAAAGAGTTGTTATTTGAGTAACGAGGTCACATCATTAGTTGAATGATCTGATTGACATGACCCATTCCATTAGCTTAGCACCTGATCGTTTAGTATGTTGCTATTGCTTTCTTCATGACTTATACATGTTCCTATAACTATGAGATTATGCAACTCCCGTTTGCCGGAGGAACACCTTGGGTGCTACCAAACGTCACAACGTAACTGGGTGATTATAAAGGAGCATTACAGGTGTCTCCAAAAGTACGTGTTGGGTTGGCGTATTTCGAGATTAGGATTTGTCACTCCGATTGTCGGAGAGGTATCTCTGGGCCCTCTCGGTAATGCACATCACATAAGCCTTGCAAGCACTGCAACTAATATGTTAGTTGTGAGATGATGTATTACGGAACGAGTAAAGAGACTTGCCAGTAACGAGATTGAACTAGGTATTGGATACCGACGATCGAATCTCGGGCAAGTAACATACCGATGACAAAGGGAACAACGTATGTTGTTATGCGGTCTGACCGATAAAGATCTTCGTAGAATATGTAGGAGCCAATATGGGCATCCAGGTCCCGCTATTGGTTATTGACCGGAGACGTGTCTCGGTCATGTCTACATTGTTCTCGAACCCGTAGGGTCCGCACGCTTAAGGTTACGATGACAGTTATATTATGAGTTTACATGTTTTGATGTACCGAAGGAGTTCGGAGTCCCGGATGAGATTGGGGACATGACGAGGAGTCTCGAAATGGTCGAGACGTAAAGATTCATATATTGGATGATATGGTTAGGCCAAGGGGTCAAGCCCATGAGGCTTTAGATCGGTGCAAAAGGAGTTTTGCGAAGTCCAGGGGGCCAAACGCCGGAGACCCTGGCGTCTGGCCCTGGGCCAGACGCCGAGGCCCATGGCGTCTGGGCCAGACGCCAAGGATTGTGGCGTTTGGTCCTGGAGTCCGAGTGGGACTCTTGCCTTTCGGGAAAAACCGACTTTGAGGAGGCTTTTGCTCCAAGTTTCGACCCCGGGGCTCAACATATAAATAGAGGGGCAGGGCTAGCACCAAAGACACAACAATTGATCCCTTGGATCTCTTAGCCGTGTGCGGTGCCCCCCTCCACCATAGTCCACCTCGATAATATCGTAGCGGTGCTTAGGCGAAGCCCTGCGACGGTAGAACATCAAGATCGTCACCACGCCGTCGTGCTGACGGAACTCTCCCTCGACACTCGGCTGGATCGGAGTTCGAGGGACGTCATCGAGCTGAACGTGTGCTAGAACTCGGAGGTGCCGTAGTTTCGGTGCTTGATCGGTCGGGCCGTGAAGACGTACGACTACATCAACCGCGTTGTGCTAACGCTTCCGCTTACGGTCTACAAGGGTATGTAGACAACACTCTCCCCTCTCGTTGCTATACATCACCATGATCTTGCGTGTGCGTAGGAAAATTTTGAAATTACTACGAAACCCAACAGTTATACCTTCGAAGCGTGCATTATCGGAACGGATCGAGTTCGGCGGTAGGGGTACACGTGTCGAAGGGGAAGTAGTTGTTCACGGGGTCGTCATGGGAAGTAGCGGTTCACGCGACGGTAGTTGAACTTGACGTTTGCGTTACACGGGTCTTCGGCGACGGTCGTCATACATGGTTCGGAGTGGTACTTGCTTCTTCAGACTTGTCGGTCTTGATTCTTGCGACGGTAGCGGTATACGTCTCGTTTTCGGAGAGGTACTTGGGGTCATTTGAACTTGTCGGTCTCGTCATCTCGAAGGGGTGCTTGACGTTCTTAGCGATTCCAAAGAGGACGGTAGAGGTACACTTGTTGTAGGGGTACTTGTCGGATCCACGGCGACGGTAGAGGTACAAACATTCTCGCGGTACTTGGGACGTCGTGGAACTTGGCGATAGTAGTGGTACAAGGGTTGTGGCCGGCCTTGGCGGTTCATCGTGTAGTCGTAAATGTTCCATAGATGTTCATGTCATCGTAGCCGTTCGGATCTTGGAGCGATGGTAGTAGTTCACTTGACGGTCTTGAAGGATTCGAACGGGTACTGGGCGGTCTGTCATGGTACTCGTACGGGCATCCATGTGTCGTGGTACGTGGTATCCCTGTAGTTGACCTTGCCGGTCTTGATGGTCTGAAAAGAAGTAGCACAAGGACCTCGGGAGAACGACGAAGCCGCATGGAGGCTTGCGACAGGGAAGTCGGCACAGGCACGGGACCCCGTCCTGTCGCTCGAAAGCAGGGGTACTTGATGCGGCGGAGCTCTACAGCGAAGCAACATCAGCAGCAGGACTCGGCATGGCCGCGAGAGACTCCGGGATGACAGGGAGGTCAAGGAAGACGAGCTTGAAGCAGTGCTGGAGCATGGCGACGTGGCGGACGGACCAAGCAGGGTGACGAGGTGGCGGCGAGGAGCTCCTGGACCAGCTGAGACGAGGCACTTGAGGGCGCGGCGATGAAGGGAGCAGCAGCAGCTCCAGGAGCTTGACAGCAGGTGAGGAGGTCGAGGCCAGCACCGGTCGGCGCCGCGGCATAGCTCGACTGCGGCAAGGCGAGGGGCGTCCTTGCAGGAGAGGGAGGCGCACGGGAGGAAGAAGGAGAGGCCGGCGACATTCATTGTAGGCGGTGGGGTAGCGAGGGTGAGGCGGAGGCGCCGGGAGCCGGCAGGGTGGAGCCGAGGAGGAGGCCCGGCGACGGCCGGTGCTGTGGCTCCAGCGAGCTCCGGCCAAAATTGGGACGAGCGGTGCGAGGCCTTGCTGGAAGGAGTGGAGGGGCTCGGCATGAGCGAGAGAGAGGAAGGCGCAGGTGGTTCGGACACGGGAGCGAGAGGTGGGGGAGATCGAGCGAATGGAGAGGGAGAGGGAGTCGGGTGCGAGCGATCCTCTCCTGGCGGCGCAAGCAGGAAACGAAGGGGGGAGAGAGGATCGTCTAGAGGGTGTGGGCTAGGGTTAGGTGTAGGTGGGATGGCTGGGCCTTGGAGGGGCAAATGGGCCTGCACTGGAGGTTGGGCCGGCCTAGGCTATCTCTCTTCTCTCTCTCTCATATTTCCTTCAACAGAAAAGAATTGGAGAGATGAAAAGAAAGAGAAGGATAGGGAAAGAATTAGTGCACGCAAATAATATTCCCGGACTCGCAAAAGTGCGCTGGTTCCAAGAAAAATAGGACAGGCATGATCGCAAGGATTTAATTCAAAATCATTTGAATTTAATTCAATTGGTTTGAACAAGGGCTAGGAATTAGAGGTGTCCAAAAATGTTGAGGTTTTTGGAGGAGCCTCGAGAAAAGAGATGAGAGATATTGGCAAGGTTTGAAGGTCAAAATCGAAGAGGAATAGACATGGGAATTATTTTGCACGTGTGTTACGATGATTCCAAATTAATGGAATATTTATAATAGCTCCCTAAATATTAGCAGGATAAAGTTATAAAGAGAAGTCACTCTTCCCTCGATTTAAATGGATCGAAGATCCACACAAATTATTTAGTTGAGATGCAAAAGATTTATGACATGATGCAATGCACATGATGCAAAGATATGAAATGCATGACACGCAAGCAAATGACGAGGCAACAACAGCGAATAATTGGACGACACCTGGCACATCGGTCTCGGGGTGTCACAATGTTGTAGATCAATTGCTCGCTTATAGCTTCCCCGTTTTATTTATGATATGTTCCTAGAGAAAACTATGTTGAAAGATGTTAGTAGCAATGATGCGGACTGGGTCCATGATCTGAGGATTATCCTCATTGCTGCACAGAATAATTATGTCCTTGATGCACTGCTAGGAGGCAACCTATTGCAGGAGCAGAGGCAGACGTTATGAACGTTTGGCAAGCTCGGTATGATGACTACTTGATAGTTTAGTGCGCCATGTTTTATGGCTTAGAACCGGGACTTCAAAAACGTTTTTAACGAGCATGTAAGATGTTCCAAGAGTTGAAATTAGTATTTCAGACTCATGCCCGTGTCGAGAGGTATGAGACCTCTGATAGTACTTTGCATACAAGATGGAGGAGAATAGATCAACCGGTGAGCATGTGCTCAGATTGTCTGGGTACTACAATTGCTTGAATCAAATGGGAGTTAATCTTCCAGATAAGATAGTGATTGACAGAGTTCTCTAGTCATTATCACCAAGTTACTGGAACTTAGTGATGTACTATAATATGCAAGGGATGACGTAAAACGATTCCCGAGCTCTCCGCGATGCTGAAATCGGCGAAGGTAGAAATCAAGAAAAGCATCAAGTGTTGATGGTTGACAAGACCACTAGTTTCAAGTAAAAGGGCAAGGGAAAGAAAGGGAACATCAAGAAGAATGGCAAGCAATTTGCCACTCCCATGAAGAAGCCCAAAGCTAGACCCAAGCCTGAAACTGAGTGCTTCTACTGCAAAGGAAATGGTCATTGGAAGCGGAACTGTCCTAAATACTTGGCGGATAAGAAGGATGGCAAAGTGAACAAAAGTATATATGATATACATGTTATTGATGTGTACTTTACTAGTGTTCATAGTAGCCCTTGGGTATTTGATATTGGTTCAGTTGCTATGATTAGTAACTTGAAACAGGAGTTACAAAATGAACAGAGACTAGTTGAGGGCGAGGTGATGATGTGTGTTGGAAATAATTCCAAGGTTGATAAGATCACCATCGCACACTCCTATTACCTTCGGATTAGTGTTGAACCTAAAATAAATGTTATTTGGTGTTTGCGTTGAGCATAATATGATTGGATCATGTTATTGCAATACGGTTGTTCATTTAAGTCAAAGAATAATGGTTATTCTGTTTACATGAATAAAACCTTCTGTGGTCATACACCCAAGGTGAATGGTTTATTGAATCTCGATCGTAGTAATACACATATTCATAATATTGATACCAAAAGATGTGAAGTTGATAATGATAGTGCAACATACTAGTGGCACTGCCATTTAGGTCATATTGGTATAAAGCACATGAAGAAACTCCATGGGGATGGACTTTTGGAATCACTTGATTATAAATCATTTGATGCTTTCGAACCATGCCTCATGGGCAAGATGACTAAGACTCCGTTCTCCGGAACAATGGAACGAACCACTAACTTATTGGAAATAATACATACTGATTTATGAGATCTGATGAGTGTTGAGGCTCGTGGCGGGTATCATTATTTTCTGACCTTCACAGATGATTTAAGCTTATATGGGTATATCTACTTGATGAAACACAAGTCTGAAACATTTGAGAAGTTCAAAGAAATTTAGAGTGAAGTTAACAATATAATCATCGTAACAAGAAAATAAAGTTTCTACGATCTGATCGCGGAGGCAAATATTTGAGTTACGAGTTTGGCCAACAATGTGGAATAAGTTTCACAACTCATGCCACCTGGAACACCACAGAGTAATGGTGTGTTCGAACGTCGTAACCATACTTTATTAGATATGGTGTGATCTATGATGTCTCTTACCGATTTACCACTTTCATTTTGGGGTTGTGCATTAGAGACAGTTGCATTCACGTTAAATAGGGCACAATCTAAATTCGTTGAGAAGACACCGTATGAACTATGGTTTATGCAAGAAACCTAAGATGTCGTTTCTTAAAGTTTGGGGCTGCGATGCTTATTTGAAAAAGTTTCAGCCTGATAAGCTCAAACCCAAATCGGAGAAGTGCGTCTTCATAGGATACCAAAAAGAAATTGTTGTGTACACCTTCTACAACAGATCCGAAGGCAAGATCTTTGTTGCTAAGAGTGGATCCTTTCTAGAGAAGGAGTTTCTCTCAAAAGAAGTGAGTGGGAGGAAAGTAGAACTTGATGAGGTAATTATACCTTCTCTCGAATTGGAAAGTAGCTCATCACTGAAATCAGTTCCAGTGATGCCTACACCAATTAGTGAGGAAGTTAATGATGATGATCATGAAACTTCAAATCAAGTTACTACCTAACCTCGTAGGTCAACCAGAGTATGTTCCACACCAGAGTGGTACAGTAATCCTGTTCTGGAAGTCATGTTACTAGACCATGACGAACCTACAAACTATGAGGAAGCGATGATGAGCCTAGATTCCGCGAAATGGCTTAAGGCCATGAAATCTGAGATGGGATCCATGTATGAGAACAAAGTATGGACTTTGATTGACTTGCCCGATGATCGGTGAGCCATTCAGAATAAATGGAACTTCAAGAGGAAGACGGACGCTGATAGTAGTGTTACTATCTACAAAGCTCGACTTGTTGCGAAAGGTTTTCGACAAGTTCAAGGAGTTGACTACGATGAGACCTTCTCACCCGTAGCAATGCTTAAGTTTGTCCGAATCATGTTAGCAATTGCCGCATTTTATGCTTATGAAATTTGGCAAATGGATGTCAAAACTGCATTCCTTAATGGATATCTTAAAGAAGAGTTGTATATGATGCAACCAGAAGGTTTTGTCAATCCAAAAGTTGCTAACAAAGTGTGCAAGCTCCAAGATCCATTTATGGACTGGTGCAAGCATCTCAGATTTGGAATATACGTTTTGATAGTGTGATCAAAGCATATAGTTTTATACAGACTTTTGGAGAAGCATGTATTTACAAGAAAGTGAGTGGGAGCTTTGTAGCATTTCTGATATTATATGTGGATGACATATTGTTGATCAGAAATGATACTGAATTTCTGGATAGCACAAAAGGATACTTGAATAAGAATTTTTCAGTGAAAGACCTCGGTGAAGCTGCCACATATTGGGATCAAGATCTATAGAGATAGATCAAGACGCTTGATAAATTTTTCAATAAGTACATACCTTTACAAGTTTTTTAAGTACTTCAAAATGAAACAGTCAAAGAAGGAGTTCTTGCCTGTGTTGCAAGGTGTGAAGTTGAGTAAAGACTCAAAACCCGACCACGGCAGAAAATAGAAAGAGAATGAAAAGTCATTCCCTATGCCTCAGTCATAGGTTCTATAGAGTATGCTATACTGTGTTCCAGACCTATTGTATACATTAGCATGATTTTGGTAAGGGAGTACAATAGTGATCTAGGAGTAGATCACTGGACAGCGGTCAAAATTATCCTTAGAGGACTAAGGAAATATTTCTCGGTTATGGAGGTGATAAAAGAGTTCGTTGTAAAGAGTTACGTCGATGCAAGCTTTTGACACCGATCTAGATGACTCTAAGTCTCAATCTAGGTACATATTGAAAGTGGGAGCAATTAGCTAGAGTAGCACCGTGCAAAGTATTGTAGACATAGAAATTTGCAAAATACATACGGGTCTAAATGTTGCAGACCCGTAGACTAAACTTAACTCACAACCAAAACATGATCACTCTTTGGGTGTTAATCACATAGCGATGTGAACTAGCTTATTGACTCTAGTAAACCCTTTGGGTATTAGTTACATCAAGATGTGAACTAATCACATAAAGATGTGAACTATTGGTGTGAAATCACATGACGATGTGAACTAGATTATTGACTCTAGTGCAAGTGGGAGACTGAAGGAAATATGTTCGAGAGGCAATAATAAATGTGTTATTTATATTTCCTTATATCATGATAAATGTTTATTATTCATGCTAGAATTGTATTAACCGGAAACTTAGTACATGTGTGAATACATAGACAAACAGAGTGTTGGAAATATGCCCTAGAGGCAATAATAAAATGGTTATTATTATATTTCTTTGTTCATGATAATTGTCTATTATTCATGCTATAATTGTGTTATCCGGAAATCATAATACATGTGTGAATACATAGACCACAACACGTCCCTAGTGAGCCTCTAGTTGACTAGCTCGTTGATCAAAAGATAGTCATGGTTTCCTGACTATGGACATTGGATGTCATTGATAACGGGATCACATCATTAGGAGAATGATGTGATGGACAAGACCCAATCCTAAGCATAGCTCAAAGATCGTGTAGTTCGTTTGCTGTAGCTTTTCCGAATGTCAAGTATCATTTCCTTAGACCATGAGATTGTGCAACTCCCGGATACCGTAGGAGTGCTTTGGGTGTGCCAAACGTCACAACGTAACTGGGTGACTATAAAGGTACACTACAGGTATCTCCGAAAGTATCTGTTGGGTTGGCACGAATCGAGACTGGGATTTGTCACTCCGTATGACGGAGAGGTATCTCTGGGCCCACTCGGTAATGCATCATCATAATGAGCTCAATGTGACCAAGTGGTTGATCACGGGATCATGCATTACGGTACGAGTAAAGTGACTTGCCGGTAACGAGATTGAACGAGGTATTGGGATACCGACGATCGAGTCTCGAGCAAGTACCGTACCGATTGACAAAGGGAATTGTATACGGATTGATTGAATCCTCGACATCGTGGTTCATCCAATGAGATCATCGTGGAGCATGTGGGAGCCAACATGGGTATCCAGATCCTGTTGTTGGTTATTGACCAGAGAGGCGTCTCGGTCATGTATGCATGTCTCTCGAACCCGTAGGGTCTACACACTTAAGGTTCGGTGACGCTAGGGTTGTAGAGATATTAGTATGCAGTAACCCGAAAGTTGTTCGGAGTCCCGGATGAGATCCCGGACGTCAAGAGGAGTTCCGTAATGGTCCGGAGGTAAAGATATATATATAGGAAGTCCAGTTTCGGCCATCGGGAAGGTTTCGGGGGTCGCCGGTATTGTACCGGGACCACCAGAAGGGTCTCGGGGGTCCACCGGGTGGGGCCACCTATCCCGGAGGGCCCCATGGGCTGAGTTGGGAGGGGAACCAGCCCCTAGTGGGCTGGTGGGCCCTCCCTTGGGCCTCCCCTACGCCTAGGGTTGGGAAACCCTAGGGGTGGGGGCGCCCCCCACTTGGCTTGGGGGGAAGCCACCCCTTGGCCGCCGCCCCCTTGGAGATCCATCTCCTAGGGCCGGCGCCCCCCCCCCCCAAGGCCCCTATATAAAGAGGGGGGAGGGAGGGCAGCCAAACACCCTTGATCTTTGCACCTCCCTCTCCCTCCGTTACACCTCTCCTCCCCGCTTGCGCTTGGCGAAGCCCTGCCGGGATCCTGCTGCATCCACCACCACGCCGTCGTGCTGCTGGATCTTCATCAACCTCTCCTTCCCCCTTGCTGGATCAAGTTGGAGGAGACGTCTTCCCAACCGTACGTGTGTTGAACGCGGAGGTGCCGTCCGTTCGGCACTTGGTCATCGGTGATTTGGATCACGTCGAGTACGACTCCATCAACCACGTTCTCTTGAACGCTTCCGCGCGCGATCTACAAGGGTATGTAGATGCACTCCTCTCTCCCTCGTTGCTAGATGACTCCATAGGTTGATCTTGGTGATGCGTAGAAAATTTTAAAATTCTGCTACGTTCCCCAACAGTGGCATCATGAGCTAGGTCTATGCGTAGTTTCTATGCACGAGTAGAACACAAAGTAGTTGTGGGCGTCGATATTGTCAATTATCTTGTCGTTACTAGTCTTATCTTGATTCGGCGGCATTGTGGGATGAAGCGGCCCGGACCGACCTTACACGTACGCTTACGTGAGACTGGTTCCACCGACTGACATGCACTAGTTGCATAAGGTGGCTGGCGGGTGTCTGTCTCTCCCACTTTAGTCGGATCGGATTCGATGAACAGGGTCCTTATGAAGGGTAAATAGAAATTGGCAATTCACGTTGTGGTCTTGGCATAGGTAAGAAACGTTCTTGCTAGAAACCTATAGCAGCCACATAAAAACTTGCAACAACAATTAGAGGACGTTTAACTTGTTTTTGCAGCAAGTGTTTTGTGATGTGATATGGCCAAAGGATGTGATGAATGATATATGTGATGTATGAGATGATCATGTTCTTGTAATAGGAATCACGACTTGCATGTCGATGAGTATGACAACCGGCAGGAGCCATAGGAGTTGTCTTTATTTATTTATGACCTGCGTGTCAACATAAACGTCATGTAGTTACTTTACTTTATTGCTAAAGCGTTAACCATAGTAGTAGAAGTAATAGATGACGAGACAACTTCAAGAAGACACGATGATGAAGATCATGATGATGGAGATCATGGTGTCATGCCGGTGACAACGATGATCATGGAGCCCCGAAGATGGAGATCAAAAGGAGCAAATGATATTGGCCATATCATGTCACTATTTGATTGCATGTGATGTTTATCATGTTTTACATCTTATTTGCTTAGAACGACGGTAGCTTAAATAAGATGATCCCTCATAATAATTTCAAGAAAGTGTTCCCCCTAACTGTGCACCATTGTGAAGGTTCGTTGTTTCGAAGCACCACGTGATGATCGGATGTGATAGATTCTAACGTTCGAATACAACGGGTGTAAGCCAGATTTACACACGCAATACACTTAGGTTGACTTGATGAGCCTAGCATGTATAGACATGGCCTCGAAACACAGAAGACCGAAAGGTCGGGCATGAGTCGTATAGAAGATACAATCAACATGAAGATGTTTACCGATGTTAACTAGTCCGTCTCACGTGATGATCGGACACGGCCTAGTTGACTCGGATAATGTTTCACTTAGATGACTAGTGGGATGTCTATATGAGTGGGAGTTCATTGAGTAATTTGATTAAATGAACTTAATTATCATGAACTTAGTCTAAAATCTTTACAATATGTCTTGTAGATCAAATGGCCCACGTTGTCCTCAACTTCAACGTGTTTCTAGAGAAAACCAAGCTGAAAGACGATGGCAGCAACTATACGGACTGGATCAGGAACCTGAGGATCATCCTCATAGCTGCCAAGAAAGATTATGTCCTAGAAGCACCGCTAGGTGACGCACCTGTCCCAGAGAACCAAGACATTATGAACGCTTGGCAGTCACATGCTGATGATTACTCCCTCGTTCAGTGCGGCATGCTTTACAGCTTAGAACCGGGGCTCCAAAAGCGTTTTGAGAGACACGGAGCATATGAGATGTTCAAAGAGCTGAAAATGGTTTTTCAAGCTCATGCCCAGGTCGAGAGATATGAAGTCTCCGACAAGTTCTTCAGCTATAAGATGGAGGAAAATAGTTCTGTCAGTGAGCACATACTCAAAATGTCTGGGTTGCATAACCGCTTGACTCAGCTGGGAGTTAATCTCCCGGATGACGCGGTCATTGACAGAATCCTTCAGCCGCTTCCACCGAGCTACAAGAGCTTTGTGATGAACTTCAATATGCAGGGGATGGAAACGACCATTCCTGAGGTATATTCAATGCTGAAATCAGCGGAGGTGGAAATCAAAAAGGAACATCAAGTGTTGATGGTGAATAAAACCACTAAGTTCAAGAAAGGCAAGGGTAAAAAGAACTTCAAGAAGGACGGCAAGGGAGTTGCCGCGCCCGGTAAGCAAGCTGCCGGGAAGAAGCCAAAGAATGGACCCAAGCCCGAGACTGAGTGTTTTTATTGCAAGGGAAGTGGTCACTGGAAGCGGAACTGCCCCAAATACTTAGCGGACAAGAAGGCCGGCAACACTAAAGGTATATGTGATATACATGTAATTGATGTGTACTTTACCAGTACTCGTAGTAGCTCCTGGGTATTTGATACCGGTGCGGTTGCTCACATTTGTAACTCAAAGCAAGAGCTACGGAATAAACGGAGACTGGCGAAGGACGAGGTGACGATGAGCGTCGGGAATGGTTCCAAGGTCGATGTGATCACCGTCGGCACGCTACCTCTACATTTACCTACGAGATTAGTTTTAAACCTCAATAATTGTTATTTAGTGCCAGCTTTGAGCATGAACATTGTATCAGGATCTCATTTAATTCGAGATGGCTACTCATTTAAATCCGAGAATAATGGTTGTTCTATTTATATGAGAGATATGTTTTATGGTCATGCTCCGTTGGTGAATGGTTTATTCTTAATGAATCTCGAGCGTAATGTTACACATATTCATAGTGTGAATACCAAAAGATGTAAGGTTGATAATGATAGTCCCACATACTTGTGGCACTGCCGCCTTGGTCACATAGGTGTCAAACGCATGAAGAAGCTCCATGCAGATGGACTTTTGGAGTCTCTTGATTACGAATCATTTGACACGTGCGAACCATGCCTCATGGGTAAAATGACCAAGACTCCGTTCTCAGGAACAATGGAGCGAGCAACCAACTTATTGGAAATCATACATACTGATGTGTGCGGTCCAATGAGTGTTGAGGCTCGCGGTGGCTATCGTTATGTTCTCACCCTCACTGATGACTTGAGTAGATATGGGTATGTCTACTTAATGAAACACAAGTCTAAGACCTTTGAAAAGTTCAAAGAATTTCAAAGTGAGGTTGAGAATCAACGTGACAGGAAAATCAAGTTCTTGCGATCAGATCGTGGGGGAGAATACTTGAGTCACGAATTTGGCACACACTTAAGAAAATATGGAATAATTTCACAACTCACGCCACCTGGAAAAACTCAGCGTAATGGTGTGTCCGAACATCGTAATCGCACTCTATTAGATATGGTGCGATCTATGATGTCTCTTACCGATTTACCGCTATCTTTTTGGGGCTATGCTTTAGAGACTGCCGCATTCACTTTAAATAGCACTCCGTCGAAATCCGTTGAGACGACACCGTATGAATTATGGTTTGGGAAGAAACCTAAGCTGTCGTTTCTAAAAGTTTGGGGATGCGATGCTTATGTCAAGAAACTTCAACCTAAAAAGCTCGAACCCAAGTCGGAAAAATGCGTCTTCATAGGATACCCTAAAGAAACTATTGGGTATACCTTCTACCTCAGATCCGAAGGCAAGATCTTTGTTGCCAAGAATGGATCCTTTCTAGAGAAGGAGTTTCTCTCGAAAGAAGTAAGTGGGAGGAAAGTAGACCTTGATGAAGTATTACCTCTTGAACCGGAAAATGGCGCAACTCAAGAAAATGTTCCTGAGGTGCCTGCACCGACTAGAGAGGAAGTTAATGATAATGATCAAGATACTTCTGATCAAGCTCCTACTAAAATTCGAAGGTCCACAGGGACACGTTCCGCACCAGAGTGGTACGGCAACCCTGTCTTGGAAATCATGTTGTTAGACAACGGTGAACCTTCGAACTATGAAGAAGCGATGGTGGGCCCGGATTCCGACAAATGGCTGGAAGCCATGAAATCCGAGATAGGATCCATTTATGAAAACGAAGTATGGACTTTGACTGACTTGCCCGATGATCGGCGAGCCATAGAAAATAAATAGATCTTTAAGAAGAAGACAGACGCGGATGGTAATGTGACCATCTATAAAGCTCGGCTTGTCGCTAAGGGTTATCGACAAGTTCAAGGGGTTGACTACGATGAGACTTTCTCACCCCTAGCGAAGCTGAAGTCCGTCCAGAATCATGTTAGCAATTGCCGCATTCTATGATTATGAGATATGGCAAATGGACGTCAAAACGGCATTCCTTAATGGTTTCCTTAAGGAAGAATTGTATATGATGCAGCCAGAAGGTTTTGTCGATCCTAAGAATGCTGACAAGGTGTGCAAGCTCCAACGCTCGATTTATGGGCTGGTGCAAGCATCTCGGAGTTGGAACATTCATTTTGATGAGATGATCAAAGCGTTTGGGTTTACGCAGACTTATGGAGAAGCCTGTATTTACAAGAAAGTGAGTGGGAGCTTTGTAGCATTTCTAATATTGTATGTGGATGACATACTGTTGATGGGAAATGACATAGAATTCTTGGAAAGCATAAAGGCCTACTTGAACAAGTGTTTTTCAATGAAGGATCTTGGAGAAGCTGCTTATATATTTGGCATCAAGATCTATAGAGATAGATCGAGACGCCTCATTGGTCTTTCATAGAGTACGTACCTTGACAAGATATTGAAGAAGTTCAAAATGGATCAGTCAAAGAAGGGGTTCTTGCCTGTATTGCAAGGTACGAGATTGAGCATGGCTCAATGCCCGACCATGGCAGAAGATAGAGAAAAGATGAGTGTCGTCCCCTATGCCTCGGCCATAGGGTCTATCATGTATGCTATGCTGTGTACCAGACCTGATGTAAACCTTGCCGTAAGTTTGGTAGGAAGGTACCAAAGTAATCCCGGCATGGAACACTGGACAGCGGTCAAGAATATCCTGAAAAGGACTAAGGAAATGTTTCTCGTTTATGGAGGTGACGAAGAGCTCGTCGTAAAGGGTTACGTCGATGCTAGCTTCGACACAGATCTGGATGACTCTAAGTCACAAACCGGATACGTGTATATTTTGAATGGTGGCGCAGTAAGCTGGTGCAGTTGCAAGCAAAGCGTTGTGGCGGGATCTACATGTGAAGCGGAGTACATGGCAGCCTCGGAGGCAGCACAAGAAGCAGCCTGGGTGAAGGAGTTCATTACCGACCTAGGAGTCATACCCAATGCATCGGGCCCGATGACTCTCTTCTGTGACAACACTGGAGCTATTGCCCTTGCCAAGGAGCCCAGGTTTCACAGGAAGACCAGGCATATCAAGCGTCGCTTCGACTCCATTCGTGAAAGTGTTCAAAATGGATACATAGAGATTTGTAAAGTACATACGGACCTAAATGTGGCAGATCCGTTCACTAAACCTCTCCCTAGAGCAAAACATGATCAACACCAGAACTGCATGGGTGTTTGATTCATCACAATGTAACTAGACTATTGACTCTAGTGCAAGTGGGAGACTATTGGAAATATGCCCTAGAGGCAATAATAAAATGGTTATTATTATATTTCTTTGTTCATGATAATTGTCTATTATTCATGCTATAATTGTGTTATCCGGAAATCATAATACATGTGTGAATACATAGACCACAACACGTCCCTAGTGAGCCTCTAGTTGACTAGCTCGTTGATCAAAAGATAGTCATGGTTTCCTGACTATGGACATTGGATGTCATTGATAACGGGATCACATCATTAGGAGAATGATGTGATGGACAAGACCCAATCCTAAGCATAGCTCAAAGATCGTGTAGTTCGTTTGCTGTAGCTTTTCCGAATGTCAAGTATCATTTCCTTAGACCATGAGATTGTGCAACTCCTGGATACCGTAGGAGTGCTTTGGGTGTGCCAAACGTCACAACGTAACTGGGTGACTATAAAGGTACACTACAGGTATCTCCGAAAGTATCTGTTGGGTTGGCACGAATCGAGACTGGGATTTGTCACTCCGTATGACGGAGAGGTATCTCTGGGCCCACTCGGTAATGCGTCATCATAATGAGCTCAATTGACCAAGTGGTTGATCATGGGATCATGCATTACGGTACGAGTAAAGTGACTTGCCGGTAACGAGATTGAACGAGGTATTGGGATACCGACGATCGAGTCTCGGGCAAGTAACGTACCGATTGACAAAGGGAATTGTATACGGATTGATTGAATCCTCGACATCGTGGTTCATCTGATGAGATAATCGTGGAGCATGTGGGAGCCAACATGGGTATCCAGATCCCGCTGTTGGTTATTGACCGGAGAGGCGTCTCGGTCATGTCTGCATGTCTCCCGAACCCGTAGGGTCTACACACTTAAGGTTGGGTGACGCTAGGGTTGTAGAGATATTAGTATGCAGTAACCCGAAAGTTGTTCGGAGTCCCGGATGAGATCCCGGACGTCATGAGGAGTTCCGGAATGGTCCGGAGGTAGAGATTTATATATAGGAAGTCCAGTTTCGGCCATCGGGAAGGTTTCGAGGGTCGCCGGTATTGTACCGGGACCACCGGACGGGTCCCGGGGGTCCACCAGGTGGGGCCACCTATCCCTGAGGGCCCCATGGTCTGAGTTGGGAGGGGAACCAGCCCCTAGTGGGCTGGTGCGCCCCCCCCCCCTTGGGCCTCCCCTGCGCCTAGGGTTGGGAAACCCTAGGGGTGGGGGCGCCCCCCACTTGGCTTGCGGGGAAGCCACCCCTTGGCCGCCGCCCCCTTGGAGATCCATCTCCTAGGGCCGGCGCCCCCCCCCCCAAGGCCCCTATATAAAGAGGGGGAGGGAGGGCAGCCAAACACCCTTGCTCTTGGCGCCTTCCTCTCCCTCCATTACACCTATCCTCCCCGCTTGCGCTTGGCGAAGCCCTGCCGGGATCCTGCTGCATCCACCACCACGCCGTCGTGCTGCTGGATCTTCATCAACCTCTCCTTCCCCCTTGCTGGATCAAGTTGGAGGAGACGTCTTCCCAACCGTACGTGTGTTGAACGTGGAGGTGCCGTCCGTTTGGCACTTGGTCATCGGTGATTTGGACCACGTCCAGTACGACTCCATCAACCCCGTTCTCTTGAACGCTTCCACGCGCGATTTACAAGGGTATGTAGATGCACTCCTCTCTCCCTCGTTGCTGGATGACTCCATAGATTGATCTTGGTGATGCGTAGAAAATTTTAAAATTCTGCTACGCTCCCCAACACAGAGTGTCCCTAGTATGCCTCTACTTGACTAGCTCGTTAATCAAAGATGGTTAAGTTTCCTAGCCATGGAAATGTGTTGTCATTTGATGAATGGGATCACATCATTACAGAATGATGTGATGGACTAGACCCATCCGTTATCTTAGCACTATGATCGTTTAGTTTATGTTATTGCTTTCTTCATGACTTATACATGTTCCTATAACTATGAGATTATGCAACTCCCGAATACCGGAGGAACACTTAGTGTGCTATCAAACGTCACAACGTAACTGGGTGATTATAAAGATGCTCTACAGGTGTCTCCGATGGTGTTTGTTGAGTTGGCATAGATCGAGATTAGGATTTGTCACTCCGTGTATCGGAGAGGTATCTCTGGGCCCTCTCGGTAATGCACATCATGATACGTCTCCGTTGTATCTATAATTTTTTATTATTCCATGCCAATATTATTCAACTTTCATATAATTTTTGGCAACTTTTTATATTATTTTTGGGACTAACATATTGATCCAGTGCCCAGTGCCAGTTCCTGCCTGTTGCATGTTTTGGGTTTCGCAGAATATCCATATCAAACAGAGTCCAAACGGGATAAAAACGGATGGAGCTTATTTTTGGAAAATATGGAAAATTCGGAAGGAAAATCAATGCGAACCAGTGCCCGAGGTGGTCACGAGGCAGGGGGTGCCCCCCTAGGGCGCGCGCCCTACCCTTGTGAGCCCACCGTAAGGCGGTTGACGCTCTTCTTTTTCCGCAAGAAAGCTAATATTCGGGAGGGAATCACGGCGAAGGTTTCAGGCCAATCGGAGTTACGGATCTCCATATATACACAAAACGGTGAAACAGAGCCACAAGAGAACGCAGAAACAGAGAGAGACAGAGAGATAGATCCAATCTCGGAGGGGCTCTCGCCCCTCCCACGCCATGGGAGCCAAGGACCAGAGGGGAAACCCTTCTCCCATCTAGGGAGGAGGTCAAGAAAGAAGAAGAAGAAGAAGGGGGGCCCTCTCCCCCTTGCTTCCGGTGGCGTCGGAGCACTGCCGGGGCCATCATCATCACCGCCATCTTCACCAACAACTTCACCGCCATCATCACCAACTCTTCCCCCCTCTATGCAGCGGTGTAACCTCTCTCTTACCCGCTGTAATCTCTACTTAAACATGGTGCTCAACGCTATATATTATTTCCCAATGATGTATGGCTATACTATGATGTTTGAGTAGATATGTTTTGTCCTAATGGCTATTTGATGATCGTGATTGGTTTGAGTTGTATGTTTTATTATTGGTGCTGTCCTATGGTGCTCTCCGTGTCGCGCAAGCGTGAGGGATTCCCGATGTAGGGTTTGCAATATGCTTATGATTTGCTTATGGTGGGTGGCGTGAGTGACAGAAGCACAGACCCGAGTAAGTAGGTTGTTTGCGTATGGGATAAAGGGGACTTGATACTTTAATGCTATGGTTGGGTTTTACCTTAATAAATCTTTAGTAGTTGCGGATGCTTGCTAGAGTTCCAATCATAAGTGCATATGATACAAGTAGAGAAAGTATGTTAGCTTATGCCTCTCCCTCAAATAAAATTGCAATAATGATTACCGGTCTAGTTATCGATTGCCTAGGGACAAATAACTTTCTTGTTGACAAAAGCTCTCTACTAAAACTAATTTAGTTGTGTCTTTATCTAAACAGCCCCTATCTTTTATTTTCGTGTTCTTTACTTTCTTGCAAGCTTACCCAAAAACACCTACAAAGTACTTCTAGTTTCATACTTGTTCTAGGTAAAGCGAATGTTAAGCGTGCGTAGAGTTGTATCGGTGGTCGATAGAACTTGAGGGAATATTTGTTCTACCTTTAGCTCCTCGTTGAGTTTGACACTCTTACTTATCGAAAGAGGCTACAATTGATCCCCTGTACTTGTGGGTTATCAAGACCTTTTTCTGGCGCCGTTGCTGGGGAGCAATAGCGTGGGGTGAATATTCTCGTGTGTGCTTGTTTGCTTTATCACTAAGTAATTTTTATTTGCTGTTCTTAGTTGTTCTCTATCTTTAGTTATGGATATGGAACACGAAATACCAAAAAAATTAGGTGTACTCTCTGCTCATGGTGATGGGGAACCTCCTAAAACCCTCGATGCTGGTTATGTGAAAGATATTATGTACTACTTTAATATTCCTGAGAAAACCCCATTCAATTATGTAATGGGAGTAACGTTGGATCAACGTGAATACTTTAGGTATTACCGCTTGACACAAAAAGGGAAACTATTATGGGATCAAATTCATATACTGAATTGGTATGCTAGGCAACTATGCTTGAGATATGATTATACTTGTTGCTCTAAGGTGAAGGCTCCACACCTTCCCTTTTCGTGTGAATTTAATGATAATGAAACCTTAGCTTCTTATGCTAATGGTATATATGATTACTATGATGTGGAACAAATAGAAGAATTTGTTGCTTTTAAGGGTGCTTATGAAATTGAATCTATGTTTAAAGAGTTTGAAGATTTTGATGATGCTGTTTATAGACCTGAAAATTTAGCTATCCTAAAATATTGTTATGAGAATTATGAATACAATTATGAAATTAATGCGCTTATTAAGAAAGACTCCGCTGTCCAAGAAGAGACTAATATTTTGCAGGAGTCTATGGAAGAAGAAATTGATGAAACTGTGAGCTCATTGGATGAAAAAGATGAGGAAGAGAGCGAAGAACAAAAGGAGGAAGAGCGGATTGATCACCTATGCCCACCTTCTAATGAGAGTAACTCTTCAACTCATACGTTGTTTAATTTCCCTTCATGCTTACCGAAGGATGAATGCTATGATAATTGCTATGATCTCGTCGATTCTTTTGAAATATCCCTTTTTGATGATGCTTGTGGCCAAGATGCCAATACGAATTATGTTTATGGAGATGAACTTGCTATAGTTCCTTATGTTAAACATGAAATTGTTGCTATTGCACCCACACATGATAGTCCTATTATCTTTTTAAATTCTCCCGACTACACTATATCGGAGAAGTTTGCACTTATTAAGGATTGTATTGATGGGTTGCCTTTTACCGTTGCACATGATGATTTTGATGTATATAATATGCATGTGCTTGCTTCTCCTACTTGCAATTATTATGAGAGAGGAACTATATCTCCACCTCTCTATGCTTCCCACATGATAAAATTGCAAGGAACTGTTTATACTATGCATTGGCCTTTACTATGTGTGCATGAATTGTTCTTTTTATGACATGCCGATGCATAGGAAGAGAATTAGACTTCGTCATTACATGATATATGTTACTTTCTGCTCACTACTAAATGCCAAATCATTGTTAATTAAAATTGGCTTTGATATACCTTGGGATCCGGGTGGATTCACTACTTGAGCACTATATGCCTAGCTTAATGGCTTTAAAGAAAGCACTGCCAGGGAGACAACCCGGAAGTTTTAGAGAGTCATTTATTTCTGTTGAGTGCTTTCATATAGTTTTAAAACAACAAAAATAAAGAGGGGAACCCAAAACTTTTTCTAAAAGAAAAGTGAAAGTGAGAGAGACGAGCATTGTGAAAGTGGGGGACGTCCTTGAACTTTGTTCATGCCCATGGGAACTTTGTGAATCTTAATTACAGAAACTTTTCAATAAAAATAATTATCCCCTTGTACAATTCATTGTATTATAAAAATAATGTGCCAAGGTTTGCCTTTAGGATGTTTAAATTTGCTTGATGGTTTGTACGGTGCAGGACAGAAACTTTGGCTGTAGTGCGCGATTTTACATTTTTTAGCTGGAACATCAAATGGTTCTGATTCTTTTTGCACTGCTTCCTATATAAATTGTTTATTTTTCCTAATTTTGGTAGAATTTTTCAAGTATCATAAGTATGGTGAATGTTCAGATTATTACAGACTGTTCTGTTTTAGACAGATTCTGTTTTTGATGCATAGTTTGCTTTTTTTATGAAACTAACGATTTATATCAGTGGATTAAGCCATGAAAAAGTTATACTACAGTAGACACAATGCAGAAAAAAAATATGAATTGGTTTGTAACAGTACTTAGAGTAGTGATTTGCTTTATTATACTAACGGATCTTATCGAGTTTTCTGTTGAAGTTTTGTGTGGATGAAGTGTTCGATGATTGAGAAGGTTTCGATGTGAGAAGAAGGAAGAGAGGCAAGAGCTCAAGCTTGGGGATGCCCAAGGCACCCCAAGTATATACTCAAGGAGACTCAAGCGTCTAAGCTTGGGGATGCTGGGAAGGCATCCCCTCTTTCTTCAACAAATATCAGTATGTTTTCAGATTCGTTTCGTTCATGCGATATGTGCAATCTTGGAGCGTCTTTTGCATTTAGTTTTCATTTTTTCTTTTATGCACCATGCTGGTATGAGATAGTCCTTGGTTGATTTATAGAATGCTCTTTGCACTTCACTTATATCTTTTGAGTATGGCTTTATAGAATGCTTCATGTGCTTCACTTATATCATTTGAAGTTTGGATTGCCTGTTTCTCTTTACATCGACAACCGCTATTTGTAGAATGCTCTTTTGCTTCACTTATATTTGTTAGAGTGTGGGCATATCTTTTGTAGAAAGAATTAAACTCTCTTGCTTCACTTATATCTGTTTAGAGAGATGACAGGAATTGGTCATTCACATGGTTAGTCATAAAATCCTACATAAAACTTGTAGATCACTGAATATGATATGTTTGATTCCTTGCAATAGTTTTGCGATATAAAGATGGTGATATTAGAGTCATGCTAGTGGGTAGTTGTGGATTGTAGAAATACTTGTGTTGAGGTTTGTCCGTAGCATGCACGTATGGTGAACCGTTATGTAACGAAGTCGGAGCATGATTTATTTATTGATTGTCTTCCTTATGAGTGGCGGTCGGGGACGAGCGATGGTCTTTTTCTACCAATCTATCCCCCTAGGAGCATGCGCGTAGTACTTTGTTTTGATGACTAATAGATTTTTGCAATAAGTATGTGAGTTCTTTATGACTAATGTTGAGTCCATGGATTATACGCACTCTCACCCTTCCACTATTGCTAGCCTCTCTAGTACCGTGCAACTTTCGCCGGTACCTTAAACCCACCATATATCTTCCTCAAAACAGCCACCATACCTACCTATCATGGCATTTCCATAGCCATTCCGAGATACATTGCCATGCAACTTCCACCATCATCATATACATGACTTGAGCATTCATTGTCATATTGCATTGCATGATCGTAAGATAGCTGGCATGATGTTTTCATGGCTTGTCCGTTTTTTGATGTCATTGCTACGCTAGATCATTGCACATCCCGGTATACCGCCGGAGGCATTCATATAGAGTCATATCCTTGTTCTAGATATCGAGTTGTAAGATTGAGTTGTAAGTAAATAAAAGTGTGATGATCATCATTATTAGAGCATTGCCCCTGTGAGGAAAGGATGATGGAGACCATGATTCCCCCATAAGTCGGGATGAGACTCCGGACTTTACAAAAAAAAGAGGCCAAAGAAGCCCAAATAAAAAAAGAGGCCAAAGAAGCCCACAAAAAAATAAAAAAAAGAGAAAATAAAAAAATGAGAGAAAAAGAGAGAAGGGGCAATGTTACTATCCTTTTACCACACTTGTGCTTCAGAGTAGCACCATGTTCTTTATAGAGAGAGTATCATATGCTTTCACTTTCGTATACTAGTGGGAATTTTCATTATAGAACTTGGCTTGTATATTCCGATGATGGGCTTCCTCAAATGCCCAAGGTCTTCATGAGCAAGCAAGTTGGATGCACACCCACTTAGTTTTCAATTTGAGCTTTCATACACTTATAGCTCTAGTGCATCCGTTGCATGGCAATCCCTACTCACTCACATTGATATCTATTGATGGGCATCTCCATAGCCCGTTGATACGCCTAGTTGATGTGAGACTATCTTCTCCTTTTTGTCTTCTCCACCATCATATTCTATTCCACCTATAGTGCTATGTCCATGGCTCACGCTCATGTATTGCGTGAAAGTTGAAAAGGTTTGAGAACGTCAAAAGTATGAAACAATTGCTTGGCTTGTCATCGGGGTTATGCATGATGTGAGTATTTTGTGTGGTGAAGATGGAGCATAGCCAGACTATATGATTTTATAGGGATAACTTTCTTTGGCCATGTTATTTTGAAAAGACATGATTGCTTTATTAGTAGGCTTGAAGTATTATTGTTTTTATGTCAAATGATAGACTATTGCTTTGAATCACTCGTGTCTTAATATTCATGCCATGATTAGACATATGATCAAGATTATGCTAGGTAGCATTCCATATCAAAAATTATCTTTTTTACCATTTACCTACTCGAGGACGAGTAGGAATTAAGCTTGGGGATGCTGATACGTCTCCGTTGTATCTATAATTTTTGATTGTTCCATGCCAATATTATTCAACTTTCATATACTTTTTGGCAACTTCTTATATAATTTTTGGGACTAACATATTGATCCAGTGCCCAGTGCCAGTTCCTGTCTATTGCATGTTTTTGGTTTCGCAGAATATCCATATCAAACGGAGTCCAAACGGGATAAAAACGGGCGGAGCTTATTTTTGGAAAATCTGGAAAATTCGAAAGGAAAATCAACGCGAACCAGTGCCCGAGGTGGTCACGAGGCAGCCCCCCCCCCCTAGGGCGCGCCCCCTACCCTCGTGAGCCCACCATAAGGCGGTTGACGCTCTTCTTTTGCCGCAAGAAAGCTAATATTCGGAAAAAATCACGGCGAAGGTTTCAGGCCAATCGGAGTTACGGATCTCCATATATACATGAAACGGTGAAACAGAGCCACAAGAGAACGCAGAAAGAGAGAGAGACAGAGAGATAGATCCAATATCGGAGGGGCTCCCGCCCCTCCGACGCCATGGGAGCCAAGGACCAGAGGGGAAACCCTTCTCCCATCTAGGGAGGAGGTCAAGGAAGAAGAAGAAGAAGAAGAAGAAGGGGGGCCCTCTCCCCCTTGCTTCCGGTGGCGCCGGAGTGCTGCCGGGGCCATCATCATCACCGCCATCTTCACCAACAACTTCACCGCCATCATCACCAACTCTTCCCCCCTCTATGTAGCGGTGTAACCTCTCTCTTACCCGCTGTAATCTCTACTTAAACATAGTGCTCAACGCTATATATTATTTCCCAATGATGTATGGCTATCCTATGATGTTTGAGTAGATCTGTTTTGTCCTAATGGCTATTTGATTATCGTGATTGGTTTGAGTTGTATGTTTTATTATTGGTGTAGTCCTATGGTGCTCTCCGTCTCGCGCAAGCGTGAGGGATTCCTGCTGTATGGTTTGCAATATGCTTATGATTTGCTTATTGTGGGTGGCGTGAGTGACAGAAGCACAGACCCGAGTAAGTAGGTTGTTTGTGTATGTGATAAAGGGGACTTGATACTTTAATGCTATGGTTGGGTTTTACCTTAATGAATCTTTAGTAGTTGTGGATGCTTGCTAGAGTTCCAATCATAAGTGCATATGATCCAAGTAGAGAAAGTATGTTAGCTTATGCCTCTCCCTCCAATAAAATTGCAATAATGATTACCGGTCTAGTTATCGATTGCCTAGGGACAAATAACTTTCTTGTTGACAAAAGCTCTCTACTAAAACTAATTTAGTTGTGTGTTTATCTAAACAGCCTCTAGCTTTTATTTTTGTGTTCTTTACTTTCTTGTAAGCTTACCCAAAAACACCTACAAAGTACTTCTAGTTTCATACTTGTTCTAGGTAAAGCGAACATCAAGCGTGCGTAGAGTTGTATCGGTGGTCCATAGAACTTGAGGGAATATTTGTTCTACCTTTAGCTCCTCGTTGGGTTCGACACTCTTACTTATCGAAAGAGGCTATAATTGATCCCCTATACTTGTGGGTTATCACATCACTATAAGCCTTGCAAGCAATGTGACTAATGAGTTAGTTGCGGGATGTTGCATAGTAAAGAGACTTGCCGATAATGAGATTGAACTAGGTATGATGATACCAACGATCGAATCTCGGGCAAGGAACATACCGATGACAAAGAGAACAACGTATGTTGTTATGCGGTTTGACCGATAAAGATCTTCGTAGAATATGTAGGAACCAATATGAGCATCCAGATTACGCTATTGGTTATTGACCGGAGATTTGTCTCGGTCATGTCTACATAGTTCTCGAACCCGTAGGGTCCGCACGCTTAACGTTCGATGACGATCGGTATTATGAGTTTATGTGTTTTGATGTACCGAAGGTAGTTCGAAGTCCCGGATGTGATCACGGACATGACATGGAGTCTCAAAATGGTCAAGACATGAAGATTGATATATTGGGAGGTTATGTTTGGACACCGGAATGGTTTCGGATGAGTTCGGGCATATACCGGAGTATCGGGGGATTACCGAAACCCCCCGGGGGCTTAATGGGCCTACATGGGCTTTAGTGGAAGAGAGAGGAGGTGGCCAAAAGGTGGGGACGCGCCACCCCCCCCC
>NC_041392.1:725905473-725908344 GCF_002162155.2 Triticum dicoccoides
AGGGGGGCCAGCCCCCCTTTCCTTCTTCTCCTCTTCCCCTTCCTTCCCCTTCCTATTAGGACTAGGAAAGGGGGGAAACCTACTCCTAGTAGGAGTAGGAATCCCCTCTTGGGGCGCACCATGAGGGCCGGCCAGCCCCCTCCTCCCCTCCTTTATATACGGGGAAGGGGGGCACCCCATGGACACACAAGTTGACAATTGTTTTAACCGTGTGTGGTGCCCCCCTGCATAGATACACACCTCGGTCATATCGTCGTAGTGCTTGGGCGAAGCCCTGCGCCGATAACTTCATCATCACCGTCAACATGCTTTCGTGCTGACGAAACTCTCCCTCGGCCTCAACTGGATCAAGAGTACGAGGGACGTCACCGAGCTGAACGTGTGCAGATCATGCGTTCGGTACTTGATCGATTGGATCGTGAAGACGTTCGACTACATCAACCGCGTTTCTTAACGCTTCTGCTTTCGGTCTACAAGGGTACGTAGACACACTCTCCCCTCTCCTTGCTATGCATCTCCTAGATAAATCTTGCGTGATAGTAGGAAATTTTTTGAAATACTACATTCCCCAACAAAAATTTCAACAACATTACCTATTTTGCAAAAAGAAATATCGTAACATCATCGATATTCAAAATGGCGAAGACAAAAATAATAATTCTGCAACATAACATCTGTTTCAAAAATCCATCCGCAACATCGTCTATGTTGCAAAAAGGGGAGAGGCGATTGTACTTTCCGCAACACAATCTCCGTTGCAAAAAAAACTACAGCATGACCTTTGTTGCGAAAATTTCTGCAATATTACCTATATTAGGAAAAAAAATGTAACATCACCAATGTTGAAAATGATGAAGACAAAAAAAATCTGCAACACAACCTCGGTTGCAAAAATCCTTTTGCAACATCGCCTATGTTGCAGAAAGGTGAAAGACCATTTTTTTTCTGCTGCAAAATCTCTATTGCAAAAAATCTGCAATATGACCTTTGTTGCAAAATTTTCCACAACATTACCTATCACAAAAAAATTCATAACTTCACCGATGTTGAAAATGTTGAAGACAAAAATAATAATTATGCAACACAACATCTGTTGCAAAAATCCTTCCGCAACATCCTCGATGTTGCAAAAAGGTGAAATACGGTTTTTTCCATCAAGCTAACAAACTGCTCTAGGTGTTTCGTAGGAAATTCCTTAATCATTCCTGCAGCCAGCCGGCCGATCCGATTAGTGCGCGTTGGGCTGATCCGATTAGAGAGTTTAAGCCTCTGCACCCGAGGTAAATAAAAATAATCCAAGCCGTCCGACACCTACAGATCACAAGGCTGGTAAGGCGGCGGATGTTTTTTTAATTTTCAGCCGGCAGACGCGCAGTGCAGCCCTTAAAAAAACTTCTTGAATTTTCATTAACATTTTTTGGAATTTTTATGAACATTTTTTGTATTATAATGCACAAATTCTGAATTTTTCGTGAACATTTTTGTATATGATGAACAAATTATGAATTCAAAGAATATGTTTTTTATTTTATGAAAAAAATCTGTCAAGAACATTTCTTGAATATGATGAACAAATTTTGAACTCTATGAGCATTATTTAAAATTGATGAACATTTTTTCAAATTGCTAAACATTTTTAAATCTCGAAAACTATTTTTTGACGTTGATGAAAAAATCGTAATTTAAAAATATACAAATTTGAAAAAATGTCCCTAAGTTCTAAGTATCTTCAGAAATTTTAAATAAAAATATTCGCATTTGAAAAAAATGAATTTCAAAAATGTTCATGACTCCGAAAAGAAAAAAGTGAAAATGAAAAAAATACAGAAAAAAGAAAGGAAAGAACAAGAATGAAAATATATAAAACTAAAATAATATAATAATGCAAAGAAGTTAAGAAGTATTAGTATAAATTTAATAATTACATATTGTTGTTTAAAAATATATTGCTTTCATACATATTATTTTCCTTATCATTTTTAATATATAAATATTTTCGCAAACACGCAAAAAAAATTAAACATGTAAACACTTTTCAAAACAACATAAATAATTCTTGTACATGAATATTTTATTAAATATGTGAACAGTTTCAAAAATTATATGAATGTATATTCAAATATATAATGCACAAATGTATTTTTCAAGTAAGTTATTTTATTTGTATGTATATTATTTATAATGAACGAATATTCTAACTTTATTTTTTACTGTGATTATAATTTACATATTTGTACCAAATTGTAGAAAAGAAACAACTAACAAATGAAAATGTCCAGTGCAGCTCATTTAGAACCCATGTGTGTGTCCACCTATAAGCCATTATGTGCTTGGCTATCATATTTTGCGGGGGGAAAGGAGATATTTATTGCTTAAGGAGGTGCATCAAACTTACAAAATTCAATAACTTCATCCAATCCACCCCCTAGCCACACCGCGGTGTGAGGAGTTTTACGCCCGTAGGTCGCTAACCAATGATTAATTTTATTTTTTGTATGACTAATTTTAGCAATTGAGATCTTCCTATCACATTTCCTCAACTCCTAAATTTCTCGGACTAACACCATGTTGGCTATCCTTAACAGACTGCAAACCCAATTCAATGATTTGTTCAACAGTGTCGCTACTATAGTATGAGGTCTAGGGTTTGAACCACCATAAACACCATTTGTCTTTTGAATTTTCCCTTTGTAGACCTGACAGGTAGGACCCAATCAACATACAGACATATATTGGTTTTTTAGGGACTTTATATGAGATCTAGTATTAATATAGGGGGTTTGTGCAAAAAAACATTGTTCCATCTCTGCCCAGTCACTGCCACTGGGCAACGGCGGAGCTACGTGAAAATCGGGGGGCGTCCCCCCCCCC
>NC_041392.1:725908586-725915889 GCF_002162155.2 Triticum dicoccoides
TAAAAACGTTTAGAATACTAAAATAATGATCTAAACGCTTTTATATTAGTTACAGAGGGAGTAGTAAGCAATGGTCCCTGCAACTAGTTGGAAATAGGTATGAGGCCCATTTTCACTGTACACTACACGCATAAACCCATCTACGCACGCACCCTGCTCGCTGCTCCTCATCTCCAGTGTTGTGATGTGCTCCATCTCACCTAGAACAGCCTAACGGCCAGCCGAAGAGAAGGCGAAGAGATCAGTATGAGCTATGCTTCTAGGCCGTCTGAGTCGTCGCGACGACCCGGCGGCAAGGTGGGGGGATCAAGGGCGCGCCTGGCATCGCCGCTGGCCACTGGTCGCCGATGTTGTCGACTGCTCGAACTCCACCCAGCAGGCCGTCCCGGCATCGGCGGCCGCCACGCCCCATGGAATTTGGCTCTAAGTTCAGTGACAATGCGACTTTGAGTCGTTGCAACCGTATATGCACGCCGAGGCAAGACAAGTTCTGGCACCTATTTTCCGTATTTTTTAACTTTTAGCACCAAAATGCCGCCGGCCATCTTCCTTTGATCTACAACATCAGCTCCCTTCTCTCGCCCTCCTCCGAAGCGGGTGTGTGACGGTCTTGCGGCAGGGCAACAGCGACGGCACACGCCAGGAAGCGTCGAGCCATCTCTCAAACCAAACACAAACATAACCATTCCATTCCTTTGAATTACGCACACCAAACACAAGGACGGAACCAACCCATTACAGTGAAATCGAACCATGACATTCCATTACAATCCGTTCGGGAACCAAACACACCCTTCATGTACCATCCCACGGTTGCAACACATCATACATGCATATTCCACCACACCATGGATGAGCGACCCCATGCACAAATTGCTCTGGGTGTTCATCAGCTGAGCCAAGTGACCATTGCACCGAGATGTTTTGTATTTGAAGCCGCCAAGGACACCCAGCATCTTTCATGTACTTGTTCAGGCATAAACTCCCGAGTGTCAGTTTCAGATTACACGTGCCTGTCGGCCAATCTGTGCATCACCATCAGGATGTGCTTGTCACGACTACAGGCAAAATGCCATTTCACTGGGATAATACACCACCATCTAAGCACAATATATATACACAAGCACTTCCCTACTATATCGCTTTTTTTTCTCTTTTTTTCCAATTGTTTTACAGAATATCCGTACGAGAAACTCACTCTGAATACCACAACAGTTGCAGTGCACTCCGCTTATGTCGACATAGCCCACTTGCGGGGCAGAATCACATCGTAACCTTATAACCACGATGTACGATCGTGTTGGCACACAATACGTATGCGAAACAAAGTCACAAGAAAAAAGAATGCTACCCACAGCAGCCGATCTCTCCTTCCTCCCCGTCGATATCCATATCCACAGCGGGTGGTAATATGCTGTTGACATCCACGGAGGGGGGTGATATGCTGTCGACATCCACGGAGGGTGGTGATACGCTGTCGACATCCACGGAGGGTGCTGATACGCTGTCCTCCATTTCATCTTCGACCTCTTCTTCGATGTCTCTCTTCATGAAAAGCCCGAGCCTCTCCAGCGGGCTTCCGAGGCCAGGTGGGAGCTCCATCCCGTCGACGAAATCCACAATTAGCTTGGCAGGAGGGTTTAGTTCCCACTTTTTGCTGATGTTTTCCAGGTCCTTTAGGAAGTCGCTGTTGTCAATGTCAACGGTCTTCTTCATCTGCAAAAAGGAAAAAGGTTGAATAGCCACGGTGGGACATCAAGCTTAGAGACTCGCTGGATGGTCGCAGGACAAGCAGCTACTACCATGTGTAGTGCCAGGCGTGCTGCCTCTCTTTCTCGCTCCCTCTTCTTCCTTAATTCTTCATCTAACTTGAACTGTGCAGCAGCTTCAGCGGCCTTCACCTGGGCTTCAATCCTTTCTTTCTCTGCAGGCATAGAACGAATTTGGAGGAAGCCATAATAAGGTCAGCATTAACTCAATGTCAACGTGGAACAGAAGAGTACGACTTAAAAATGAGCCATACAGAATATATTTTTAAAGTTTCTCTTCTAAATTTTGGAGTTCATGCTGTTGCCCATAATCAACACTCATATTGCTATATAATCCCTCTGTTCATTGAAGTTAGGTATATTTGTTTTTGAGATAAATTTCAATTTGTTAGGTGTATTTGCTTTATTTCCATTGAACTGCAGATTCTACCCAAAATAAATCCCACAGCCATTTTTTTTGGAAGCTGTGCTTCATTTATGCAGTGGTCCAAGTTATTTTTTCGAAGGATAATTAATTTTTCACCCATAATTATGCCTGTAATCACCAAACTAAGCAGGGATATTTCTGTCCCAAATCCTCCATTATTGTTCCCAAAAAATATAACATTATCGGATGTCCCCTAAGGGACAAATATAACTAACATTAAGGAATGGAAAGATTATAGACTATAGAGTACTAGGTCGGTACAGGAGTAAGTCAGTTTGTACCAAACAACCCACAACCTTTAGTGCCTAAGACTTGCATACCAAACGCTACAGTTATGGAAAAAACTCCCAGAACCAAGAACCAACTCATCCATCTTATCATATCAAACAAATAATAGCTACTCTTTGAAAAAATATCGATCGATGTTATGAATTCTTCCTACCTTGATTGCCTACAAGCAACAGGACTTCCTTTAATAGAGAAGCTACAAACTGACAGTGTAACTGACAGGCAACTGCCATAATTAACTGATACGTATCTAAGCATCTTTCATTTACTAACCAGATTGTATTTTACGTATTGCCAACATACTTCAGATAGGATCAAAATAAGTACAAAAATTCATGACCCTTGCCAGTGTGTACACATGCCTCAATTTTGTAAGGACGCTCTTCCTTTTGACAACTTTCATGTTGAATAACAGCAATATCTGTATCATATCATGCTAACAAAGTAAAATACAATGTTCCAATGTATGGACACTCCACTAGTAACGGAAACATATGGCAAAATAGGACGTAGAATGACTAGAGACAAAGTTCAACTCTTCCAAATTGGTTGGCACATGGATGGTTTCGAGCAAGAGGAAAAGGCAATATAGAGCAACACAGATGAGAAAGAAGATACTTGGTTCATCAACAACCATTTTAAGAGTGGATCAGGGTTAAGGCATATAACCCATTTCCGTAGCACGCAATAACTATCACTTCCTAGCCAGTACACAATGGTAACTAACGATGCCAAAATTAGCTGAACTAGGTGAAACATCACTATAAGCCAAGGCATGAAATACACAAATTACGGACTGTACAAATAAATCCGGGGAAGGGACACTTTTGGCATTCTTTTTATTGTTGTGCACAAGAATTAAGGTCTGATGACTAATAAACTTGTTCAGAAAACATAATCCATCCATTAGTGAACTATCAAGATAAAATATCAAGCCTCACTTTCGCATCTCTTATTGTTAGTGCCATGTCAGCATGTGAGACTCTAGTGAACAGTTGCCACTGCCAGCAATCCCAGCATTGAACAGGCCCATTTTGAACAAGTTTCATATCTTATTAACCCTCTGTTCCTAAATATAAGATGTTTTGGCAGTTCAGGCAGCTCACTTTAAACTGCCAAAACGTCTTACATTTAGAAACAGACGTAGTACAATTCGATCAAGTATATCTTGATTTTGGAATGAGAATTCAAAGTATCTTATTTTGGGCATGAGAATTCAAACAAGTTTAGCTTATTTTCTGCGTGAAAAACTCAAACAAGTGTAGTTCATTTTGGGTTTAAATGAAAAGATGTCCCATTTAAAGAACAGGATTACAAGTCCACATGACTACGAGAGAGCTCAGTGCACATATAAGATACCTGACCAAACTCACAGAACTGGTAAACATATCCAGACTATATAAAATTGCTGATCAGAAGCTCGTGGCTAATTATTACCTTCTTGCTGCCTTTTTTCCAGCCTCTCCTTTTCCAACTGTAATTTTGCAGGGTCTATTTGCTGCCCCTAAGAAAAAGATCAAAACAGCACATCAGCCAGAACTGCAAGTGCAGCAGAAAACCTGCCGACTAAATAGCATAATGTAATACTAATGTACAAATTTTAGCATCTATATTACAGAAAATTACATGGTCCAGAAGTGCCTTCTGCTGTGCCTTCACAATCGTTCCAGCAAAACGTCTCTTAAGCATTGCTGCACGAAGGGCCTTGGCTGGTGACAAAGGTTCAGCTTGTAAATAACTTCCGTCTCCTGAGATTCACATCACAACATGCATTGCATTAGCAACCAAATACTCCCTCCGTTCCAAAATAGATGACTCAACTTTATACTAAGTTTAGTACAGAGTTGGGTCATCTATTTTGGAACGGAGGGAGTATATGGCAACAAGATTGTGCCAAGTTCCTAATTGTTATGTTATCACCACAGATAAAGAGTTAAACAATAATTACATGAAGATATGATAAAAGAGGGCAAGGTGATAGAACCTTGTCCATAGGAAGAAAGAGGCGAAGTTGAAGTATCACTGCAAGACCGTGATTCATTTCCTAGGATAGCAAACAAAAGCATTAACAAAACAGATGGCATAGGATACAATTAGATGGAATTCATCAACATACCAATCGACTGAACTCTGTGCTCACTTGACTGGACCTTAGTTGTGTTAGCGCTCTCCTACAGATAGAATAGAAGTCTTAGGAGGGACAACTGAGATTTTGCTTCACAAATGATGTGCCATAAAACTAAATACAGAAATGCATCAAACAGAAACAAAGGGAACTCATTGTCGAAACCTTGGTGCATGGGATAGAATGATGTATTGTCGAAACCTTGGTGCATGCGATAGAATGATGTAAAGAGCCCTCTTTGCTACCAGCTGCTTGCACAGGCGTCTCTGGATTAAAAAACATCTATAACCATGACAAAAGAGTATAGTCCTGAAAAGTTTGTGGCGCATAATGATAAGAAGTTACACCATTCACACCTTTGGATAAGGTCTGCCCCGAGCCACGCACACAAAACTTAATTTTTACCTGTTCATACAACATATAGCAGTACATTAAAATCATATTGCCATTAGGATGACAAAATACCAAATAATCAAGTGAATGAAGGTATCAGGTGGTCTTACTTTGGAGGATATTGCATTTGTCAATGTCTTCTTTGCAGATGAATCTGAGCATGCGACCAGCCCTCTAGAAACCACTGGCTTTGAATTGACAGCCACATGAGCCTTAATTACCTTCATCGGCAACTGCACTGGCTTCAGATTTCTGTCGCTCCATTTTCTTTCATATGATGTCCATTCAGAATTAAACATTATATTCAGCTGTTCAGCTACTGTGTGAACCTGATTTCCAGGAGGATTATACGTCATTGCATTTGAAAATGTTAGTCTCACATCTGCTGCAAACTCATCGGTGCTTAAATAATTCTTGTTTGTGAGTTTCTTCTTGACAGTGCCCAAGTCCATTGGATTGCGGATAACATCAAAGTAATCAGGAATGCCAAATAGGTCCGGATCAACCGGTTTATGGAAAAGCCAACCACCTGGGTGATCCATGAGCTTCCCCAGAATATTTCTACAGACCCTTGTCTTGCTAGCATTCATGCTTCCAGCCTTGTTGTTAGAAGATGGTCGATGCTCAGATGAAGAAATTGACGTCGTTACAGATTTTTGAGACCGTTTACTTCCCTCCACCTCTGAATCTGTACCAGAATCTTCCGATCCACTGCTTATATAAACTGACCTCCGCCTCTTACAGGCTTGCGTGGTCATTGTGTTTGGTTTATTACTTTCTGATTTTGGCAAATGACCAGTAACTTCAGGCTTCATGATGCCCTCTCCAATAGGCACACATGGTACATACAGCACAGCTTCTCTCAGTCAGCTGAAAACAGAATATTCAGTCAGAAGCAAGCTGCTTAAAATGCCGAGATAATCATAGGGCAGACAGGAAAAAGAAGACGGAAGACAATGAGACCTGGTCATGTACTATCCATTCTGGAGGAACAGTTTATCTTGACTGAACAGAACCTATGGCGATATAGAGAAAAATACAATCCATGAAATAACAACACTAACAGCCCATACAGACAATGAATGGTCACTACATTCCTTATTTTCAAAAGAGGAAAGTAGGAACTCTGAATCTGGAACAAAATGTGTGCGGAAAGTATGGAGTTAATGCCCCATAATCTGTGGCAGCTAGTAACAAAACAGAAGGGTGAACACAGTAAACGTAACGTGCATAGAACACACAGGAAAATCATCAAATATTTCCAAGTAATAATCACAATCCATAGACAATTTTCCAAAAAGGGGCAACTTGACGTTCAATTCCACCATATTTCCTTTTTAACCATTTTGTTCCCAAGGAGGAGATACATATGAAGTTTTGCAAAGGTTGCTTTTGGCTGTCCAAGGGAAAGCCAATGAGGCTGCTCATGAGCTAGATAGGAATAGCTTCCAACTTTCCTTATCCTCTGTTCGGGATGTTTACCCCCTAGTTTTATTTTGCACGTGATCGGAAACGGTGTGCGTTACAACCCCGACTACCCAGCATATACTACGCTGGTGACTAGTACAGATCCCCCAAGGACTACTGCGAATATGTCACCAGGATGGAAGCAGGGTATTATCCTTAACTCGGTTCCATGGTGTTTGTTAATTAATACTATAAGGCTAGCCGAATGGCCTTTACTAGGAAAAAAATGGTTTTTTCTCTTCTCCTAGTAATAAGAAGCTAAGAAACGGCCTATTGGAGACGAGATTCCCAACATACCCTAAAAGCCTCAATTGTGCTAGAGTGGAGAGCCCAATTAGCGCAAGACATCTATAATTCTAGGGTTAACGGCCTATTGGAGATGAGATTCCTGACACGATACCACGAGTCCTTATTATGCGAGGCTAGGCGCCTGGTTATCCAATCCCCAATCGAAGGGGCCACCCCAAATTGCCAAGAACCCCAACCCATTAACCCTAGAATCGTAGATCGGACCCTCGTGGCGTGTGCGAGAGAGATAAAAGAACCAACCTGAGCGTGTCTTCGCCGGGGCGGGCGGAGAGCAGCCCCCCTGGAGGTTCCTTCGGAATCCTTGGCCCCGGAGGGGGAGGCCTCCGCTGGCGTCGCGGGGAGCCGGAGACGTGCACGCGCGCGGAGGCTAGGGTTTCGGCCCGGGCTCCGCGTCGAGGCGGGGCGTCGGGGGCGGGCGGTGGAACGAGCCGGCGGGGGACGGACGCGGGAGGATGGGGCCGGCGGGGGACGGCGCTGCAGGCGGGGGATTTGGGCGCGGTGCGTGGGGAGCGGTGGCTGGTCGGT
>NC_041392.1:725916332-725942848 GCF_002162155.2 Triticum dicoccoides
GCAAGAGAGCTTTTTTTTTCTTTTTGGTGCGAGAGAGAGAGGGGAGGGGGCGACGGGCGGCTCGGGGAGGGAGAGAAGGGCCGGCTCGTTTCGTGGATGGAGTGGCAATATCGGCGTAAATACAGGCTCGTTCCAGGGGTTAATAAATTAGAACTGGCGATATTTTGTTACAATCAGGACTTCTCCCCCGGGTTTTTTTTCAGTCCTGCCACGATCATGTTTTTTTTTAGAATCATAACGTGCTTTATTGCATAAGATCAACGTTTATAAGAACGTATGAATGTTCTGGAGGGAAATTTAACCAAGTATTACGGCCTCCCTCAAGGGAAGAGGCCATCTCAGCTGCCCGGTGAGCTTCCCCATTGTGGTTACGCCCCTCGTGATAAAATTTGAACACTGTGAAACTACGTTTCTTAATCTTTTGCAAGATCATCCAGTGGCTTCTCAAGTTCTTGTTGGCTTGAAGCTCCCATACGACTCTTGGACGGTCGGTTGAAACATGTAATTTGGTTAGTCCTAGGTCTTCAACCAAAGAAATGGCTTTCCGGCACGCGAGCACCTCGAGGGGCTCGGGATAGACTATGCCATCAAATACGAACGCCGACGCACCCTGGAAAGCCCCTTGCTCGTTGCGATAGACCAAGCCCACTTCGCCTTTGTTTCGTGTCTTTGCGGCCACTCCATCGACATTTAATTTAATGTGCCCTTTGGCGAAGGAATCTATCTTGACCTGTAGCATGTTTGTTCCCAGACCTAGCCACCTGGGTCGACACGACGCGCCCCAAGGCTAAACGTGTCTGTCATAGCACCGCCTGCGAGGGCACGTTTAGTACACGGCCTTGTTGTGTTGTCCCTCATGCCCAGCCTCCAACCCAGGCACGACACCATAAATAAACGGGCATGCCAACTGACACAACGCAAGAAGTTTTTGAAGGAAATATGCCCTAGAGGCAATAATAAAGTTATTATTTATTTCCTCATATCATGATAAATGTTTATTATTCATGCTAGAATTGTATTAACCGGAAACATAATACATGTGTGAATACATAGACAAACAGTGTCACTAGTATGCCTCTACTTGACTAGCTTGTTGATCAAAGATGGTTGAGTTTCCTAACCATAGACATGAGTTGTCATTTGATTAACGAGATCACATCATTAGTAAAATGATGTGATTGACTTGACCCATTTTGTTAGCTTAGCACATGATCATTTTAGTTTACTGTTATTGCTTTCTTCATGACTTATACATGTTCCTATGATTATGAGATTATGCAACTCCCGATTACCGGAGGAATACTTTATGTGCTACCAAACGTCACAACGTAACTGGGTGATTGTAAAGGTGCTCTACAGGTGTCTCCGATGGTACTTGTTGAGTTGGCATAGATCAAGAATAGGATTTGTCACTCCGATTGTCGGAGAGGTATCTTTGGGCCTTCTCGGTAATGCACATCACTATAAGCCTTGCAAGCAATGCAACTAATGAGCTAGTTGTGGGATGATGCATTGCAGAACGAGTAAAGAAACTTGCCGGTAACGAGATTGAGTTAGGTATTGAGATACCGACGATCGAATCTCGGGTGAGTAACATACCGATGACAAAGGGAACAACATATGTTGTTATGCGGTTTGACCGATAAAGATCTTCGTAGAATATGTTGAAACCAATATGAGCATCCAAGTTCCGCTATTGGTTATTGACCAAAGACATGTCTCGGTCATGTCTACATAGTTCTCGAACCCGTAGGGTCCGCACGCTTAAAGTTCTGTGACGATCGGTATTATGAGTTTATATGTTTTGATGTACCGAAGGTGGTTCGGAGTCGCAGATATGATCACGAACATGACGAGGAGTCTCAAAATGGTCGAGACATAAAGATTGATATATTGGAAGCCTGCATTTGGACATCGGAAGAGTTCCGGGTAAAATCGGAATTTTACCAGAGTGTCGAAGGGGTTACCGGAACCCCCCCCCGGGGGGGTTAATGGGCCATGTTGGGCCCTAATGGAGAGATAGGGGCCGGCTAGGGCAGGCCGCGCGCCCCCTCCCCTCTGGTCCGAATTGGATTGGGAAGGGGGAGGCGCCCCCCTTTCCTTCTCCTTCCCCCCTTCCTTTCCTCCTCCTAGTAGGAGTAGGAAAGAGGGGAGTCCTACTCCTACTAGGAGGAGGACTCCTCCTCCTAGCGCGCCCTACAGGGCCGGCCGGCCTCCCCCCTTGCTCCTTTATATACGGGGGCAGGGGGCACCCTAGAACACACAAATTGATCATTGATCTCTCCCAGCCGTGTGCGGTGCCCTCTGAGGGAGGTCTGGATTAGGGGGTCTCCGGACAGCCGGACTATAACCTTTGGCCGGATTGTTGGACTATGAAGATACAAGATTGAAGACTTCGTCTCGTGTCCGGATGGGACTCTACTTGGCGTGGAAGGCAAGCTAGGCAATACGGATATGTATATCACCTCCTTTGTAACCTGCCTTGTGTAACCCTAGCCCTCTTCGGTGTCTATATAAACCGGAGGGTTTTAGTCCGTAGGACACAACAACAGTAACATACAATCATACCATAGGCTAGCTTCTAGGGTTTAGCCTCTCTGATCTCGTGGTAGATCTACTCTTGTACTCCCTCCGGTCCCTTTTACTCTGCATATTAGGTTTGTCCGAAGTCAATCTCATCCAACTTTGACCAAGTTTATATAAAAAATTATAAACATTCACATAACAACACCAATATCTTTAGATTCATCTTGGAATATATTTTCATATTATATTTATTAGATATTATAGATGCTAATAATTTCTAATATAAATTTGGTCAAACTTAGCAAAGTTTGACTTTCGGCAAATCTAATGTGCAGAGTAAAAAGGACTGGAGGGAGTACTACCCATATCATCAATATTAATCAAGCAGGACGTAGGGTTTTACCTCCATCATGAGGGCCCGAACCTGGGTAAAACTTCGTGTCCCCTGCCTCCTGTTACCATCCGCCTAGACGCACAGTTCGGGACCCCCTACCCGAGATTCGCCGATTTTGACACCGACCTTGGTGCTTTCATTGAGAGTTCCTCTGTGTCGTCGCCGTTAGGCTCAATGGCTCCTTCTATCATCGTTAGCAATGCAGTCCAGGGTGAGACTTTTCTCCCCGGACAGATTTTTGTATTCGGCGGCTTTGCACCGCGGGCCAATTCGCTTGGCCATCTGGAGCAGATTGAAAGCTACGCCCCTGGCCATCAGGTCAGGTTTGGAAGCTTGAACTACACGGCTGATATCCGCGGAGACTTGATCTTCGACGGATTCGAGCCTCTACCTTGTGCGTCACGCGGTCATGATGAGTATGATTTAGCTCTACCATCCGACAGTGTTCAGGAGATCGCACCGGCAGCCGCTCCGACCCTCAATTTGGAGCCAATTGCGCCGTTCATAGACGGGTGGATGGACCCCGCCACAGAGGCCTTACCCTCATCGGCGATCGAGCCGAACATAGACCTTACTCTGCACGAGAGCCGTGTTGACAAACTGCCGGATCTCTCTCCGACCACGGACTCCGAACCGCCTGCGGCCGTTCCTATCGAATCCGATTGGGCGTCGATCATGGAGTTTACCTCCGCGGATATCTTTTGGCACTCGCCCTTCGGCGACATACTGAACTCATTAAGGTCTCTCTCCTTGTCAGGAGGATCCTAGCCGAACTATGTCCGGCAGGACTGGGATGTGGACGACGAAGAAATTCGCGGCCCACCCACCACCCACTTAGTAGCCACTGTTGATGACTTAACCGACATGCTCGACTTCGACTCCAAAGACATCGACGGCATGGACGACGATGCGGGAGGCGAAGATGAACCACTGCCCACAGGGCACTGGACAACCACCTCATCATATGATATATACATGATGGACACACCCAAAGAAGGCAATGGCGACGAGACAGCAGAGGATGACCCCTCCAAAAAGCAACCCAAGCGCCGACGTCAGCGGCGCCGCTCTAAGTCCCGCCAAAGCAAAAGTGGTGATACCGGCACAGGAGATAATAACACTCCGGATAGTGCCAAAGATAACAACAATCCCCTCCAGCAAGATTTAGAGCAGGAGGATGGAGGAGCCAGCCCTCTTGAGAAAGCGGCAGATGGAGAAGCAGAGGATGATAATTACATGCCCCCCTCCGAAGACGAGGCAAGCCTCGGTGATGACAAATTCCCCGTGCCAAAGGATCCCGTCGAACAAGAGCGCTTCAAGCGCCGGCTTATGGCCACGGTAAATAGCCTTAAGAAAAAGCAGCAGCAGCTTCAAGCTGATCAAGATCTGCTAGCTGACAGATGGACTGAAGTCCTCGCGGCTGAGAAATATAAACTCGAGTGCCCCTCCAAGAGTTACCCAAAATGCAGGTTGCTACCTTGACTGGAGGAAGAAGCATATGACGCAGCTGATCGGCCACCTCGTGGCCGTGATAGAGAGGCATTCCATCCAAAAGCTCAGCCCGCACCCCAACGCCATTCAAATAAAAAAAGCATGGGGAAACACGCCAGACCTGCGAGACGTATTGGAGGACAAAGCAAAACATGCAAGATCGATCTACGGATTACGAGGGCGCGCCACTATGCGAGACGATAAACGTCACGCCGGATACAGTAAAAGTCAATTCGGCCGGGCCGAACACAGCGGGCAAGACCCATTCGAGCTGCGTCGCGATATATCCCAATATAGAGGCGCCGCACACCCCCTATGCTTCACAGACGAAGTAATGGATCACCAAATCCCAAAGGGTTTCAAACCCGTAAATATTGAATCATACAACGGCACAACAGATCCCGCGGTATGGATCGAGGATTTTCTCCTCCACATACACATGGCCCGCGGCAATGACTTACACGCCATCAAATACCTCCCACTAAAGCTCAAAGGGCCAGCGCGGCATTGGCTTAATAGCTTGCCAGCAGAGTCCATTAGCTGTTGGGAAGATCTGGAAGCCGCATTCCTCGACAACTTTCAGGGCACTTATGTGCGACCACCAGACGCCGATGACTTGAGCCACATAATTCAGCAGTCAGAAGAATCGGCTAGGCAATTCTGGACATGGTTCCTAACAAAGAAAAATCAAATCGTCGATTGTTTGGATGCAGAGGCCCTAGCAGCCTTCAAGCATAACATCCGCGGCGAGTGGCTTGCCCGGCACCTTGGACAGGAAAATCCAAAATCTATGGCAGCCTTCACGACACTCATGACCCGCTTATATGCGGGAGAAGACAGCTGGCTGGCTCGCAGTAACAACATATCAAAAAACCATGGTACTTCAGATACCAAGGACGGCAATAGCAGGTCATGTCGCAACAAACATAAGCACCGCATTAACAGCGATAATACTGAGGATACGACAGTCAATGCCGGATTCAAAGGCTCTAAACCCGGTCAGCGGAAAAAGCCATTCAAAAGAAGCACTCTGGGCCCGTCCAGTTTGGACCGCATACTTGATCGCTCATGTCAAATACACGGTACCCCTGACAAGCCAGCCAACCACACCAACAGGGAATGCTGGGTGTTCAAGCAGGCCGGCAAGTTAATTGCCGAAGATAAAGATAAAGGGTCACACAACGATGACGAAGGAGCCCCGGCAGCCGAACACCGGAGGACAGAAGAGGTTCCCCCCACAAGTGCAGACGGGTGAACATGATATACGCAACCCACATCCCCAAGAGGGAGCGGAAGCGTGCGCTCAGGGACGTATATGCGTTGGAGCCAGTCGCCCCAAAGTTCAACCCATGGTCCTCCTGCCCGATCACCTTCGATCGCAGGGACCACCCCACTAGTATCCGTCACAGCGGATTCGCCGCACTGATCTTAGACTCAATCATTGACAAATTTCACCTCACTCGAGTCCTTATGGATGGCGGCTGCAGCCTGAACCTACTTTACCAGGACACAGTGTGCAAAATGGGTATAGACCCCTCAAGGATCAAACCCACAAAAACGACCTTTAAAGGCGTCATTCCGGGTGTAGAGGCCCATTGCACAGGCTCAATTACACTGAAAGTGGTCTACGGATCCTCGGATAACTTCCGAAGCGAAGAATTAATCTTCGATATAGTCCCGTTCCGCAGTGGCTATCATGCACTGCTCGGGCGAACCGCATTTGTGAGATTCAATGCGGTACTGCATTATGCATACCTCAAGCTCAAGATGCCAGGACCCCGGGGGGTCATCACAGTCAATGGAAACACAGAGCGCTCTCTCCGTATGGAGGAGCACACTGCGGCCCTCACAGTAGAAGCGCAAAGCAGCCTCTCAAGGCAATCCACCAATTCGGCGTTTCAAGACCCGGACACCTTCAAGCGTGCTCGGAGTAATCGGCAACTAGACCGCCTGGCACGATCTGAGCTCGCGTAGCAATGCGGCCCCCACCCCAGTCCCAGCCAAGCGGCAAAATCCGTGCCACACATACATAATTACGCATTAAAAATACCATGGGCACAGGTGGGGAGGGGGCACAACTACGGCACGCCCCAAGAGGCGGCCTAAACCGCACTAGGGGCTTCCCGCTCTGTTATTTTTCTCTTTCAGGACTTTAATCTATGAAAACCCTGTCCGGCAGCATGATTGCCGAACACATGATGCAGCAACCAAGGAGGCAAAAAGCTACATCACACCACGGAACTACCAGGTGGATTACGATAACGAGTGAAATATTTGATTTAATACTATTCCTCAGCTTGCCCTTGGAAGGGACATAGTCCTACTTTTGCTTATCGCACTATCTGTATCATTCTGCTTTAACACATCTATTTGAATAAACAATGCATAGCATTAAGACTATTATTGCATTCTTCCTTTTTATATATGTGTTCCTTAATGACGCCTTGCAACCGTACACTTTGGTACGACCAATACACCAGGGGCTTAAGTACCCCACAATGCGGTGTGAGAAGTCCGAACACTTTCACAAGTGCGGCACCCCGAACTTATAGCATTATATGCATCAGCTCCGAATCATGTCTTTGGTCAAATGTTGGGTTTGCCCGGCTCCTATGTTTTGGTACCTTACATTCCGCTCTATCGGCTAAGGTAGCGCTAGGAGAACTACTGCGATTGTGCCCCGGTTCTGCTGGGCTAAGCACCTCAGTAGAGAAAGCTAAAACTGATTGTCATGATAAGGCGAGAGACTGGTCGCTGTTCGGCGAGGTTTCGAGTCCCTAAAGACTTATGCCGCTTAGAGCGATGAGCCGGTCCTGTCCGGCTTAAAGGCGTGTATCGCGCCCCGAATTCGGCCTTCCGAATACCAGGGGCTTTGCCGTAATTTAAAATTATAAAATTTTATGGCTAAGTGAGAGTGGTAAATCATTATTAGTCCGGTTGCCTTGTTCGCTGTGCTGAGCACCTCCCTCGAAGAACCCAAACATGGGAACAAGAGTGCTCGGATTTATCCCGAACACCCCAGCACTCGCGGCATGGGGGCAGAAGCCGAGGACTAGCCATCTCTCAGATTGGATAAAACAGCCAAACAGAAGGTAATATTTTAAATTCAAACAAGCATTGCATAGCGCATATGAAACAAGTTTTCATCATGCAGGATCACACGAGCAAGTTTACTCAAATATTACATCCTTTGAACATTCGTCCGCTACAAGACGGGCACCCTTCAGGACACCCTTATAATAAATTTTTGGGGTGCGATGCTCCTTGCCCTGCGGCGGTCCTTCCTTGATCAGCTTCACGGCGTCTAGCTTGGCCCATTGCACCTTCACACGGGCGAAAGCCCGGCGTGCACCTTCAATACAGACGGACTGCTTGACGACTTCCAGCCGTGGGCAGGCATCCACTAGCCGCCTCACCAGGCTGAAGTAGTTGTTCGGAAGGGTGTCGCCAGGCCACAGCCGGACTATAAAGCCCTTCATGGCCTGTTCGGCCGCCTTGTGTAGCTCGACCAGCTACTTCAGCTGGTCGCTCATAGGCACCCGGTGTTCGATCCCAGTATACTAAGACCAGAACAGCTTCTCCGTTGAGCTTCCCTCCTTGGCCTGGTAAAACTGTGCAGTATCCGACACGCTGCAGGGCAAATCTGCGAATGCTCCTGGAGAGCTCCGGATCTGGGTAAGTAATAGGTAATTTACTTTCACATGCTTGCTTTGCATATAGAATGCCTTACCCGCCGCTATTTTCTTCATCGCATCAATCTCCTGGAGGGCCTTTTGGGCCTCGGCCTTGGCACTCTTCGCGCTCTCGAGGGCCGCGGCAAGCTCAGACTCTCGCGTCTTCGAGCCAAGCTCCAACGCCCTGTGCTTCATCACGAGAGACTGGAGCTCTTGCTGCACCTCGCCCACCCGTGCCTCTTGCCTTTCCCGCTCGGCACGCTCCTTGGCCGCTTTGTCTTCGATCTCGGATAGCGCTTGCTTCAGGGACGCCACCTCGGTCGTGGCCCCTGGCAAATATAAGATGATCCTGTCATTTTGCAATCGCGTCTTCTTTTATATATACATATCTATATACAAGGTATTACTTACCTTGGTTCTCCTCGAGCTGTCTCTTGGCAAGGCCGAGCTCGTCCTGGGACCCTTTAAGGTCCTGCTTCAGTGCCGCGACCTCCGCAGTCAGTGCGACAGATGCCAGCAGTGAAGCCTGCATACGCATATTGACATACTTATATTAGACTCCTGCGATATTGTTTGATCCTCTGTTCGGCTTTTCTTTGTGAACACCGAACAGAGCATCAGGGGCTACTGTCTATGCGGTAATATTTTTCCTATATTTTAACACTTACCTCAAAGCCTGTTAGAAGGCTGTCACAGGCTTCAGTCAATCCGCTCTGGACGGACTGAACCTTCTGGACCACCGCACTCATAATAGTACGGTGCTCCTCATCGATGGAAGCGCTGCGAAGCGCTTCCAGCAGATTGTCCGGCGCCTCTGGATGGGCAGAGGTCACCGGCACAGGCGTCTTGCCCCTCTTAGAAGGAGGCCGCCTGCCCGAGTCCGGAACCGCTGGAGGTTTCGGCGCGGTGTTCGGCTGAGGGCCGAACTCAGGGCCCTCAGGGGCCTTGTCCCCTCGGCTCCCGGAGTCCGGAAGGTCGCCTTGAGGCGCCTCCGCGACTGTATCCCCTCGACCCAGTGCCTCTTGAGACAACACCTCGGCGTCGTCTGCAGGGCAAGGGGAGGTGGCGGTCGGAAGTGGATCGCTATCCATATCCGACGAGCCCAGGGAGCCGTCCGACGATACATCGATACGGGCTCGTGGCGGCCTGCATAATCATATCCGGCGTTAGGGAAAGCAGTGCGACAAGGGAATGCTATGAGTTACTCTAGTATTCGAATACTTACGACCTCCCCAGGGGCTTGGCCCGGGGCAACCACTCGTCTTCGCCTTCGACGGCGGCGGTGGAGCTGTCCGGAAGGAGAGTCCTTCCCTTCTTGGACCCTTCGGCCCCCCAGTTGGGGCGGCCTTCCTTTTCTTGTCTCCCCCAACTGAAGGGGAGCATCTTCTTCTTCCTCCTCGTCTTCGGGGGAGGAGTGTGCCACAGAGTCATCGGACGATGAGTCCGATAACACTTGGCGTTGGGAACTCTTTCGGGTTCCCTTGGCCTTCTTGGTCTTCTCTAACACCTTGTAAGGAGCCGGAGTCAGCATCTCCGTCAGGAGAGCGTTCGATGGGCCTTCGGGCAAGGGAGCCGGACAGTCGATCTGTCCGGCCGTTTCCTGCGAGTCCTTTCAAAGGAACGGGAGCTTAGATCCCGCATAGAGTCAAACTATGAAAAACAAGTATCCTGTAAGAGGTAAAACAGCTTACCGTGCTGGCTTGGCGCTTCGCGCTGAATCCGCGATCCTCGGTAGTAGGAGGAGGAACCTCGGCGCCCTTGAATAGCACCTTCCAGGCATCCTCGTGTGTTGTATCGAAGAGCCTGTTCAGAGTTTGGTGCTGGGCCGGGTCGAACTCCCATAAATTGAAGGCCCGTTGTTGACATGGGAGGATCCGGCGGATGAGCGTGACCTGGACTACGTTGACGAGTTTGAGCTTCTTGTTCACCATGTTCTGAATACATTATTGGAGTCCGGTCAGCTCTCTCGATCTACCCCAGGACAGGCCCTTCTCTTTCCAGGAGGTGAGCCGCATGGGGATGCCAGATCAGAACTCGGGGGCCGCTGCCCATGCAGGGTCACGCGGATCAGTGATGTAGAACCACCACGATTGCCACCCCTTTATGATCTCCACAATGGAGCCCTCGAACCATGTAACGTTGGGCATCTTGCCCACCATGGCGCCTCCGCACTCCGCCTGGCGGCCGCCCACTACCTTCGGCTTGACATTGAAGGTCTTCAACCATAAGCCGAAGTGGGGCTTGATGCGGAGGAAGGCCTCGCACACGACGATAAACGCCGAGATGTTGAGGATGAAGTTCGGGGCCAGATCGTGAAAATCCAGGCTGTAGTAGAACATGAGCCCCCGGACAAATGGGTGGAGAGGGAATCCCAGTCCGCGGAGGAAATGGGTAAGGAACACTATCCTCTCATGGGGCCTGGGGGTGGGGGTGAGCTGCCCCTCATCTGGGAGCCGGTGCGCGATGTCGTCGGGCAGGTATCCGGCTCTCCTCAGCTTCTTGATGTTTCCCTCCGTGACGGAGGAGACCATCCACCTGCCTCCCGCTCCGGACATGGTTGGAGAAGGTTGGGGTGGGAAGTGCGGACTTGGGCGCTAGAGCTCGAGTGTGCGAAAATGGATGAGCAAAGGAGGAAGAAGGCGTGGATGAAAAGGTGAATCCTTATCCCTTTATATGGGCGGACGAAGCTATGCGGCCCCACTAGCCTGGTAAAACTCGCTTATCCCCCAAGCGCCATAATCGATGGCGCGGTTGGGTTACCCACACCCGTATTGATGAGAATCCCGTGATAAGGGGACACGATCTCTGCTTTGACAAGACGTGTCAAAAAACTGCCTCGCGTTATGTGCAGGGCTAGTTAAAGGAAACGGTTCGAATAATCACCGGGCCATGACATAATGTCGTGTTGCCAAAACAAGTCAGGAAATTAGATTTGCGGAAATATTATTCTCTCTACGGTGGTATGTGGAACTTATTTTGCAGGGTCGGACACTATCCTTGTATTCAAATTCTTCCGTGATGTATTCGGAGGAGGAACCTGCCTTGCAATGCCGAAGACAATACTGCGCGCCGGACTCATCATCATTGAAGCTTGGTTTAGGGGCTCTTGAGGGAGTCCTGGATTAGGGGGTCTCCGGATAGCCGGACTATAACCTTTGTCCGGATTGTTGGACTATGAAATACAAGATTGAAGACTTCGTCTCGTGTCCGGATGGGACTCTACTTGGCGTGGAAGGCAAGCTAGGCAATACGGATATGTATATCACCTCCTTTGTAACCGACCTTGTGTAACCCTAGCCCTCTCCGGTGTCTATATAAACCGGAGGGTTTTAGTCCGTAGGACACAACAACAATAACATACAATCATACCATAGGCTAGCTTCTAGGGTTTAGCCTCTCTGATCTCGTGGTAGATCTACTCTTGTACTACCCATATCATCAATATTAATCAAGCAGGACATAGGATTTTACCTCCATCAAGAGGGCCCGAACCTGGGTAAAACTTCGTGTCCCCTGCCTCCTGTTACCATCCGCCTAGACACACAGTTCGGGACCCCCTACCCGAGATCCGCCAGTTTTGACACCGACACCCCCTCTTCCATAATCCACCTCGGTCATACTGTAGCGGTGCTTAGGCGAAGCCCTACAACGGTAGCTTCATCAACATCATCACCATGCTGTCGTGCTAACGAAACTCTCCTTCGAGCTCTACTAGATCGTGAGTTCGCGGGACGTCACCGAGCTGAACGTGTTCTGAACGCGGAGGTGCCGTACGTTCGGTACTGAGGATCGGTCGATAGTGAAGACGTACGACTACATCAACCGCGTTGTCATAACGCTTCCGCTTAACGGTCTACGAGGGTACGTGGACGACTCTCCCCTCTCGTTGCTATGCATCACCATGATCTTGCGTGTGCGTAGGAATTTTTTTGAAATTACTACGTTCCCCAATAGTGACATCCAAGCTAGGTTTATGCATATATGTTATATGCACGAGTAGAACACAAGTGAGTTGTGGGCGATACAAGTCATACTGCTTACCAGCGTGTAATACTTTGGTTCGGCGGTATTGTTGGATGAAGCGGCCCGGACCGACATTATGCGTACGCTTACACGAGACTGTTTTCACCGACGTGCTTTGCACACAGGTGGCTGGCGGGTGCCAGTTTCTCTAACTTTAGTTGAACCGAGTGTGGCTACGCCCGGTCCTTGAGAAGGTTAAAACAACACTAACTTGACGAACTATCGTTGTGGTTTTGATGTGTAGGAAAGAACGGTTCTTGCTCAGCCCGTAGCAGTGATATGTCTCCAACGTATCTATAATTTTTGATTGCTCCATGCTATATTATCTACTGTTTTGGACATTATTGGGCATTATTATCCATTTTTATATTATTTTTGGGACTAACCTACTAACCGGAGGCCCAGCCTAGAATTGATGTCTTTGCCTATTTTAGGGTTCCGAAGAAAAGGAATATCAAACGGAGTCCAAACGGAATGAAACCTTCAGGAACGTGATTTTCTCGCTGAACATGATCCAGGAGACTTGGACCCTACGTCAAGCAACCAATAGGGAGGCCACGAGGTAGGGGGCGCACCTACCCCCCAGGCACGCCCTCCACCCTTGTGGGCCCCCTGTTGCTCCACCGACGTACTTCTTCCTCCTATATATACCTACGTACCCCGAAACGATCAGATACGGAGCCAAAACCCTAATTCCACCGCTGCAACTTTCTGCATCCACGAGATCCCATCTTCGGCCCTGTTCCGGAGCTCCGCCGGAGGGGGCATCGATCATGGAGGGCTTCTACATCAACACCATAGCCTCTCCGATGAAGTGTGAGTAGTTTACCTTAGACCTACGGGTCCATAGTTATTAGCTAGATGACTTTTTCTCTCTTTTTGATCTCAATACAAAGTTCTCCCCTCTCTTGTGGAGATCTATTCGATGTAATCTTCTTTTGCGGTGTGTTTGTTGAGACCGATGAATTGTGGGTTTATGATCAAGTTTATCTATGAACAATATTTAAATCTTCTCTGAATTCTTTTATGTATGATTGGTTATCTTTGCAAGTCTCTTCGAATTATCAGTTTGGTTTGGCCTACTAGATTGATCTTTCTTGCAATGGGAGAAGTGCTTAGCTTTGGGTTCAATCTTGCGGTGTCCTTTCTCAGTGACAGTAGGGGCAGCAAGGCACGTATTGTATTGTTGCCATCGAGGATAACAAGATGGGGTTTTCATCATATTGCATGAGTTTATCCCTCTACATCATGTCATCTTGCTTAAGGCATTACTCTATTCTTATGAACTTAATACTCTAGATGCATGCTGGATAGTGGTCAATGTGTGGATTAATAGTAGTAGATGCAGGCAGGAGTCGGTCTACTTGTCTTGGACGTGATGCCTATATACATGATCATACCTAGATATTCTCATAACTATGCTCAATTCTGTCAATTGCTCAACAGTAATTTGTTCACCCACCATGAAATACTTATGCTCTTGAGAGAAGCCACTTATGAAACCTATGGCCCCCAGGTCTATCTTCATCATATTAATCTTCCAACACTTAGTTATTTTCATTGCCTTTTATTTTACTTTGCATCTTTATTATAAAAATAGCAAAAATATTATCTTATCATATCTATCAGATCTCACTCTCGTAAGTGACCGTGTAAGGATTGACAACCCCTTATCGCGTTGGTTGCGAGGATTTATTTGCTTTGTGCAGGTGCGAGGGACTCGCGCATAGCCTCCTACTGAATTGATACCTTGGTTCTCAAAAACTGAGAGAAATACTTATGCTACTTTGCTGCATCACCCTTTCCTCTTCAAGGAAAAACCAACACAGTGCTCAAGAGGTAGCAAGAAGGATTTCTGGCGCCGTTGCTGGGGAGGTCTATGCAAAAGTCAATATACCAAGTACCCATCACAACCCTTATCTCCCGCATTACATTATTTGCCATTTGCCTCTCGTTTTCCTCTCCTCCACTTCACCCTTGCTGTTTTATTCGCCCTCTCTCTCTCTATCCTCCCTCCCTTTCTCTATTTGCCTCTTCTTGCCCGTCTCTTGTTTGCTTGTGTGTTGGATTGCTTGCTTGTCATGATGGCTCAAGATAACACTAAATTGTGTGACTGTGAACATTTTTTAAAATTTCATAGACATTTTCTTCCAATTCACGAACATATTTTGAATAAATGGTCATTTTCAAAATCATGAACGTTTTATATTTGCTGAATATATTTTTAAAAATCGTGATTTTTTATAATATTCAAACCTTTTTTAAATCATCAACATTTTTTGAATCCGTGAACATTTCATGATTTCCTGAACCTTTTTTTGAATTCCTGAACATTTTATGATTTCATGAACATTTTTTTCAACACTCGCAACTTTTTAAATTTAGAATTTTAAAAAAATCCTGAATTAATTTTAAAAAGGAAAAACAAATTAAAATAATATAACATGGGCCGGCCCATGGACTCGTGCTGGGGAGGAGAGCTATGCTGCATAAAGAGAGAAAAGAAGGGTCTCGCCACTACATCTCACACGTCGTAGTGATTCCTTTAGGGTCTCGCCCTTTAAGAACCGAACCAAACTGCGACTTTGACAAAAAAAATTGAATCATTTTCTTCGCTTATGGGTGGCATGGTGGGTAATTTACGGTAGTTTTAAGGGCAATTTAAATGACGGACGACCAGAAGCAGTCTGTACTTTATTATTAGGGAAAGATATATGACCTAATATCAGCCCAGTAGGTAGAAATAGCCCCACATGCCAAACAGGAGGTGGGCCTACATGTCTGGCATGCTGGTGGGCCAGCTCGATTAGCACATGGGTCGTGGTTGGGCTGCAAGCTGCAGTACGCGGGCCGGCACGGCACGCCCTGACTATTAAACGTGCCACAACGGGTCATGAGGTGCCATGCATGATTAAGGTGGGCGGGTCGTGTCATGCCATGCATGATTAAGGTGGGCGGGCCGTGTCGTGCCAGGCAGGCCCTTTTGGCGAGCTCTATGTGAAACCAGGGTTTTCATTTCTAATAAGATAGTAATAAGAAACGAAAAATTTATTTGGCCAACCGTACTTTTTATATAGATTTGAACGATCTCGCAGTCCTCAGATAGGGGGTGTCGTCTGAGCTTGTGGGTCCCACACGCATGAAATCAACGCTGAAAAATCTTATAAACGCATAAACCCCCAAAAAGAAATCTAGAACTTTCACGCCACCGCCGCAAGCCTTTGTAACCAAGTGCTCTCATCTGGAGGCCTTTTTCGGCACCCTGCCGGAGGGGGTAAAGATCACTGAAGGCCATCTTCATCATCCTGGCGGTCTCCATGACGAGGAGTAGTTCACCCTTAGGGTTAAGGGTATGTTCCAGCAGCTATGTGCTCTCTCTCTCTCTCTCATGTTCTTGATGTACCACGAGCTTTGTTAATATAGTTGGATCATGTGGTGTTCTTCACTCTCTATCTTGTTGTGATGAATTAGGTTTTTTTCTTCGAGGTTTCATTATTATCGGATTGAGTTTTTTGGATTTTGGAATACTTGATGTATGTCATGCATGTCAAATAATTAACTCACGGATACTTGTGATGACATTAGAGTATCTAGATAACATTAAAGTTAATTGATGCATATCTTATGATGTTATTTTAGTACGAACTCTAGGGTTATTTGTGGCATTTATAGGGATTACTCAATAGATTGATCAAAAATGATAACTTTGAGATGGTTCGCTACCTACAACAATTTCATCTTATGCTTTTCGCTATTGATAAGAACTTTGGAGTGATTCTTTGTCGCACATTGAGAAATTGTTATATGATTCAATCATGTTAGCACTTGAGAGATTGCAGTAGTGAAATTATGAATCATATGCCTTGTTTCTAAGCATTGAAATACCATTTGTGCTCACTTTTGGTACTTGCTACCTTGTTGTTTTGTTTATTCAGATTATAAAAACCTATTATACTATCCATTCTACACTTGTATCACCATCTCTTCGCCGAACTAGTGTACCTATACAATTTACCATTGTATTAGGTGTGTTGGGGACACAAAACATTTTTTATTTTTGATTGCAGGGTTGTTTAAGAAAGACCACCTTCATTCTACACCTCTTATGAATTGATAAACCCTAGGTCATCCAGTTGGGAAATTTACCACTGTCGTACAAAACTCTGCGTTTGAAGCCCAACCGAGTCTACAAGAATAAAAATTGCGTAGTAGACATCATAAACTGAGAGGAGAGTCAACGTGAGAATAATTGCCACTTTTTAATGGGATCATGATTGCATGCGATAATTGACGCTTTTAATGGGGTCGTGATTTTGTGTTCACGCATGGATATCAGCCATGTGAAAATTAGCACTTCGAGCGGTGCTAGCCGTCGGTACCTCGGCCCAAATTTTGGTTGGCCATGAGCAAGCCCTCCGATTCAACCGATAAAAATCATTAGATTAGGATGCATCGCAGCAGAAAAAATGCCCATGCAAAATAATACTCCGTTTCTCATCCCCACACAGCCCACGAGTGATTCACGCGCCAAATCACCACCGCTGTGCTTCATGGCCGGCAACGCCCCCTTGCCGGACTGGCAGATGCCTCTCACAAGACCTCCAATGATGTCGCTCGACGGAGCTCATGCAGATAAAGCTCCCCCTTGAGGAACCGCTTGCAGCAGGTCGCAATCTCCCGTCGTTAAAGCACACACCGTTGCCTATCTAGTATATAGCACCGCTAGCTGCAACTCCGCGGGCCTGTGCTTACAGTCGCGATGGCAATAGGTGTCTCCGGTTGTAGCAAAAAATTCATCATTGATCCCACATCCTCCGGTAAAAAGCTACTACTGACGAAATAAAATGCTACAATTGGCGAATCAAACAAGATGCTACTGTCAAAAAGGGGATTGCTGCGATCGGCGAAATCAAAAGTTGGAACTAGCGACGCAAAATGCTACTATGAGCGAAAAAATTGGTGAATCAAAAGTTGGTGCTGCTTGATGAAATTGTTGTGACGAGTGAAATAAAAAGCTGGAATCAACAAATAAAAAGGCTGCAATCAGCTAAATCAAAAACAAAGCCATAGCAGGAGCACGCCGCCTTGAAAAAAAGGTGTTGCATCCGTAGGGGTGTGCGAGCGTTGTCGCGTCGAGCTCGCAGGGGGAGCAGCTCGTCGTCCATGGCCTCCCTCACTTGTAGCAATGGCAACACGTGGCGAGAGCAATGCCTTGCATCAGAAGAGGGGGGGATTGGGCACAATGTTGTTGAACCGGGGGCACGCACGAGGGACAACAGCTTGCAGCAGTGGCGCGCAAGGCAACAACTTCCTCGTTGAGAGAATATAGAGATAGAGATAGAGAAGGAGATGTGTGGATGGAGGAAGAAGAAAAGAAGTGGAGGAGAGCATCACAACCAGCAAAGGGATAAGGTCAAGGGGAGATAGCGACATCTGTGGCCCACATCGCACGCCTGCGAGCGAGAGCGATCGGTCGAGTGCTTGGTTGGTCATCCCATCACAATCATTTACCTAGTGCTTTTAATGGGATCATGATTTTGTGTGATCCTAATTTGTGCTCTTAGTGGGACTCCTAATTTCCAGCGAAGGGATAAGGTCAAGGGAGATAGCGACACATGTCCCCCACATCGCACGCGTGCAAGCGAGAGCGACCGACCGAGTGTCGGTTGGTCATCCCATCACAATCATTTACCTATCGCTTTTGGGATCATGATTTTGTGTGATCCTAATTTGCGCTCTTAATGGGAATCTTAATTTCTGCGTGGGCATGGGCAGGTGAGCATTAACCATGATTATTTTTCCCTTCATGATAGCAGTTTTCATACTTGATGTTGACGCAGAGTACGTTTGCAGTTTTGTAGGCAAAAAATTCACGCTGAAGCCGAGAATTAAACTCAAGACTTCAACACTAATCTCTTAGCCCATTTGCCAACTCCCCCTTGTTTGGTTCTAGTTGAAAGAAAAAACACTATTTGACCATTCATCCCTTCTTATTAGTGCATGAATATTAATTCCAAACACTGTTTCAAATATACCCCGGTAATTCTCTGTGTAAAAGGTAATTTACGCACCACAACCTTGATAACATACGTACAAATTTAAACACCATATTAACTTTGACCTTGAGGAGTTATTGACACATACCCCTGGTAACTTTTATATACTCACATGGTGATTTATGCACCATGGACCTGATAATTTATGTATAGACGACATGATAATTTTCACCCGAATAAAAAAGAGGTTGAAACATACCACTATAACTTCCATGTAAATAAGATGTTAATTTATGCACCACAGACCGGATAACTTACGTATAAACAACATGGCAACTTTAATCTAGGGAAATAATTTTTTGAAACATATCCCTGGTAACTTATGTGTAAACATCATGGTAATACGCGCTCTAGACCTAATAACTTATGTATAAACACCATGGTAACTTTGACCCAAGGAAATGTTTTGTTGAAACATACCCCCGGTATATTCTGTGTAAATAGGATGATAATTTATGGACCGCAAACATGATAACTTACGTTCAAACACCATGGCAACTTCCTCTCGGGGGGAGGGTAGTTGTTGAACATACCCCGGTAACTCATGTGTAACTGGTATGGTAATTTACGCACCATAGACTTGATAACTTGCGTATAAACACCATGATAACTTTGACCCGGAGATTTTTGTTGTTGTTGAAATATATCCCCATTAACTCATGTGTAAATTACATGGTAATCTAAGCACCACAAATATCATAACTTACACTAAAACATTTTCGTAACTTCCACCGGGGTAAAAGTTATTGAAACATGCCATAATAACCTATGTGTAAAGTTACCGGTCATCTCATGCTATAGTTATCGGTTTTCTCATGTTATAGGTATCAGGAGGCTCATGTTAAAGTTACTAGGATGCTCATGCCAAAGTTATCAAAGCAAAAATTAACTCTTTTGCTAACATGGTAGGAAGAAGAAGGGGCCAAATACCCTTTTTTCATGTATGGTGGACAACAAGTAAAGGTGGTTGAGTTGGTTATTTGGCTAGTAGCTATTCAATAGACTTGGGTTCAAGTCCTCCTTCCAGCACTTCATTTATTTTTTATATTTCTTTTGTGACTAGAAATGAACACGGCGAAAAACACCGGTGATTTAGTGTTGGGACATGCGGTTTTCGGAAGAAGGGAGAAAATCAGTGGGCATGCGCATGCGCGGGACATATGATAGCGACCGGGTAGAAAACGGGTCATTCGTATTTGTCCCTATAATTGAAACGATCATCCAGTTAGTCTGGTCCAATAAGAAAAGAGTGACCTACATTGACTGCAAGGATATTGCTACGACCCTTCCACCTCCACCCAATGTCATGATCGCACTATAGGAATCAATAATTTATTAATTGGTGTTACGATCATCCTTCATTGATGTCTTCTTCCACCTCCACCCAATGCCATGACCTTTGCACTAGGAATAAATAATTTATTAACTGGCATAGTGGCCAAGTAGAGCCTCTTCGTATTTGGGGTCAATAGATTTAACTTGGAAATTGTGATTTATATGTAATAGAAAATAGTACTTTGGAAACTACTTTTAAATATGGATCCTACAATATTTTTTAGCATATGACTTAAATTTATGGTCAAAATTTGACCTAAAATACGACGAAGACTAATAAACCTGAACAATGTGGTGCTTTTTTCTTAATCAATGATTGAGGAGGGAGTTGAGGCAGAAATGAAGTCGCCAACTCAATTTGATCTCGATCGAAGGTACTCCCTTCTTTCTGGTTTAAATAGCTCACGTGTGTCCAAGATCAATAATTTACCGTTGTTATAGAAAGTTAGAATGTCCAGTGTTATAGAAAGCTAGAATGTTGGCAAATCTTAGCGCTCGCATACTAGTTTCTAGACTGCCGAATGTTACAAAAAGTAACAATTGTGATAAGGATGATGCATCATGCACTGCTAAAAGGACCTTGACTTTCTATAACGGTAAGTCGTTTAGTCCTTTTAATTACATTACATCCAAACTTGGACTTAGTCACCCACCTGATATCGCCCACACTTAATGGCTCTGTCTATAAACCCAACTAGCTGCTGGTAGGTGGATCATGTCTCATCTTGCTATTCCTCTCTTCTTGGATGTTTCTTTAGTAGCTAGCTCCATCCTGGCTGATTGAGCCTCCAGGTTAGTACTCCAGCCATTTACTTGTCAAATATTTTTCATGTCGATTAATACAGTTTGTATATGTTCTTTTAAATTCTATCTTGACACTTCTGATCTGAAAAAAACACAACTTTGCTAAGTAGCTTCTTAGTTATGAAGCAGATGTGTATTACATATTGCACATGGAGAACTCCCGCAAAAAAAAAATTACATAGAGAAGTTTGTTCCATCTAGTGTTATAGAAAGCTAGGATGTCTTCGGGGATAAGCTCTAGAAAAGTTGAACATAATAAAATGAGCAAAAGAAAGGAGGGTACGTAGTACTTAAAAAATTAATCTATTCATTTTTAATTATGATAGTACAACGGAAACCAAAAATAATAAAAATTGCATCCAGATATGTAGACTACATAGTGACGACTATAAAACTTGTTGTTTTATAGTCATCGCCCCTCTCTTGCTGGAGTCGATAAAACTTGTTGTTGTAAATAGTTGAAAAGTTATCATGCTAAGGCCCCACAGAACCAAATATACGTACTACTCTATGATCAACACTAAACAAGAGAGCATCTTTTCAGCTCAACGGACATCAACCAACCAACATCCTCTTGGTCCACCTGATTTGTAACTTTGTGAAAGCATCTTGACGATACTCTAAAAAGCTTTAGAGGAGTAAAATCATTTTTTTATCCTCTAGCCAGCACTTAGCCGATCCCTTATAATCGTTAGAGGGGTAAATTTTTACTCCACAGCCTCCCTATCTCATAAAAATACTCCTCCGTGACGGGTTGGAGTGAAAACTTCCTTCGTGTGCGTGGCCACCTGGCGACTCGTGTGAAGCCCCCTTGTCAAGTACTCCCTCGACGGCGGCTTTGGGCCTCGTCGGCGACCTCGCGGCCCTTTTCGCTCGTCAGGCGCAGGCGCATGCTGGTGGATACCTTCTCGTCTGCGACCGACAGACCGACGAGCACGAACCTCTCCATGGCCGCCACGGTCGCCCGGCAATCTTTCTCCCGAAGCAGAGCCCCCCGGCACCTCCCTCGTCCGGGCGGCCTTGACGAGCGTCCACGCCCAGTCCGTGGCCAGCACCATCCGGGATGGCTCCGCGAGGTCCAGCGTGGGCGGGCCGCTCATCACCTCCAGCGCGTTGTCAGGTGCGACTGCCCGTCCCGGCTCCGGCGTGCCAGCCCGAAGTCCGCCACGCGCATGCACTCCACGTCGTTGTGCATGTAGAGTATGTACTCCAGCCCCCTCGCTTCACGCCGTAGTGCATGTAGATCTTCGTAGTGGTAGATCCCGGCTTTACGTCGAAAATCTTATGCGACCAGGTCGTACGCTGTCGTTCGTGAGACCCTGCCCAGCGCCTGGTACCTGGATAAACGAATCTCAAAGCACAATCCCAGGTAGCAAATTGTGAATCCCGTCTACCAAATCCCTAGTCCTCTTTCTTCGCCGCCGCCAAAGCTCGCTTGTCATTGTCGTCGCCGCCGCCAGCGCTCGCTCGTCTCCGCAGCCGCCGCCACCACTAGTCTTATTCTCGCTCTGTCGCGGAAGCACTGGAGCTCCATCCCTGGCCCCCTGCTGCTCTAACTTACTAAAACACTGGCGACGTGAACCTGGACGCCGCCATCCCTCGCTCTGTCGGGGCAGCCGAAGGCTAGACACGACGGTGATCGGCAGCACCGACAATGCATGGTGACCGGGCACGTGACCTACTGCGACATGCGTGTCCGACATGCTCTCGGACGTTGATGGCGTGGTCACCATCATCGCTGCTTGCTGCATAGCAAGTGTTTCATGAAATGCTTAAGCCAAATAAAATTTTGCTCCGTTAAATTTAAGGGGTCGGCTAGGAACGGCCATTTTTTAAGGAGCATATCTGCTCGTTTACTCGGCTGTTTACTCCTTTAAAATTTAGGGGATCGGGGATGCCCTAGGGCATATCAGTTTCTGGATCTTAAGAGAGCAACGACACCCTGACCTCCTCTCCATGTGAAGAACATGGAGAGGCACAAACCTTGCAATTAAAACCCAAAGTACTAGAAAGCTAATACTTTAAGATGTAAATAAAGAGGGGAGAATGTGATTAGTTTTCTTATCTCAAAAGTGTAGGCTCCTCAAGAGTGAAAAAAATCTATGAACTTGCACAAATGTGCACATTGGTCACGAACTTGCAAAGCTGAGAAAACATGTGTTGAACCTGCCAGACTGTCTGAGGGGATTACTAGCCTTAGAGAAGTTCAACATAACAAAGCAAAACAAAATAAAAGAGTGTATCTACTACTCTAGGATCAACACCAAACAAGGGACCATCTTCTCAACCAACTTCCATCAGCTAACACCGTCTCAGTCCACTTGAGTGGTTCGGCATATATAGCAAGATGTGGATCTTAGAAAGCAACAACACCGTGACCGCCTCTGTTTTACCAGCAACGGGATCTCCCATTGCTGACTTTGTGAAGAACATGGTAAGGAGAGGCACAAACTTTGCAATTAAAATTTAGAAAGTTTTTTTTTTGAGGCAGTGCCATCATGGTGGTTTTTATTTGATATCAAATAAGGATACATTGTTCAATAAGGGATAGAATGGAGGAAGGCGTATTATTCATCCACAAGCTCGAAGGATTAACTCCGTTTGACCGAAAGTTAATATGAGACAGAGGGAGTAATACTTAGACGTAAAGAAAAAAAAAGCTGCAATTAATCGTCTTATCTCAAAGGAATGCATACATTAGCTGCATTTGGAATTAATTTTTGTGGCCGGCTTAGTGGAACAAGTAAAATCTCCACAACTAACTTGATTCCATCGTGAGCACATCAAAGGTCAGAAAAACCGCCAATAATAAGTCTTCGGTAGAGTTTTTGGGCCTTGCACTAGGGCTTTCTACAGGATTTTGCCCAGGACCTGCCTCGGCCCTTGATTGTGGGTGCATAAGCTTTAACATGATGCACACAAAAAAACTTGAATGGATTTCTTCAAATGCATAAATATGTAAAGCATAAACTCAGGCGCCCACTATTGCACTGCACATTTGCGTTTCCTTATTTCGTTGAAGATCACAAAAGGTAGAATACAGTTGCCTTAAATAATGGTCGGTGCACGAACGATTTACTATAGACAATTGTTCTAAAATTACCATATGCTGCCTTAAATAGCGCTGATCTGAAACAAACCTCTTTTTGCTAATGTTGATACTGCATACTGTCAAACTGATTGCACATCAGATACATCGTACATGGATCGTGAGGTCCTGGAGCGTATACTTGATGGAAGAGAGAAGCCGACAAATCTATCACTCGCACTTTTGAAGGATATCACAGAAAATTTCTCGGATGATCGAGAAATCGGTCACGGTGGATTTGCAACTGTTTATAAGGTAAATTGCTTTTTAACCATAAATTAGGCATATGATATCTAGAGATCGCACTTGGAATTGTTATATTGGCTTGAGCAGTCCTCGAGTTAGCAAAACTATGTTAACTAGATGATACTCCGCACGTTGTTGCGGGAATATTTGCAATACATTTCGATGATATGTGTTTTCTATGGAACGTGAATAGTGATACTACGTAAACTAAAATTGCAAATCCATACGCTTTATTGTGTTTGATTAATGTATTGTAAAATATCTAATATATGTTTGCATGTTGAGGTGGACATTTTCATGTGCATGAATGCATGTTGTGGTGGGTCTTTTGCCATGCATGTTGCTTGATGATGTGGCATGCTTGCATGTTGCGAGAAATATGTTAGTGGGGGCTAGCTATTTAGATATAGAAGATAATCGGTGTTGCCAACTAGTAAATACCATATATAGATGTTACATTCGTCTGCAAGATGCCACTTGATTCTAGCAGTATCTGGTATATATTGAAGTCAGACAACCGGGTATATTCTTTGTGTCGTATATTATGGAATTCTGTTCCTAGGGTCGAACATAGTATCCAACATCAATTCGGAAAATGGAACCGCCTTAAGGTTGTCATGGAGCTACAAACCTTTTTCCTAGCATATATGTGCATGTGTGGTGGTGCAATTGTACTGTAACATTAGGTGTGCTCTCTCGGGAAAAAAGGGGCTTCCGTCGCTGCATCCCAAACTTCTGTATTATCTTTCTTGCACAGTATCTTCAAATTCAGCTAAACACTTTTTGAATGCTCACAAGAGAAGTTAAACAGGGAGTGCTTCGTAATGGGAACATTGCTGTAAAGAGGATAAGGAACAGTCATTCAATCAATGAGACTTTATTTTATCGAGAAGTTGACAGCCTGTTGAACATTAAACATAAAAATGTTGTACGCTTTCTTGGCTTCTGTGCTAGCACAGATCAGATAGCCATACAAATTGCAGGATCAAAACGACATATTTATGCTGAGGTAAGAGAAAGACTACTCTGTTTTGAGTATATCAGCAATGGAAGTCTACAAAAGTATGTTACTGGTACGTCATTCTTGCAACAAGCTCTTATCTTTACTAACTTATCTTTATTTTCCATGATCAAGATGTGATATATACATTCATAATGCAATTTAGCGCATGCACAAATCAAATGATGGAAACTTTTATGGCTCACTGTTACTTTTTGCATTATGTAGATGAATTAAGAGGACTGGAATGGAATACACGCTATGGAATAATTAGAGGAATCTGTGAAGGTTTGCATCATCTGCACACGGAGAAGCACATATATCATATGGATTTGAAACCTGGCAATATACTACTAGATAATGATATGGTGCCGAAAATCACAGATTTCGGTTTATCAAGACTTGATGAAAAGTCAAAAACCATGAGTGAAGACCGTCTCGGATCACTGTAAGCTATGCATCAAAACAACATAATTTCTCGGCATCTTCTTTCACATTTTCTGATGCTGTAATACATTGAAATGCCGACCTTTTTGCAGAGGATATTGTGCTCCAGAGTACATATCTGAAGGAAATATGTCATTCAAATCAGACATGTACAGTTTGGGCAAAATAATCATCGAGCTAGTGACGGGAGGAAAGGAGATCCTCAATAATAGCAACACTGTAAGAGGGTTCTATCTCGCCATGCAGACAATCTTTTTTGTAGAAATATCCTAACTTTCTACCTTGCATATTGGTTACCATTTTCTTAATAATCCTACTTAATTTGCATATTACAGTGTTGGATGGATTATCTAGTATAAGAACATATTTAGAATGAAAATATAAGCAACGTGATGGTCTTACTCAAAAACCAGCACATCACCAGAATGTAAACGCTTTAGCAGCTCACCATATTGAGTTCCATATCACTCGTTCCACCGTTTTAAATCGGTGCCAACACATGGTAGCTTCATATGATGGCTAGAAACATTTATATTTAAGCCATGTGGCACCGGTATCAGTGCATGATTTGGGTCAGTCGTTTCTACATAGTCAAGTAAAAATTGAGGGACTAGGGTTGACACAAGATCCCGTGGGCGATGCACTGATGAGAATGATGATACGAGAGACAGATCTACATAGGTTTAGGCCCCCAACATGGGTAAAAGTTCTACGTCCTGCCTTGAAGATCTTGTATCTTTTGGGGGTGATTGCAAGGATGTATGTGGACGGATGGCTAAAACACTAGATTCGCTAAAGCTTGACAGATGTTTCATAACTTCAATTGTGGTTGTCCTCTTGCACACTTTCCTAGAAATTTGTTTTGTTATTGTGATAATCTCGCATATGGTTGAAGCAAACTCCATCCTATCCAGTCAAAATGATGATGACACGACCCATATGACATCTCTGAAAGATCTTGTTCACAGCGTGTGTATTTATTCCTAGTTTCACGCACCCCATGTCTTACAATCTCTTTGTAAACCTTGGGGTTTTGGGCATGAATAGGGTATTGACGGATGTAACCACACGGAGCTTCGATGCGGGAAATAGACCAAGGCATCATGGTTAATTCTTCATCTTGCTGCTGACTTGTAAATGGGCATGACATGGGGCGCCCAATGACACTTGGTCCTGCAATGACAAGCTTTCCATGTCAAGAAGACCATTTCCAACGTCCACATACACTGAAAAAGGCCTTGGCCTCCTAGCCTACAGGGGGCTCATCACGAGCAAGGATGTAGTCCCCTGGCGGGGGGGGGGGGTTCTGTAAGTGAGATTTTGCCTAAGGCCTCTTGTCGAAAGAACCGTTTCATTGATGTACCCCCTACTTAGAGGGCTCCAACTTCCTCTCTCTGGCTTTTCTGGTGAGATGTGATTCAATTGCACGGCA